>NC_091168.1:6830854-7150250 GCF_040958095.1 Procambarus clarkii
GGGATTCAGAGGCTCAAGAGAGTGATGCAGAGGCTCAAGTGAGGGAAGAATAGGCACAAGAGAGGGATGCAGAGGCTCTTGGAGTGACGCAGAGGCTCAAGAGTGGGATGCAGAGGCTTAAGAGAGTGATGCAAAGGCTCAAGTGAGGGATGCAGAGGCTCATGAAAGGGATGCAGGAGTTCAAGAGAGCGATGCAGAGGCTGAAGAGAGGGATGCAGAGGCTCAAGTGAGGGATGAAGAGGCACAAGAGACGAATGCAGGGGCTCTTGGGAGTGATGCAGAGGCTCAAGAGAGGGATGCAGAGGCTCAAGAGAGTGATTCAGAGGCTTACGAGAGTGATGCAAAGGCTTAAGAGAGTGATGCAGAGGCTTAGGAAAGTTATGCAGAGGCTCAAAAGAGGGATGCAGAAACTTAAAAGGGTGATGCAGAGGCTCAAGAGAGTGATGCAGAGGCTCAAGACAGGGATGCAGGGGCTCAAGAGAGTGATGCAGAGGCTTAAGAGAGTGATTCAGAGGCTTACGAGAGAGATGCAGAATCTTAAGAGAGTGATGCAGAGGCTGAAGAGAGTGATGCAGAGGATCAAGAGAGGGAAGCAGAGGCTTAAGAGAGTGATGCAGCGGCTGAAGAGAGTGATGCAGAGGCTCTAGAGAGTGATACAGAGGCTCAAGAGAGTGATGCAGAGGCTCAAGAGAGTGATGCAGAGGATCAAGAGAGGGAAGGAGATGCTTAAGACAGTGATGCAGAGGCTGAAGAGAGTGATGCAGAGGCTCAAGAGAGTGATGCAGAGGCTCAAGAGAGGGAAGCAGAGGCATAAGAGAGTGATGCAGAGGCTGAAAAGAGTGATGCAGAGGCTTAAGAGAGGGCTGCAGACGCCCAAGAGAGGGATGCAGAGGCTCAAGAGAGGGATGCAGACGCCCAAGAGAGGGATGCAGAGGCTCAAGAGAGGGATGCAGAGGCTCAATTGAGGGATGCAGTGGCACAAGAGAGGGATGCAGAGGCCCTTGGAAGTGATGCTGAGGCTTAAGAGAGTGATGCAAAGGCTCAAGAGAAGGATGCAGAGGCTCAAGAGAGTGATGCAGAGGATCAAGAGAGTGATGCAGAGGATCAAGACAGGGATGCAGAGGCTCAAGAGAGGGATGCAGAGGCTGAAGAGAGAGATGCAGAGGCTTAAGAGAGTGACGCAGAGGCATAAGAGAATGATGTAGAGGCTTAAGAGAGGGATGCAGAGGCTCAGGAGAATGGTGCAGGGGCTCAAGAGTGTGATGCAGAGGCTTAAGAGAGGGATGCAGAGGATCAAGAGAGTGATGCAGATTCTTAAGAGAGGAATGCAGAGGCTGAAGAGAATGATGCAGAGGCTTTAGAGAGGGATGCAGAGGCTGAAGAGAATGATGCAGAGGCTTAAGAGAGGGATGCAGAGGCTCTAGAGAGTGATGCAGAGGTTTACGAGAGGGATACAGAGGCTCAAGAGAGGGATGTAGAGGCTCAAGAGAGGGATGCAGGGGCTCAAGAGAGGGATGCAGAGGCTCAAGAGAGGGATGCAGAGGCTGAAGAGAGAGATGCAGAGGCTTAAGAGAGTGACGCAGAGGCATAAGAGAATGATGTAGAGGCTTAAGAGAGGGATGCAGAGGCTCAGGAGAATGGTGCAGGGGCTCAAGAGTGTGATGCAGAGGCTTAAGAGAGGGATGCAGAGGATCAAGAGAGTGATGCAGATTCTTAAGAGAGGAATGCAGAGGCTGAAGAGAATGATGCAGAGGCTTTAGAGAGGGATGCAGAGGCTGAAGAGAATGATGCAGAGGCTTAAGAGAGGGATGCAGAGGCTCAGGAGAGTGATGGAGAGGCTCAAGAGAGTGATGCAGAGGTTCAACAGAGTGATTCAGATGCTTACGAGAGTGATGCAGAGGCCTAAGAGAGTGATGCAGAGGTTCAAGAGAGGGATGCAGAGGCTCAAGAGAGGGATGCAGAGGCTCAAGAGAGGGATGCAGAGGCTCAAGTGAAGGAAGCAGAGGCGCAAGAGAGGGATGCAGAGGCTCTTGAGAGTGACGCAGAGGCTCATGAGTGGGATGCAGAGGCTTAAGAGAGTGATGCAAAGGCTGAAGAGAGGGAATCAGAGGCTTAAGAGAGTGATGCAGAGGCTGAAGAGAGTGATGCAGATGCTTAAGAGAGGGCTGCAGAGGCTCAAGAGAGGGATGCAGAGGCCCAAGAGAGGGATGCAGAGGCTCAAGAGAGGGATGCAGAGGCTCAATTGAGGGATGCAGTGGCACAAGAGAATGATGCAGACGCCCTTGGAAGTGATGCAGGGGCTCAAGAGAGGGATACTGAGGCTTAAGAGAGTGATGCAAAGGCTCAAGAGAGGGATGCAGAGGCTCAAGAGAGTGATGCAGATGATCAAGAGAGTGATGCAGAGGATCAAGAGAGGGAAGCAGAGGCTTAAGAGAGTGATGCAGAGGCTGAAGAGAGTGATGCAGAGGCTCTAGAGAGTGATGCAGAGGTTTAAGAGAGGGATACAGAGGCTCAAGAGAGGGATGTAGAGGCTCAAGAGAGGGATGCAGGGGCACAAGAGAGGGATGCAGAGGCTCAAGAGAGGGATGCAGAGGCTGAAGAGAGAGATGCAGAGGCTTAAGAGAGTGATGCAGAGGCATAAGAGAATGATGTAGAGGCTTAAGAGAGGGATGCAGAGGCTCAGGAGAATGATGCAGGGGCTCAAGTGTGTGATGCAGAGGCTTAAGAGAGGGATGCAGAGGATCAAGAGAGTGATGCAGATTCTTAAGAGAGGAATGCAGAGGCTGAAGAGAATGATGCAGAGGCTTTAGAGAGGGATGCAGAGGCTGAAGAGAAATATGCAGAGGCTTAAGAGAGGGATGCAGAGGCTCAGGAGAGTGATGGAGAGGCACAAGAGAGTGATGCAGAGGCTCAACAGAGTGATTCAGATGCTTACGAGAGTGATGCAGAGGCTTAAGAGAGTGATGCATAGGTTCAAGAGAGGGATGCAGAGGCTCAAGAGAGGGATGCAGAGGCTCAAGAGAGGGATGCAGAGGCTCAAGTGAAGGAAGCAGAGGCGCAAGAGAGGGATGCAGAGGCTCTTGAGAGTGACGCAGAGGCTCATGAGTGGGATGCAGAGGCTTAAGAGAGTGATGCAAAGGCTCAAGTGAGGGATGCAGAGGCTCATGAAAGGGATGCAGGAGTTCAAGAGAGCGATGCAGAGGCTCAAGAGAGTGATTCAGAGGCTTACGAGAGTGATGCAAAGGCTTAAGAGACTGATGCAAAGGCTTAAGAAAGTGATGCAGAGGCTCAAAAGAGGGATGCAGAGGCTTAAAAGGGTGATGCAGAGGCTCAAGAGAGTGATGCAAAGGCTCAAGAGAGGGATGCAGGGGCTCAAGAGAGTGATGCAGAGGCTTAAGAGAGTGATTCAGAGGCTTACGAGAGAGATGCAGAGGCTTAAGAAAGTGATGTAGAGGCTGAAGAGAGTGATGCAGAGGATCAAGATAGGGAAGCAGAGGCTTAAGAGAGTGATGCAGAGGCTGAAGAGAGTGATGCAGAGGCTCTAGAGAGGGATGCAGAGGCTCAAGAGAGTGATGCAGAGGCTCAAGAGAGTGATGCAGAGGATCAAGAGAGGGAAGCAGAGGCTTACGAGAGTGATGCAGAGGCTGAGGAGTGATGCAGAGGATCAAGAGAGTGATGCAGAGGATCAAGAGAAGGAAGCAGAGGCTTAAGAGAGTGATGCAGAGGCTGAAGAGAGTGATGCAGAGGCTCTAGAGAGTGATGCAGAGGCACAAGAGAGTGATTCAGAGGCTCAAGAGAGGGAAGCAGAGACTTAAGAGAGTGATGCAGAGGCTCAGGAGAGTGATGCGGAGGCTTAAGAGAGGGATGCAGAGGCTCAAGAGAGGGATGCAGAGGCTCAAGTGAGGGATGCAGTGGCACAAGAGAGGGATGCAGAGGCCCTTGGAAGTGATGCAGGGGCTCAGGAGGGGGATGCTGAGGCTTAAGAGAGTGATGCAAAGGCTCAAGAGAGGGATGCAGAGGCTCAAGAGAGTGATGCAGAGGATCAAGAGAGTGATGCAGAGGATCAAGAGAGGGAAGCAGAGGCTTAAGAGAGTGATGCAGAGGCTGAAGAGAGTGATGCAGAGGCTCTAGAGAGTGATGCAGAGGCTCAAGAGAGTGATGCAGAGGCCCAAGAGAGTGATGCAGAGGATCAAGAGAGTGATGCAGAGGCTCGAGAGAGTGATGCAGAGGCCTCATGAGAGGGATTCAGAGGCTTAAGAGAGTGAAGCAGAGGCTGAAGAGAATGTTGCAGAGGCTCAAGAAAGGGATGCAGAGGCTCAAGAGAGTGATGCAGAGGCTCAAGAGAGTTATGCAGAGGCTCAAGAGAGTGATGCAGAGACTTACGAGAGTGATGCAGATGATCAAGAGAGGGATGCAGAGGCTTAAGAGTGTGATGCAGAGGCTGAAGAGAGTGATGCAGAGGCTTAGTAGAGGGATGCAGAGGCTCAGGAGAGTGATGCAGAGGCTCAAGAGAGTTATGCAGAGGTTCAAGAGAGTGATGCAGAGGCTTACGAGAGTGATGCAGATGATTAAGAGAGGGATGCAGAGGCTTAAGAGTGTGATGCAGAGGCTGAAGAGAGTGATGCAGAGGCTTAGGAGAGGGATGCAGAGGCTCAAGAGAGTGATGCAGAGGCTCAAGAGAGTGATGCAGAGGCTTAAGAGAGGGATGCAGAGGCTCAAGAGAGTAATGCAGAGGCTTAGGAGGGTGATGCAGAGGCTCAAGAGAGTGATGCAGAGGCTTAAGAGAGTGATGCAGAGGCTTAAGAGAGTGGTGCAGAGGCTTAAGAGAGGGATGTAGAGGCTCAAAAGAGGGATGTAGAGGCCCAAGAGAGGGATCCTTATCTCGAGGTTATCTTGAGATGATTTCGGGGCTTTAGTGTCCCGCGGCCCGGTCCTCGACCAGGCCTCCACCCCCAGGAAGTAGCCCGTGACAGCTGACTAACACCCAGGTACCTATTTTACTGCAAGGTAACAGGGGCATAGGGTGAAAGAAACTCTGCCCATTGTTTCTCGCCGGCGCCCGGGATCGAACCCGGGACCACAGGATCACAAGTCCAGCGTGCGATCCGCTCGGCCGACCGGCTCCCCCTAACCCTCCCTGCAGTTTTCAAAATATTCAAAACATCCAAAAGTCGACGCTTGGGTCATATTTTGAAGCGAAATTTTGGCTCTCTGCACGAATTCGACGCAGTTTCAAATTACGACTTTTTATACCGAAAATATGCCAATTACTGAAAGCGCCGATGGATCACATTCTGCCCAAACCCTAACTGCAGTTTTCAAAATATCCCAAACATAACAAATTCGACGCTTGAGCAATATGTTTTAGCCAAATTCTGGTCTCTGCACGAATTCGCAGTTTGAAATTACGACTTTTTATACCGAATATATGCCAATTACTGAAAGCGCCGATGGATCACATTTTGCCCAAACCCTCCCTGCAGTTTTCAAAATATCCCAAACATCCCAAATTTGACCCTTGAGCCTAATTTTGGAGCCAAATTCTGGCTCTCTGCACGTATTCGCAGTTTGAAATTACGACTTTTTATACCGAAAATATGCCAATTACTGAAAGCCGTGATGGGTCACTGTGACGATAATCTCTTTCAAGAGAGATTGAGCCTGCTCTTCCTTACATAATTACGTCAAAATACAAGATACTATATACAAGATACGTTCACCAAGTATCGCCAATCGTTTTGCCCAGAGAGCAAATCGTACCCAGCACACCTGGCCGCCGCCGTAACCAGCTAACTGCTCATCCTCTGCCTGCCTGTTGCTGATTGGCTGGTGTCTCGTCGTACCTGCCCATCGCCACCACTACAAGTCGACGTCTGGGCTGCAGTGCGCCAGTCTAGTCAGAATATCTCAGTGCTCCATGCAGTTGACATCTCTCGCTGGTAGACTAAGCCTTGGCTTTCGTGTACTAAGGGAGGTGGCAGCTCGAAGCCAGTATTCCAGCACTCATATTTTATTTTGCTATCACTGTAACTTACTTGTCTTAGCGTAACTTTTCATTTGACAGTGATTATTCATGTTATTTTGTTTGTTGACTTGTCTTGCATATTTTTATGAGATTACCTTTATTCATGTCTTGTTTTCTAGAGTAATTAAAATTTCATTGTTTATATACTTGTGTTTTGTGTGTCTTCCCATTACCTTACCACAGACGAAAGGACCAACTTTTCTCTTTTTTTTCTGTCATGTGACGAGGCCCTGCCCCTAGCTTTTGAAACAGCCGAACACCAACTCTTTACCGTCACATAACGTGGGGGCCTGTCCTAGGAGCTTCACTCAGGTACTGGTGACAAGTAATAAATTTTTGGTAAGCGTATTTGGCTTTGGTAACGTAGCTTTTTACTATTTTTAATTTTCAATTTTATTTTCATATGGTGCTGTGTGTATTGTGCATTCCGAGAGTAGCATATGGTGAAGGTGAGACAACTTTGGATTACGTGGTAACTGTAGGCCTCAGTCATTCTCTTAATTGGTCATCTCTCCCTCCGTGTTATTACTCGTGTTTACCATCTTTTGTCCCTAGGATATTTCTCATATTTTCGGCAGATCATCATATTGGGGTCCTGGTACTGTGGTCTGTCCCTGGGTCAAGTGCACCTAATCTTCTGCAATCTGACAGTAGGAGGATAAAGAGGGCCATAGTTCCTCTCGCACGAACTTTAGTTGCTGAATTGGGACCTCAGCAGCAGTTCTCGTCACCAGTTGACACCTCGCACCCCTACACGTCAGTCAGAGATGATGATACCTACGTTGGTAGCGAATTAGCCTTCTTTTTCAGAGCACAAAAGTTCGCTAATTCTGTAAGTATCATATTAATTTCAGTGGGAAAAACTTGCTTATGTCCAATAGAGACTCGGCAAGGTATGCCTACATTCTTGGACTACCAATTTTACTTTTGAGGCAATTAACTGTTTCATTTGTTTTAGAAACTCAGTTTCGCTTGTTTAGTAGGATTTTCTTGCCCTTATCCTCTTACATGAGTACCGGGTACAAGATTTCCTGCGACCATGATTTATTAATCATTTATCATCTTGAAATTAACATTAATTGTTAACGATTCCACAGGATAGGTACCAGTTGCCACGTTGTCCTGTTTCTGACATTCACCATATCACAACAGTATATTCGTTGTGCATTTATTTGCTAAATTTCACCATGTTTCGTCTCCAAGCTTTCCGTGCAGATCCAGCAGGTGCAATAGGGACTTTATGTCGTGCCAAGAGGACTGAATTACAAACTCTTGCACATGAATATCAACTAGAAGTTCCCTACCAAGCCAACAAAAATGAAATACATAACCTGTTACTGGATCATCTCTTAGAGGAAGGTAAGATAGACTCTGAAACTCACAAAACTTACTTTATTGCAGATAAAACTGATTTGGCAACGATGAAACTCAGACTAGAGCTGGCCAAGATCGAACGCGAACAACAAAGAGAAGCCCTCGAGCAACAAAGGGAAGCAGCTGCCATACGAAAGGAAGAACAAGAACGTGAAATCGCCCTCAAGGAACGTGATGTTGCAATACTCCGTGAGCGGGAACGAATACAGCTTGAAACAAAACAACGCCAATTGGAGATGCAATACGAACATGACAAACAACAAGCGACTCTGGCTATGGAATGTCGTCAACGAGAATTCGCGTTGGAAACTTCACACCTCGCTCAACGCCAGCAAGCTACCGCCAATCTTCCCATCAGTTTCAATATATCACATGCAAGTAAGTTAATGCCACCATTCGTAGAGACAGAAGTTGATGTGTTTTTCACCACCTTTGAAACCCTTGCTAATCAACTTAGTTGGCCTCCCGACCAATGGGCAACCCTTCTCAGAGTACATCTTACAGGTAGAGCTGCAGTTACACTCAGTACTTTGGCGTCTGAGAATGACTACCAGACTCTGAAACAAGCAGTGTTGGACGCCTACCTTCTCTCCACCGAAAGTTATCGAAGGAAATTCCGTGACCACCTGAAGGCAAGTACCACTACCTTTCTCGATTTTGCTAATACCAAAAGGAGATATTTTATGAAATGGCTGGAAGCAGCACATGTCTCTACCTTTGCAGAACTCGTCAACCTCATGCTAGTTGAAGAATTCTTGAGGCGTGTGCCGCCTCCTGTCCGTCTATATTTAGCAGATAAAGAAGAAACCGACTACTTAAAGTGTGCTAAGTCGGCTGACACTTACAGCCTCATCCACCGGCTGACACCATAACCACCTTCCAGTAAGAAGTCGTGGTACAGTTACGAGAAAGTGAGTACCGATCAAGCTGGCTCGCAATTGTACTGTAAGTATTGTAGACTCTATGGACATACCATAGATAAATGTGGTAAGTCTCAATACAAAGGAAACACCGAAACGCCAAAACCCAAACAGACTCCTCCTAAGTCCGGTAAGCCTGTGATGAACGTTGGTGTTCATGTTAATGATCTTTCTCTTTTCAGTAAACACCTGTATACTGGAACTGTCTCTGCCAACGGTTCAAATCCGGAGGGACGTTTCAAACTGAAGATCTTGAGGGACACAGCGGCTCTTCAATCGATTATTTTGAAGTCGGCTGAGCCCAACATCGCCTACACCGGAGAAACTGTCTTCATCACTTACCTCACTGCTACCACTCCTTATCCTCTCGCCAGAGTCCACCTGGATTGTCCCTTCGTGACCGGAGAAGTCCAAGTCGCCATCAGGGAAAAGCCTTTTCCCATGCCTGGAGTGCAACTTCTCCTGGGTAACGACTTGGCAGAAGACCTGCAACCGACCAACCTGATCGTCATGGACAAACCCCAGGTGTGTACCTCTGTGATGGATAATCCCATTTTTGAGTATGCTCCAGCAAAGGTTCAAGAGAGTGATGAAGTTTCTCCTCCGGTTTTAGTGACCACCCGTGCACAAGCTGCACGACCACAGCCAGCTGACTCTACTGCTACCGCTGTCCCTCAAGACCCTCAGAAACTACCCCCGAATCTGACCAAGTTGGAGTTCCGTAAGTTACAGAGGGAAGATCTTACCTTGACACCATTATTTTTCCAGGCTGAGACTCAACCTGACAGTATTCCTGGGTTCTTCCTAGAGAACGAGTTGCTCTACCGCAGATATAGACCCAGTAAACTGAAGGAGGAGGACGATTGGGCCAACGTCGAACAACTAGTGATTCCTGCCAGCCTGCGGCCCACTATTCTACACCTGGCCCACGGAGCACTCTCCCACTACGGATTTAACAAGACCTACCATGGAATCCGTCAAGACTACTACTGGCCAGGTATGGTAAATAGCGTCAAACAGTGTCATACATGTCAGATGGCAGGTAAACCGAACATCTCTATTCCCAGAGCACCACTGACTCCCATACAGGTGCCTGCGGAAACTTTCCACAGACTTATTATAGACTGTGTTGGTCCTTTACCTCGGACCAGTTCAGGTAACGCCTATATCTTAACCATCCTGTGTCCTACCACCAGATTCCCCATAGCAGTTCCAGTAAAGAACATTACGGCTGCTACGGTTGTGAAACACTTATTGAAGATCTTCACCCAGTATGGATTTCCAAGGGAGGTTCAGAGCTACTGTGGCACCAACTTCACCAGTGATCTCTTCAAGAAGACACTGGAAGAGTTCAACATCAAACAGGTTTTCAGGACCCTACCGCATCAAGGAGTGCAGAAACAACCATAACTACGTTCTAGAGACTCCAGATAGGTGGCGGAAGTCCCAGTTGTGCCACGTCAACCTCCTGAAGCTATATAACGGTACTCCTCCCACTGTCATGATAACCTACTCTTCCTTTAAAGAGCCATACATCCACAGTGAGACCTTCCCTGCTTCTCCTCCCGAAAGCACTGACAAGGAGTCAGCGCTTTCTAATTCGGAAATCCTAACTGATCTTCCCAACTATTTTCAGGACAATCATAGTGCACCTCTTGTCAAGATCTTCAAAGAACATCAGGAGTTGTTCCGAGATGACCCCCAAGAGCGTAATGTTACCCAGCACGACATCCAACTGCTCCCCGACACCCGGCCGATTCGTCAACCCTTCTACCGAATCAGCCCTAGCAAGAAGGAAGTCATGCGTGCTGAGGTGCAGTACCTCTTGGATCATGGACTGGCTACACCTTGTGAGTCCCCCTGGGCCTCACCCTGTATCTTGGTGCCAAAACCCCAAGGTAAGGTGAGACTGTGCACGGATTTCCGTAAGTTAAATAATGTGACTGTCAAGGATGCATACCCCTTGCCAAGGATAGATGACATTCTTGATGCCATTGGTAATGCCCAGTACTTGTCCCAAGTGGACTTGCTTAAGGGGTATTACCAAGTGTGTCTAACAGAGCGAGCCAAAGAAATATCTGCCTTTATCACTCCCTTTGGACTTTTCAGATATGAACGCCTTCCTTTCGGACTATGTAATGCCCCAGCCACCTTTCACAGAGCTGTCAACCGCGTCATCCAGGGCTTGGATAATACCTATGCCTATTTGGATGATATCGTCGTAGCATCCAACACCTGGAGCGAACATCTGCAACGACTGTTCGCCAAGCTCCTGACAGCCGGCCTCACCATCAACCTGGGCAAGTCCACCTTCGCCAAAGGTAAAGTGCGTTATCTGGGTCATGTAATTGGGAGTGGCAGCCTAGCTCCGTTAGAAACACACACTCAAGCCATCCAGCATTATCCACAGCCTACCACCAGGAAGCAGCTCCTGCGCTTCCTTGGTCTTGCCTCCTACTACCGAAGGTTTGTGAGAAATTTTAGTACAGTCGCCACACCATTAATCATTTTAACCAGTCCCAAGCAACGGTATAATTGGACCATGCAGCAAACCGTTGCTTTCGAACAACTCAAATTCCTCCTCTGTTCTAATCCCATTCTCGCCTCGCCAGATATCATCAAGCCTTTCGTCCTTTATGTCGACGCCAGTGATACCGGCACCGGTGGTGTCTTGATGCAGCAACGAGGCGAGGAGGTTCTACCTGTCAGCTACTACAGCTACAAGTTGAAACCCCACCAGAGGAACTACAGCACTATTGAAAAGGAGCTACTCTCCATCGTCCTGAATCTCCAGCACTTTGCTCCATACCTACAAGGTGCCAGGTCTACCACCGTCTTCTCAGACCACAATCCTCTCCGCTTCTTACATCAAGCCCAATTCACTAACCAGCGTCTTCTACGATGGGCTTTATATCTGCAAGATTTCAACCTGGAGATCCGCTATATCAAGGGTTCTGACAACATCATAGCCGACGCCCTCTCCAGAGTCTATGAAGTAGAAGCAACTCCAACTATTACTCCACCACATGAAGACGTAACTTCTTCCAGAACCGAAGGCTTCGGGGGAGAGTTGTGATGATAATCTCTTTTAAGAGAGATTGAGCCTGCTCTTCCCTACATAATTACGTCAAAATACAAGATACTATATACAAGATACGTTCAACAAGTATCGCCAAACGTTTTGCCTAGAGAGCAAATCGTACCCAGCACACCTGGCCACCGCCGTAACCAGCTAACTGCTCATCCTCTGCCTGCCTGTTGCTGATTGGCTGGTGTCTCGTCGCACCTGCCCTCCGCCACCACCACAAGTCGACGTCTGGGATGCAGTGCGCCAGTCTAGTCAGAATATCTCAGTGCTCCATGCAGTTGACATCTCTCGCTGGTAGACTAAGCCTTGGCTTTCGTGTACTAAGGGAGGTGGCAGCTCGAAGCCAGTATTCCAGCACTCATATTTTATTTTGCTATCACTGTAACTTACTTGTCTTAGCGTAACTTTTCATTTGCCAGTGATTATTCATGTTATTTTGTTTGTTGACTTGTCTTGCATATTTTTATGAGATTACCTTTATTCATGTCTTGTTTTCTAGAGTAATTAAAATTTCATTGTTTATATGCTTGTGTTTTGTGTGTCTTCCGATTACCTTACCACAGACGAAAGGACCAACTTTTCTTTTTTTTTCTGTCATGTGATGAGGCCCTGCCCCTAGCTTTTGAAACAGCCGAACACCAACGCTTTACCGTCATTTTGCCCAAACCCCCCTGCAGTTTTCAAAATATCCCAGACATCCTAAATTCGATCCTTGAGCCATATTTTGGAGCCGAATTCTGGCTCTCTGCACGTATTCGCAGTTTGAAATTACGACTTTTTATACCGAAAATATGCCAATTACTGAAAGCGGCGATGGATCACATTCTGGCCAAACCCTCCCTGCAGTTTTCAAAATATCCAAAACATCCCAAATTCGACACTTGAGTCATATTTTGGAGCCAAATTCTGGCTCTCTGCACGTATTCGCAGTTAGAAATTACGACTTTTTATACTGAAAATATACCAATTACTGAAAGCAGCGATGGGTCACATTTTGCCCAAACCCTTCCTGCAGTTTTCTAAATATCCCAAACATCCTAAATTCGATCCTTGAGCCATATTTTGGAGCCAAATTCTGGCTTTCTGCACGTATTCGCAGTTTGAAATTGCGACTTCTTATACCGAAAATATGACAATTACTGAAAGCGGCGATTGATCACATTTTACCCAAACCCTTCCTGCAGTTTTCAAAATATCCCAAACATCCTAAATTCCACGCTTGAGCAATATTTTTGAGCCAAATTCTGGCTTTCTGCATGTATTCGCAGTTTGAAATTATTTCATTTTATACCGAAAATATGCCAATTACTGAAAGCGGCGATGGGTCACATTTTGCCCAAACCCTCCCTGCAGTTTTCAAAATATCCCCAACATCCCAAATTCGAACCTTGAGAAATATTTTGGAGCCAAATTCTGGCTCTCTGCACATATTCGCAGGTTGAAATTACGACATTTTATACCGAAAATATGCAAATTACTGAAAGCGGCGATGGATCACATTTTGTCCAAACCCTCCCTGCAATTTTCAAAATATCCCAAACATCCCAAATTCGACGCTTGAGTCATATTTTGGAGCCAAATTCTGGCTCTCTGCACGTATTCGCAGTTTGAAATGACGACTTTTTATACCAAAAATATGCCAATTACTGAGAGCGACGATGGATCACATTTTGCCCAAACCTTCCCTGCAGTTTTCAAAATATCCCAAACATCCCAAATTCGACCCTTGAGCCTAATTTTAGAGCCAAATTCTAACTCTCTGCACGTATTCGTAGTTTGAAATTACAACTTTTTTTACTGAAAATATGCCAATTACTGAAAGCTGCGAAAGGTCACATTTTGACCAAAACCCCCTGCAGTTTTCAAAATATCCCAAACATCCTAAATTCGACCTTTGAGCCTAATTTTAGAGCCAAATTCTGGCTCTCTGCACGTATTCGCAGTTTGAAATTACGAATTTATATACTGAAAATATGCCAATCACTGAAAGCAGCGATGGGTCACATTTTGCCCAAACCCCCCTGCAGTTTTCAAAATATCCCAAATATCCCAAATTCGACCCTTTAGCCATATTTTGGAGCCAAATTCTGGCTCTCTGCACGTATACGCAGTTTGAAATTACGACTTTTTGTACCGAAAATATACTAATTACTTAAATCAGCGATGGATCACATTTTGCCCAAACCCTCCCATTTTGCCCAAACCCTATATCACATAAAGGAAAAGGGGATGATAAACGTCAAAATATTGTTATATTCGTTGATTTTTAGTACGAAACAAAATGCAAGAAAACTTGCTTAAAATGCAATATTATGCGAAATTCTGATATATAAAGGCCAAATCACATATCGTGATACTACATGAAAAAGTATCGAAATATTGGTAAAAACGAATATATTCACGTGAAGTCACACTACACAAAAAAGTGAACAAAATCGCTCTATTAACATATTTGAGGATTTTAACTTCAAATCATGAAGCGAGGTTTCGTATTATTTAGATTCTAGAAAAGAGATATAAAAATGTTGTTTCCAATACAATTGATAAAAATCAATGTGTTTTCATTAGAATTAACTAAAATGTTCCTGATTTTCCGTTTATATTACCGATGGAAGATGTACACGTAAACCCGCTTGAATCCGGCTGAAACGTCGATATATGCAATAAAAACAGAACTTCTCGCTTTTTTAATATCTTACTCAGTTTTTCAACGAGAAACAAATAGTTGATTGAAAATGAAGTATTTAATGTTAATTTCTAATCAATTATGTGTTTGCATCATTTTTATCGTATATATATTGAATTAATAACAATAAACTGAAAATTCACAAAAACGTGGAAAAACGGCAAAATATTGCCTAATTCGATGATATTTTGTTTAAATCACATAAAGGAAAAGAGGATGATAAACGTCTAAAAATTGCTAAATTCGATGATTTTTAGTACAAAACAAAAAGCAAGAAAACTTGCTTAAAAATGCAATATTATGCGAAATTCTCAGATTTAAGGCTAAATCACATATCGTGAAAAAACATGAAGAATTATCGAAATATTGGTAAAAACGAATATATTTACTTACAATCACACTACATGAAAAACGTGAAAAAAATCGCTATATTACCAAATTTTAAGGATTTTAACTTCAAATCATAAAGCGAGGTTTCGTATTATTTAGATCCTAGAAAAGACATATAAAGATGTTGTTTCCAATACAAATGATAAAAATCAATGTGTTTTTATTACCTCACTTGAGGTAATTACCTCACTATCATCCCTCACTTGAGCCTCTGCATCCCACTCTTGAGCCTATGCATCGCTCTCTTGAACTCATGCATCCCTGCATCCCTCTCATGAGCCTCTGCATCCCTCACTTGAGCCTTTTTATCACTCTCTTAAGCCTCTGCATCCCTCTTTTGAGCCTCTACGTCACTCTCAAGAGCCTCTGCATCCCTCTCTTGTGCCTCTGCTTCGCTCACTTGAGCCTCTGCAACCCTCTCTTGAGCCCCTGCATCCCTCTCTTGAGCCTCTGCATCCCTCTCTTGAGCCTTTGCATCACTCTCTTCAGCCTCAGCATCCCTCTCTTAAGCCTCTGCAACACTCTCTTGAGCCTCTGTATCACTCTCTTAAGCCTCTGCATCCCTCTCTTGAGCCTCTGCATCTCTCTCTTAAACATATACAACACTCTCTTCAGCCTCTGCATCACTCTCTTGAGCCTTTGCATCACTTTCTTCAGCGTCTGCATCACTCACTTAACCCTCTGCATCCCTTTTTTGAGCCTCTGCATCACTTTCTTAAGCCTTTGCATCCCTTTCTTGAGCCTCTGTATCACTCTCTTGAACTCCTACATCCCTCTCATGAGCCTCTGCATCACTCTCTTGAACTCCTACATCCCTCTCATGAGCCTCTGCATCCCTCTCCTGAGCCTTTGCATCACTCTCAAGAGCCTCTGAATCCCTCTTTTGTGCCTCTGCATCCCTCACTTGAGCCTCTGCATCCTTCTCTTGAGCCCCTGCATCCCTCTCTTCAGCCTCTGCATCCCTCTCAAGAGCCCCTGCATCCCTCTCTTAAGCCTCTGAATCACTCTCTTAAGCCTCTGCATCACTCTCGTAAGCTTCTGAATCACTCTCTTGAGCCTCTGCATCCCTCTCTTGAACTCCTGCATCCCTCCCATGAGCCTCTGCTTCCCTCTCTTGAGCCTTTACATCATTCTCTTAAGCCCCTGCATCCTTCTCTTGAGCCTCTGCATCACTCTCAAGAGCCTCTGCATCCCTCTCTCGTGCCTTTGCATCCCTCACTTAAGCCTCTGCATCCCTCTCTTGAGCCTCTGCATCCCTCTCTCGGGCCCCTACATCCCTCTCCTGAGCCTCTGCATTCCTCTCTTAAGCCTTTGCATCACTCTCTTAAGCCTCTGCATCACTCTCTTAAGCCTCTGAATCACTCTTTTGAGCCTCTGAATCACTCTTTTGAGCCCCTGCATACCTCTCCTAAGCCTCTGCATCACTCTCCCTAGCCTCTGCATCCCTTTCTTGAGCCTCTGTATCATTCTCTTCAGCCTCGTCATCCCTCTCTTGAGCCTCTGCAACACTCTCGTAAGCTTCTGCAACACTCTCTTCAGCCTCTGCATGATGCAGAGGCTCAAGAGAGTGATGCAGAGAATCAAGAGAGGGATGCAGAGGCTTAAGAGAGTGATGCAGAGGCTCAAGAGAGTGATGCAGAAGCTCACAAGAGTGATAGAGAGGCTCAAGAGAGTGATGCAGGGCCTCAACAGAGTGATGCAGACGATCAAGAGAGTGATGCAGAGGCTCAAGAGAGTGATGCAGAGGATCAGGAGCGGGAAGCAGAGGCTCAAGAGAGTGATGCAAAGAATCAAGAGAGGGATGCAGAGGCTCGAGAGAGTTATGCAGAGGCCTCGAGAGAGGGATTAAGATGCTTAAGAGAGTGATGCAGAGGCTGAAGAGAGTGTTGCAGAGGCTCAAGAGAGGGAAGAAGAGGCTGAGGAGAGGGATGCAGAGGCTCAAGAGAGTGATGCAGAGGCTTGAGAGAGGGATGTAGGGGCTCAAGAGAGTGATGCAGAGCCTCAAGAGAGTGATTCAGAGGCTTAAGAGAGTGATGCAGAGGCTTAACAGAGTGATGCAGAGGCATAAGAGAGGGACGCAGAGGCTCAAGAGAGGGATGTAGAGGCCCAAGAGAGGGATGCAGAGGCTCAAGAGTGGGATGCAGAGGCTCAAGTGAGGGATGCAGAGGCACAAGAGAGGGATGCAGAGGCTCTTGAGAGTGATGCAGAGGCTCAAGAGAGGGATGCAGAGGCTTAAGAGAGTGATGCAAAGACTCAAGAGAGGGATGCAGAGGCTCATGAGAGGGATGCAAGAGTTCAAGAGAGGGATGCAGAGGCTCAAGAGAGTGATTCAGAGGCTTACGAGTGTGATGCAGAAGTTAAGAGAGTGATGCAGAGGCTTAAGAGAGGGATGCAGAGGCTCAAGAGAGGGATGCAGAGGCTCAAGAGAGGGATGCAGAGGCATATGAGAGGGGTTCAGGAGTTCAAAAGAGTGATGCAGAGGCTCAAGAAAGGGACGCAAAGGCTTACGAAAATGATGCAGAGGCTCAAAAAGGGTTGCAAAGGCTTAAGAGAGTGATGCAGAGGCTGAAGAGAGGGTTGCAGAGGCTAAAGAGAGGGATGTAGAGGCTCAAGAAAGTGATGCAAAGGCTCAAGAGAGTGATGCAGAGGCTGAAGAGAGTGTTGCAGAGTCTTAAGAGAAGGAGGCAGAGGCTCACGAAAGGGATGCAGAGGCGTAAGAGAGTGATGCAGAGGCTGAAGAGAGTGTTGCAGAGGCTTAAGAGAGGGATGCAGAGGCATAAGAGAGTGATGCAAAGGCTCAAGAGAGTGATGCAGAGGATCAAGAGAGTGATGCAAAGGCTGAGGAGAGAGATGCAGAGGCTAAAGAGAGTGATGCAGAGGCTCTAGAGAGTGACGCAGGGGTTCAACAGAATGATGTAGAGGCTTAAGAGAAGGATGTAGAGGCTCAAGAGAATGATGCAGAGGCTCAAGAGACTGATGCAGAGGATCAAGAGAGGGATGCAGAGGTTTAAGAGAGTGATGCAAAGGCTCAAGAGAGTGATGCAGAGGCTCAGGAGTGGGGTGCAGAGGCTCAAGAGCGTGATGCAGAGGCTCAAGAGCGTGATGCAGAGGCTTATTAGAGATATGCAGAGGCTCAAGAGAGTGATGCAGAGGCTTAAGAGAGGGATGCTGAGGCTCAGGAGAATGATGCAGAGGCTCAAGAGAGATGTCCAAAAGGCTCAAGAGAGGGATGCTGAGGCTCCAGAGAGGGATGCAGAGGCTCAAGAGAGTGATGCAGAGGCTCAAGAGAGTGATGCATAGGCTCAAGAGAATGATGCAGAGGCTTAAGAGAGGTGATGCAGAGGCTCAAGAGTATGATGCAGAGGCTCAAGTGAGTGTTGCAGAGAATCAACAGAGGGATGCAGAGGCTTAAGAGAGTGATGCAGAGGCTCCGGAGGGTGATGCAGAGGCCCAAGAGAGTGATGCAGACGAACACGAGAGTGATGCAGAGGCTCAAGAGAGTGATGCAGAGGATCAGGAGAGGGGAAGCAGAGGCTCAAGAGAGTGATGCAGAGAATCAAGAAAGGGATGCAGAGGCTTAAGAGAGTGATACAGAGGCTTAAGAGAGGGATGCAGAGGCTTAAGAGAGGAATGCAGAGGCTCAAGATTATGATGCAGAAGCTCAAGAGAGTGATGCAGAGAATCAAGAGAGTGATGCAGAGGCTCAAGAGAGTGATGCAGAGGCTCACGAGAGTGATGCAGACGATCAAGAGAGTGATGCAGGGCCTCAAGAGAGTGATGCAGACGATCAAGAGAGTGATGCAGAGGCTCAAGAGAGTGATGCAGAGGATCAGGAGAGGGAAGCAGAGGCTCAAGAGAGTGATGCAGAGAATCAAGAGAGGGATGCAGAAGCTTAAGAGAGTGATGCAGAGGCTTAAGAGAGGGATGCAGAGGCTTAAGAGAGTGATGCAGAGGCTCGAGAGAGTTATGCAGTGGCCTGGAGAGAGGGATTCAGATGCTTAAGAGAGTGATGCAGAGGCTGAAGAGAGTGTTGCAGAGGCTCAAGAGAGGGATGAAGAGGCTGAAGAGAAGGATGCAGGGGCTCAAGAGAGGGATGCAGAGGCTCAAGAGAGTGATTCAGAGGCTTACGAGAGTGATGCAGAGAATCAAGAGAGTGATGCAGAAGCTTACGATAGTGAGGCAGAGGCTTAGGAGAGGGATGCAGAGGCTCAAGAGAGGGATGCAGAGGCTTGAGAGAGGGATGCAGGGGCTCAAGAGAGTGATGCAGAGGCTCATAAGAGCGATTCAGAGGTTTAAGAGAGTGATGCAGAGGCTTAAGAGAGTGATGCAGAGGCTTAAAAGAGGGCTGCAGAGGCTCAAGAGAGGGATGTAAATCCCCAAGAGAGGGATGCAGAGGCTCAAGAGAGGGATGAAGAGGCTCAAGTGAGGGATGCAGAGGCACAAGAGAGAGATGCAGAAGGTCTTGAGAGTGATGCAGAGGCTCAAGAGAGGGATGCAGAATATAAGAGAGTGATGCAAAGGCTCAAGAGATGGATGCAGAGGCTCATGAGAGAGATGCAGGAGTTCAAAAGAGGGATGCAGAGGCTCAAGAGAGTGATTCAGAGGCTTACGAGAGTGATGCAGAGGCTCAAGAGAGTGATTCAGAGGCTGAAGAGAGAGATGCAGAGGCTGAAGAGAGAGATGCAGAGGCTTAAGAGAGTGATGCAGAGGTTCAAGAGAGTGATGCAGAGGCACAAGAGAATGATGTAGAGGCTTAAGAGAGGGAAGCAGAGGCTCAAGAGAATGATACAGGGGCTCAAGAGAATGATTCAGAGGCTTAAGAGAGGTATGCAGAGGATCAAGAGGGTGATGCAGAGGCTTAAGAGAGGAATGCAGAGGCTGAAGAGAATGATGCAGAGGCTTAAGAGTGTGATGCAGAGGCTTAAGAGAGGGATGCAGAGGCTCAAGAGAGGGATGCAGAGGCTCAAGAGAGTGATGCAGAGCCTGAAGAGAGTGTTGCAGAGGCTTAGGAGAGGGATGCAGAGGCTCAAGTGAGGGATGCAGAGGCTTAAGAGAGTGATGCAGAGGCTGAAGAGAGTGTTGCAGAGGCTTAGGAGAGGGATGCAGAGGCTCAAGTGAGGGATGCAGAGGCTTAAGAGAGTGATGCAGAGGCTGAAGAGAGTGTTGTAGAGGCTTAAAAGAGGGATGCAGAGGATCAAGAGAGTGATGCAGAGGCTGAAAAGAGAGAAGCAGAGGCTCAAGAGAGTGATGCAGGGGATCAAGAGAATGATGTAGAGGCTTAAGAGAAGGATGTAGAGGCTCAAGAACCTGATGCAGAGGATCAAGAGAGGGATGCAGAGGTTTAAGAGAGTAATGCAGAGGCTTAAGAGAGTGATGCAGAGGCTCAAGAGAGTGATGCAGAGGCTCATGAGAGTGGGGGGTAGAAATAGCCTAAGCTACTCTATCCCTTTGAGATGTATTTATTGTTTATCTCAATAAACATACTTGAACTTGAACTTGAACTCAAGAGAGTGATGCAAAGATTTAAGAGAGTGATGCAGAGGCTCAGACGAGGGGTGCAGATGCTCACGAGAGTGATGCAGAGGTTTATTAGAGGGATGCAGAGGCTCAAGAGAGTGATGCAGAGGCTTAAGAGAGGGATGCTGAGGCTCAAGAGAATGATGCTGATGCTCAAGAGAGTGCTGCAAAAGGCTCAAGAGAGGGATGCTGAGGCTCCAGAGAGGGATGCAGAGGCTCAAGAGAGTGATGCAGAGGCTCAAGAGAGAAAGGCAGAGGCTTGAGAGAGTGATGCAGAGGCTCAAGAGAGTGATGCAGAGGCTCAAGAGAATGATGTAGAGGCTTAAAAGAGGGATGCAGAGGCTCAAGAGTATGATGCAGTGGCTCAAGAGAGTGATGCAGAGAATCAACAGAGGGATGCAGAGGCTTAAGAGAGTGGTGCAGAGGCTCAAGAGGGTGATGCAGAGGCTCAAGAGAGTGATAGAGAGGCTCAAGAGAGTGATGCAGAGGCTCAAGAGAGTGATGCAGACGAACAAGAGAGTGATGCAGAGGCTCAAGAGAGTGATGCAGAGAATTTAGAGAGGGATGCAGAGGCTTAAGAGAGTGATGCAGAGGCTTAAGAGAAGGATGCAGAGGCTTAAGAGAGGGATGCAGAGGCTCAAGAGTATGATGCAGAAGCTCAAGAGAGTGATGCAGAGAATCAAGAGAGGGATGCAGAGGCTGAAGAGAGTGATGCAGAGGCTCAAGAGAGTGATGCAGAGGCTCACGAGAGTGATAGAGAGGCTCAAGAGAGAGATGCAGAGAATCAAGAGAGGGATGCAGAAGCTTAAGAGAGTGATGCAGTGGCAGAAGAGAGTGTTGCAGAGGCTCATGAGAGCGATGAAGAGGCTGAAGAGAGGGATGCAGGGGCTCAAGAGAGGGATGCAGAGGCTCAAGTGAGTTATGCAGAGGCCTCGAGAGAGGGATTCAGAAGCTTAAGAGAGTGATGCAGAGGCTTAAGAGAGTAAGGCAGAGGCTTAGGAGAGGGATGCAGAGGCTCAAGAGAGTGATGCAGAGGCTTGAGAGAGGGATGCAGGGACTCAAGAGAGTGATGCAGAGGCTCATAAGAGCGATTCAGAGGTTTAAGTGAGTGATACAAAGGCTTAAGAGAGTGAGCAGAGGCTTAAGAGAGGGATGCAGAGGCTCAAGAGAGGGATGTAGAGGCCCAAGAGAGGGATGCAGAGGCTCAAGAGAGGGATGCAGAGGCTCAAGTGAGGGATGCAGAGGCACAAGAGAGAGATGCAGAGGCTTAAGAGAGGGATGCAGGGGCTCAAGAGAGGGATGCAGAGGCACAAGAGAGTGATGCAGAGGCTTAAGAGAGGGATGCAGGGGCTCAAGAGAGGGATGCAGAGGCTCAAGAGAGGGTTGCAGAGGCACAAGAGAGGGATTCAGGGGCTCTTGAGAGTGATGCAAAGGCTCAGGAGAGGGATGCAGAGGCTCATGAGAGGGATGCAGGAGTTCAAGAGAGTGATGCAGAGGCTCAAGAAAGGGATGCAAAGGCTTAAGAAAGTGATGCAGAGGCTCAAAAAAGGAATGCAGAGGCTTAAGAGAGTGATGCAGAGGCTGAAGAGAGTGTTGCAGAGGCTTAAGAGAGGGATGGAGAGGCTCTAGAGAGGGATGCAGAGGCTGAAGAGAGTGATGCAGAGGTTGAAGATAGTGTTAAAGAGGCTTAAGATAGGGATGCAGAGGCTCAAGAGAGTGATGCAAAGGCTCAAGACAGTGATGCAGAGGCTTAAGAGAGGGATGCAGAGGCTCAAGAGAGGGATGTAGAGGCTCAAGAGAGTGATGCAGAGGCTGAAGAGAGTGATGCAGAGGCTGAAGAGAGAGATGCAGAGGCTTAAGAGAGTGATGCAGAGGTTCAAAAGAGTGATGCAGAGGTACAAGAGAATGATGTAGAGGCTTAAGAGAGGGATGCAGAGGCTCAAGAGAATGATGTAGGGTCTCAAGAGAATGATTCAGAGGCTTAAGAGAGGGATGCAAAGGATCAAGAGAGTGATGCAGACGCTTACGAGAGGAATGCAGAGGCTGAAGAGAATGATGCAGAGGCTTAAGAGAGAGATGCAGAGGCTGAAGAGAATGATGCAGAGGCTTAAGAGTGTGATGCATAGGCTTAAGAGAGGGATGCAGAGGCTCAAGAGAGAAATGCAGGGGATCAAGAGAGGGATGCAGAGGCCCAAGTGAGGGAAGCAGAGGCACAAGAGAGGGATGCAGAGGCTCTTGAGAGTGATGCAAAGGCTCGAGAGAGTGATTCAGAGGCTTACGAGAGTGATGCAGAGGCTGAAGAAAGTGTTGCAGAGGCTCAAGAGTAGGATGAAGATGATGAAGAGAGGGATGCAGAGGCACAAGAGAGTGATGCAGAGGATCAAGAGAGTGATGCAGAGGCTCAAGAGAGTGATGCAGAGGCCTCAAGGGAGGGATTCAGAGGCTCGAGAAAAGGATGCAGAGGCTCAAGAGAGTTATGCAGTGGCTCAAGAGAGTGATGCAGAGGCTTACGAGAGTGATGCAGATGATCAAGCGAGGGATGCAGAGGCTTAAGAGAGTGATGCAGAGGCTTAAGAGAGAGATGCAGAGGCTCAAGAGAGTGATGCAGAGGCTCAAGAGTGTGATGCAGAGGCTCAAGAGAGTGATGCAGAGGCTCAAGAGAGTGATGCAGAGGATCAAGCGAGGGATGCAGAGGCTCAAGAGAATGATGCAGAGACTCAAGAGAGTGATGCAGAGGCTCAGGAGAAGGATGCAGAGGCTCATGAGAGTGATGTTGAGGATTAATAGAGAGATGCAGAGGCTCGAGAGAGTGAGGCAGAGGCTTAAGAGAGGGATGCAGAGGCTCAAGAGAATGATGCAGAGACTCGAGAGAGTGCTGCAAAAGGCTCAAGAGAGGGATGCTGAGGCTCCAGATAGGGATACAGAGGCTCAAGAGAGTGATGCAGAGTCTCAAGATAGAAAGGCAGAGCCTTAACAGAGTGATGCAGAGGCTCAAGAGAGTGAAGCAGAGGCTCAAGAGAATGATGTAGAGCCTCAAGAGAGTGATAGAGAGGCTCAAGAGAGTGATGCAGAGGCTCAAGAGAGTGTTGCAGACGATCAAGAGAGTGATGCAGAGGCTCAAGAGAGTGATGCAGAGGATCAAAAGAGGAAAGCAGAGGCTTAAGAGAGTGATGGAGAGGTTCATGAGAGTGATGCAGAGCCTCAAGAGAGTGATAGAGAGGCTCAAGAGAGTGATGCAGAGGCTCAAGAGAGTGATGCAGACGATCAAGAGAGTGATGCAGAGGCTCAAGAGAGTGATGCAGAGGATCAAAAGAGGGAAGCAGAGGCTTAAGAGAGTGTTGCAGAGGTTGAAGAGAGTGATGCAGAGGCTCTAGAGAGTGATGCAGAGGCTTAAGAGAGTGATGCAGAGGCTTAAGAGAGTGATGTAGAGGCTTAAGAGAGGGATGCAGAGGCTCAGGAGAGTGATTCAGAGGCTTACGAGAGTGATGCAGAGAATCAAGTGAGTGATGCACAGGCTCGAGAGAGTTATGCATAGGCCTCAAGAGAGGGATTCAGTGGTTTAAGAAAGGGATGCAGAGGCTCAAGAGAGTGATGCAGAGGCTAAAGAGAGTGAGGCAGAGACTTAGGAGAGGGATGCAGATTCTGAAGAGAGTAATGCAGAGGCTTAAGAGGGT
This sequence comes from Procambarus clarkii, assembly GCF_040958095.1. Taxonomy (NCBI): domain Eukaryota; kingdom Metazoa; phylum Arthropoda; class Malacostraca; order Decapoda; family Cambaridae; genus Procambarus; species Procambarus clarkii. The sequence goes on from NC_091168.1 coordinate 6,854,529, forward strand.
GATGCAGAGGCTTACGAGAGTGATGCAGAGGCTTAAGAGAGTGATGAAGAGGCTCAAGAGAGGGATGCAGAGGCTCAAGTGAGGGATGCAGAGGCACAAGAGAGGGATGCAGAGGCTCTTGAGAGTGATGCAGAGGCTCAAGAGTAGGATGCAGTGGCTTAGGAGAGTGATGCAAAGGCTCAAGAGAGGGATGCAGAGGCACATGAGAGGGATGCAGGAGTTCAAGAGAGGGATGCAGAGGCTCCAGAGAGTGATTCAGAGTCTTTCGATAGTGATGCAGAGGCTTAAGAGAGTGACGCAGAGGTTTAAGAGAGGGATGCAGAGGCTCTAGCGAGGGTTGCAGAGGCTCAAGAGAGGATGCAGGGGCTCAAGAGAGGGATGCAGAGGCCCAAGTGAGGGATGCAGAGGCCCAAGAGAGGGATGCAGAGGCTCTTGAGAGGGATGCAGAGGTTTAAGAGAGTGATGCAAAGGCTCAAGAGAGGGATGCATAGGCTCATGAGAGGGATGCATAAGTTTAGGAGAGTGATGCAAAGGGTCAAGAAAGGGTTGCTGAGGCTAAAGAAAGTGATGCGGGGGCTCAAAAAAAGATGCAGAAGCTCAAGAGAGTCATGCAGAGGCTGAAGAGAGTGTTGCAGAGGCTTAAGAGAGGGATGCAGAGGCTCAAGAGAGTGATGCAGAGGCTAAAGAGAGTGAGGCAGAGACTTAGGAGAGGGATGCAGATTCTCAAGAGAGTAATGCAGAGGCTTAATAGGGTGATGCAGAGGCTTACGAGAGTGATGCAGAGGCTTAAGAGAGTGATGAAGAGGCTCAAGAGAGGGATGCAGAGGCTCAAGTGAGGGACGCAGAGGCACAAGACAGGGAAGCAGAGGCTCTTGAGAGTGATGCAGAGGCTCAAGAGAGGGATGCAGTGGCTTATGAGAGTGATGCAAAGGCTCAAGAGAGGGATGCAGAGGCTCATGAGAGGGATGCAGGAGTTCAAGAGAGGGATGCAGAGGCTCAAGAGAGTGATTCAGAGGCTAAAGAGAGTGTTGCAGAGGCTTAAAAGAGGGATGCAGAGGCTCAAGAGAGGGATGCAGAGGCTTTAGAGAGTGATGCAGAGGCTGAAAAGTGTTGCAGATGCTTAAGAGAGGGATGCAGAGGCTCAAAAGAGTAATGCAAAGGCTCAAGAGATTGATGCAGAGGCTGAAGACAGTGTTGCAGAGGCTTAAGAGAGAGATGCAGAGGGTCAAGAGAGAGATGCAGATGCTTAAGAGAGTGATGTAGAGGCTGAAGAGAGTGTTGCAGAGGCTTAAGTGAGGGATGCAGAGGCTCAAGAAAGGGATGTAGAGGCTCAAGAGAGTGATGCAGAGGCTCAAGAGAGTGATGCAGAGGCTCAAGAGAGGGATGCAGAGGCTGAAGAGAGTGATGCAGGGTCTCAAGAGAGGGATGCAGAGACTCAACAGAGTTATGCAGAGGCTTACGAGAGTGATGCAGAGCCTTAAGAGAGTAATGCAGAGTCTTAAGAGTGGGATGCAGAGGCTCAAGAAAGGGATGCAGAGGCTCAAGTGAGGGATGCAGAGGCACAAGAGAGGGATGCATAGGCTCTTGCGAGTGATGCAGAGGCTCAAGGGAGTAATGCAGAGACTTAAGCGAGTGATGCAATGGCTCAAGAGAGGGATGCAAAGGCTCATGAGAGGGATGCAGGAGTTCAAGAGAGAGATGAAGAGGCTCAAGAAAGGGATGCAGAGGCTAAAGAAAGTGATGCAGAGGCTCAAAAGAGGGATGCAGAGGCTCAAGAGAGTGATGCAGAGGCTCAATAGAGGGATGCAGGGGCTCAACAGAGTGATAGAGAGGCTCAAGAGAGTGATTCAGAGGTTTATGAGAGTGACGCAGAGGCTTAAGAGAGTGATGCAGAGGCTTACGGCAGTGATGCAGAGGCTTAAGAGAGTGGTGCAGGGGCTCAAGAGAATGATGCAGAGGCTCAAGAGAGGGATGAATAGGCTCAAGAGAGGGATGCAGAGGCCAAAGTGAGTGATGCAGAGGCACAAGAGAAAGATGCAGAGGCACTTGAGAGTGATGCAGAGGCTCAAGAGAGGGATGCAGTGGCTCCAGAGAATGATGTAGAGGCTTAGGAGAAGGATGCAGAGGCTCAAGAGAGTGATGGAGAGGATCAAGAGAGTGATGCAGAGGCTGAAGAGAGAGTTGCAGAGGCTTAGAGAGTGATGCAGAGGCTTAAGAGAGTGATGCAAAGACTCTTGAGAGGGATGCAGAGGCTCGTGAGAGGGATGCAGATGCTTAACAGAGTGATGCAGAGGCTGAAGAGAGTGTTGCAGAGGCATAAGAGAGTGATACAGAGGCTCAAGAGAGTGATTCAAAGGCTTACGAGAGTGATGCAGAGGCTTAGGAGAGAGAGGCAGAGACTTAGGAGAGGGATGCAGAGGCTCAAGAGAGTAATGCAGAGGCTTAAGACGGTGATGCAGAGGCTCAAGAGAGTGATTCAAAGGCTTACGAGAGTGATGCACAGGCTTACGAGAGTGATGCAGAGGCTTAAGAGAGGGATGCAGAGGCTCTAGCGAGGGATGTAGAGCCTCAAGAGAGGGATGCAGGGGATCAAGAGAGGGATACAGAGGCTCAAGTGAGGGATGCAAAGGCACATGAGAGGGATGCAGAGGCTCTAGAGAGTGATGAAGAGGCTTAAGAGAGTGATGCAAAGGCTCACGAGAGTAATGCAGAGGCTGAAGAGAGTGATGCAGAGGCTGAAAAGAGTGTTGCAGAGGCTTAAGAGAGGGATGCAGAGGCTCAAGAGAGTGATGCAAAGGCTCAAGAGAGTGATGCAGAGGCTGAAGAGAGTGTTGCAGAGGCTTAAGAGAGGGATGCAGAGGCTCATGAGAGGGATGCAGAGGCTCAAGAGAGGGATGCAGAGGCTTAAGAGAGTGATGCAGAGGCTGAAAAGAGTGTTGCAGAGGCATAAGAGAGGGATGCAGAGGTTCAAGAGAGTGATGCAAAGGCTCAAGAGAGTGATGCAGTGGCTTAAGAGAGAGATGCAGAGGCTCAAGAGAGGGATGTAGAGGCTCAAGAAAGGGATGAAGGTGCTCACGAGAGGGATGCAGAGGCTCAAGAGAGGGATGCAGAGGCTGAAGAGAGAGATGCAGAGGCTTAATAGAGTGATGCAGAGGTTCAAGAGAGTGATGCAGAGGCACAAGAGAATGATGTAGAGGCTTAAGAGAGGAATGCAGAGGCTGAAGAGAGTGATGCAGAGGCTCATGGGAGGGATGCAGAGGCTTAAGAGAGGGATGCAGAGGCTCAAGAGAGGGATGCAGAGGCTCAAGAGAGGGATGCAGAGGCTCAAGTGAGGGAAGCATAGCCACATGAGAGGGATATTGAGGCTCAAGTGAGGTAAGCTTAGGCACATGTGAGGGATGCAGAGGCTTAAGAGAGTGATGCAAATGCTCAAGTGAGGGATGCAGAGGCACATGAGCCTCTGCATCCCTCTCTTAAGCCTCTGCATCACACTCTCGAGCCTCTGCATCACTCTCTTAAACCTCTGCATCACTCTCTTGAGCTTCTGCATCACTCTCTTCGGCCTCTACATCCCTCTCTTGAGCCTCTGCATAACTCTCGTAAGCCTATGCATCACTCTCTTGAGCCTTTGCATAACTCTCTTGAGGCTCTGCATCATTCTCTTGAGCCTCTGCATCCCTCTCTTGAGCCTCTGCATTACTCTCTTGAGCCTCTGCATCACCCTCTTAAGCCTCTGCATCCCTATTTTGAGCCTCTGCATCACTTTCCTAAGCCTCTGCATCCCTTTCTTGGGCCTCTGCATCCCTCACTTGAACTCCTGCATCCCTCTCATGAGCCTCCGCATCCCTCTCTTGAGCCTTTGCATCACTCTCTTAAGCCTCTGCATCCCTCTCTTGAGCCTCTGCATCACTCTCGTAAACCTCTGCATCACTCTCTTGAGCCTCTTCATAACTCTATTTATTCTCTGCATCACTCTCTTGAGCCTCTGTATCTCTCTCTCTCCTGAACTTCTGCAACACTCTCTTCAGCCTCTTCATCACTCTCTTAAGCATCTGAATCCCTCTCTTGAACCTCTGAATCCCTCTCTTGATCCTCTGCATCACTCTCCTGAGCCTCTGCATCACTCTCTTTATCCTCTGCATCACTCACTTGAGCCTCTGCATCACTTTCTTGAGCCTTTGCATCACTCTCTTGAGCCTATGCATCACTGTCTTTATCCTCTTCATAACTCTCTTGAGTCTCTGCATCACTCTCTTGACCCTCTGCATCCCTCTCTTGAGCCTCTGCAACACTCTCTTCAGCCTCTGCATCACACTCTAAAGACTCTTTTTCCCTCTCTTGAGCCTCTGAATCGCTCTCTTGAGCCTCAGCATCGTTCTCTCGAGCCTCTGCATCATGCTCTGGAGCCTCAGCATCCCTATCTTGAGCGTCTGCATCCCTCTCTAGAGCCTCAGCATCATTCTCTTGAGCCTCTGCATCCCTCTCTTAAGCCTCTGCATCACTATCTTAAGCCTCTGCATCCCTCTCTTGATCCTCTGCATCACTCTCTTGAGCCTCTGAATCATTCTCTTGAGCCTCTGCATCCCTCTCTTAAGCCTCTACATCATTCTCTTGAGCCTCTCCATTACTCTCTTGAGCCTCTGCATCACTCTCTTAGGCCTCTGCATCTCTCCCTTCAGCCTCAGCATCCCTCTCTTGAGCCTCTGTAGCACTCTCATGAGCCTCTGCATCATTCTCCTGAGCCTCTGCATCCCGCTCTTTTGCATCTGCATCCATCTTTTGATCATCTGCTTCACTCTCTTGAGCCTCTGTATCATTCTCTTGAGCCTCTGTATCATTCTCTTGATACTCTGCATCCCTCTCTTAAGCCTCTACATCACTCTCTGGAGCCTCTGACTCTCTCTCTGGAGCCTCAGCATCCCTCTCTTTAGCCTCTGAAGCACTCTCTTGAGCCTCTTCATCATTCTACTTAGCCTCTGAATCCCTGTCTTAAGTCTCTGCATCCCTCGCTTAAGCCTCTGCATCACTCTCTTGAGCTTCTGCATCCCTCTCTTGAACTCCTGCATCCCTCTCATGAGCCTCTGCATCCCTCTCTTGAGCCTTTGCATCACTCTCTTAAGCCTCTGCATCCCTCTCTTGAGCCTCTGCATCACTCTCTTTAGCCTCTGCATCTCTCTCTTCAGCCTCTGCATAACTCTCTTAAGCCTCTGCATCCCTCTCTGGAGCCTCAGCATTCCTCTCTTCAGCCTCTGCAGCACTCTCTTGAGCCTCTGCATCATTCTCTTGAGCCTCTGCATCCGTCTTTGGAGCCTCTGCATCATTCTTTTGAGCCTCTGCATCCGTCTTTGGAGCCTCTGCATCATTCTCTTGAGCCTCTGCATCCCTCTCTTAAGCCTCTGCATCCATCTTTTGATCCTCTGCATCACTATCATGAGCCTCTGCATCACTCTCTTGAGCCTCTGCATAACTCTCTTGATCCTCTGCATCACTCCCCTTAGCCTCTGCATTACTCTCTTGAGCCTCTGCATCACTCTCTTGAGCCTCTGCATCACCCTCTTGAGCCTCTGCATCACTCTCTTGAGCCTCTGTATCACTCTCTTGAGCCTCTGCATCCCTCTCTTAAGCCTCTGCATCACTCTCTTGACCCTCTGCATCACCCTCTTGAGCCTCTGCATCACTCTCTTCAGCCTCTGTATCACTCTCTTGAGCCTCTGCATCCCTCTCTTGAGCCTCTGAATCCCTGTCTTGAGCCTCTGCATCACTCTCTCGAGCTTGCGCATCCCTCTGTTGAGCCTCTGCATCATTCTCTTCAGCCTCTGCATCACTCTCTTAAGCCTCTGCATCTCTCTCTTCAGCCTCTGCATCACTCTCTTAAGCCTCTGCATCCCTCTCTGGAGCCTCAGCATCCCTCTTTTGAGCCTCTGCAGCACTCTCTTGAGCCTCTGCATCATTCTCTTGAACCTCTGCATCCCTCTCTTAAGCCTCTGCATCATTCTCTTGAGCCTCTGCATCCCTCTCTTAAGCATCGTCATCATTCTCTTGAGCCTCTGCATCACTCTCTCGAGCCTCTGCATCACTCTCTTCATCCTCTGCATCCCTCTCTTGAACTCCTGCATCCCTCTCATGAGCTTCTGCATTCCTCTCTTGAGTCTCTGCATCACTCTCTTAAGCCTCTGCATCACTCTCTTGAACCTCTACATCCCTCTCTTGAACTCCTGCATCCCTCTCGTGAGCCTCTGCATCCCTCTCTTGAGCCTTTGCATCACTCTCTTAAGCCTCATTATCCCTCTCATGAGCCACTACATCACTCTCAAGAGTCTTTGCACCCCTCTCTTGTGCCTCTGCATCCCTCACTTAAGCCTCTGCATCCCTCTCTTGAGCCTCTGCATCCCTCTCTTGAGTCTCTGCATTCCTCTCATGAGCCTTTGCATCCCTCTCTTGAGCCTCTGCATCACTCTCTCGAACCTCTGCATCCCTCTCTTGAGCCGATGCATTAATCTTTTGAGCCTCCGCATCACCCTTTTAAGCCTCTGCATCCCTCTTTTGAGCCTTTGCATCACTTTCTTGAGAATCTGCATCCCTCTCTTGAGCCTCTGCATACCTCTCTTGAACTCTTGCATCCCTCTCATGAGACTCTGCATCCCTCTCTTGAGCCTTTGCATCACCCTCTTAAGCCTCTTCATCCCTCTCTTGAGCCCCTGCATCCCTCTCTTAAGCCTCTGCATCACTCTCTTAAGCCTCTGCATCACTCTCCTACGCCTCTGAATCACTCTCTTGAGCCTCTGCATCCCTCTGCTAAGTCTCTGCATCATTTTCCTAGGCCTCTACATCACTCTCATGAGCTTCTGCATCACTCTCTTGAGCCTCTGCATCCCTCTCTTGAGCATGTGCAGTACTCTCTTGAGCCTCTGCATTACTCTCTTGAGCCTCTGCATCACTTTCTTGAGCCTCTGCATCACTCTCTTGAGCCTCTGAATCCCTCTCTTAAGCCTCTGCATCACTCTCTTGAGCCTCTGCATCACTCTCTTGAGCCTCTGCATCACTCTCCTGAGCCTCTGCATCACTCTCTTGAGCCTCTGCATCACTCTCTTGAGCCTCTGCATCCCTCTCTTAAGCCTTTGCACCACTCTCTTCAGCCTTTGCAGAACTCTCTTAAGCCTCTGCATCCCTCTCTTGATCCTCTGCATCACTCTCTTCAGCCTCTGCATCTCTCTCTTCAGCCTCTGCATCACTCTCTTGAGCCTCTGCGTCCCTCTCTTGAGCCCCTGCATCCCTCTCTTAAGCCTCTGCATCGCTCTCTTAAGCCTCTGCATCACTCTCGTAAGCCTCTGCATCCCTCTCTTGAGCCCCTGCATCCCTCTCTTAAGCCTCTGCATCACTCTCTTAAGCCTCTGCATCACTCTCCTACGCCTCTGAATCACTCTCTTGAGCCTCTGCATCCCTCTGCTAAGTCTCTGCATCATTTTCCTAGGCCTCTACATCACTCTCATGAGCTTCTGCATCACTCTCTTGAGCCTCTGCATCCCTCTCCTGAGCATGTGCAGTACTCTCTTGAGCCTCTGCATTACTCTCTTGAGCCTCTGCATCACTTTCTTGAGCCTCTGCATCACTCTCTTGAGCCTCTCCATCTCTCTCTTTAGCCTCTACATCCCTCTCTTGAGCCTCTGCATACCTCTCTTGAACTCTTGCATCCCTCTCATGAGACTCTGCATCCCTCTCTTGAGCCTTTGCATCACCCTCTTAAGCCTCTTCATCCCTCTCTTGAGCCCCTGCATCCCTCTCTTAAGCCTCTGCATCACTCTCTTGAGCCTCTGCATCCCTCTCTTGAGCATGTGCAGTACTCTCTTGAGCCTCTGCATCACTCTCTTGAGCCTGTGCATCACTTTCTTGAGCCTCTGCATCACTCTCTTGAGCCTCTGAATCCCTCTCTTAAGCCTCTGCATCACTCTCTTGAGCCTCTGCATCACTCTCTTGAGCCTCTGCATCACTCTCCTGAGCCTCTGCATCACTCTCTTGAGCCTCTGCATCACTCTCTTGAGCCTCTGCATCCCTCTCTTAAGCCTTTGCACCACTCTCTTCAGCCTTTGCAGAACTCTCTTAAGCCTCTGCATCCCTCTCTTGATCCTCTGCATCACTCTCTTCAGCCTCTGCATCTCTCTCTTCAGCCTCTGCATCACTCTCTTGAGCCTCTGCGTCCCTCTCTTGAGCCCCTGCATCCCTCTCTTAAGCCTCTGCATCGCTCTCTTAAGCCTCTGCATCACTCTCGTAAGCCTCTGCATCCCTCTCTTGAGCCTCTGCATCACTCTCTTCAGCCTCTCCATCTCTCTCTTTAGCCTCTACATCCCTCTCTTGAGCCTCTGCATCACATTCTTGAGCCACTGCATCCCTCTCTTGAGCCTCTGTATCACTCTCTTAATCCTCTGCATCCCTCTCTTGAGCCACTGAATCCCTCTCATACACCTCTGCATCACTCTCTCGAGCCTCTGCATCACTCTCTTAAGCCTCTTCATCACTCTCTTAAGCATCTGAATCCCTCTCCTGAGCATCTGAATCCCTCTCTTGATCCTCTGCATCACTCTCTTGAACCTTTTCATCACTCTCTTTATCCTCTGCATCACTCTCTTGAGCCTCTGCATCACTCTCTTGAGCCTTTGCATCACTCTCTTGTGCCTTTGAATCACTCTCTTGAGCTTCTGCATCCCTCTCTTGAGCCTTTGCATCACTCTCGTAAGCCTCTGCATCCCTCTTTTGAGCCTCTGCATCACTCTCAAGAGCCTTTGCATCCCTCTCTTGAGCCTCTGCATCCCTCTCATGAACCTCTGCATCCCGCTCTTAAGCCTCTGCATCACTCTCTTCAGCCTCTCCATCCCTCTCTTTAGCCTCTGCATCATTATCCTAGGCCTCTGCATCACTCTCTTGAGCCTCTGCATCACTCTCTTGAGCCTCTACATCCCTCTCTTGAGCCTCTGCATCACACTCTTGAGACTCTGCATCCCTCTCTTGAGCCTCTGTATCCCTCTCTGGAGCCACTGAATCCCTCTCTTAAGCCTCTGCATCACTCTCTCGAGCCTCTGCATCACTCTCTTAAGCCTCTGCATCACTCTCTTGAGCTTCTGCATCACTCTCTTGAGCCTCTACATCCCTCTCTTGAGCCTCTGCATCACTCTCGTAAGCCTCTGCATCGTTCTCTTCAGCCTGTGCATCCCTCTCTTTAGCCTCTACATCATTCTCTTGAGCCTCTGCATTACTCTCTTAAGCCTCTGCATCTCTCTCTTCAGCCTCTGCATTATTCTCTTAAGCCTCTGCATCCCTCTCTGGAGCCTCAGCATCCCTCTTTTGAGCCTCTGCAGTACTCTCTTGAGCCTCTGCATCATTCTCTTGAACCTCTGCATCCCTCTCTTAAGCCTCTGCATCATTCTCTTGAGCCTATGCATCACTCTCTTCAGCCTCTGCATCACTCTCTTAAGCCTCTGCATCTCTCTCTTCAGCCTCTGCATCACTCTCTTAAGCCTCTGCATCCCTCTCTGGAGCCTCAGCATCCCTCTATTGAGCCTCTGCAGCACTCTCTTCAGCCTCTGCATCATTCTCTTGAACCTCTGCATCCCTCTCTTAAGCCTCTGCATCATTCTCTTGAGCCTCTGCATCCCTCTCTAAAGCCTCTGCATCATTCTCTTGAGCCTCTGCATCACTCTCTCGAGCCTCTGCATCACTCTCTTCATCCTCTGCATCCCTCTCTTGAACTCCTGCATCCCTCTCATGAGCTTCTGCATCCCTCTCTTGAGTTTCTGCATCACTCTCTTAAGCCTCTCCATCACTCTCTTGAACCTCTGCATCCCTCTCTTGAACTCCTGCATCCCTCTCATGACCCTATGCATCCCTCTCTTGAGCCTTTGCATCACTCTCTTAAGCCTCACCATCCCTCTCATGAGCCTCTGCACCACTCTCAAGAGTTTCTGCATCCCTCTCTTGTTCCTCTGCATCCCTCACTTAGGCCTCTGCATCCCTCTCTTGAGCCTCTGCATCCCTCTCATGAGCCCCTGCATCCCTCTCTTAAGCCTCTGCATCGCTCTCTTTGGCCTCTCCATCACTCTCGTAAGCCTCTTAATCACTCTCTTAAGCCTCTGCATCCCTCTCGTGAGCCTCTGCATCACTCTCAACAGCCTCTGCATCACTCTCTTGAGCCACTGCATCCCTCTCTTCAACCTCTGCATCCCGCTCTTAAGCCTCTGCATCACTCTCTTCAGCCTCTGCATCTCTCTCTTCAGCCTCTGCATCACTCTCTTGAGCCTCTGCATCCCTCTCTTGAGCCCCTGCATCCCTCTCTTAAGCCTCTGCATTGCTCTCTTAAGCCTCTGCATCACTCTCGTAAGCCTCCGAATCACTCTTTTGAGCCTCTGCATCCCTCTCTTGAGCCTCTGCATCACTCTCTTCAGCTTCTCCATCCCTCTCTTTAGCCTCTGCATCACTCTCCTAGGCCTCTGCATCACTCTCGTGAGCCTCTGCATCACTCTCATGAGCCTCTACATCCCTATCTTGAGCCTCTGCATCACACTCTTGAGCCTCTGCATCCCTCTCTTGAGCCTCTGTATCACTCTCTTAAGCCTCTGCATCATTCTCATGAGCCACTGAATCCCTCTCTTAAGCCTCTGCATCACTCTCTTGAGCTTCTGCATCACTCTCTTGAGCCTCTACATCCCTCTCTTGAGCCTCTGCATCCCTTTCTTAAGCCTCTACATAATTCTCTTGAGCCTCTGCATTACTCACTTGAGCCTCTGCATCACTCTCTTAAGCCTCTGCATCTCTCTCTTCAGCCTCTGCATCACTCTCTTAAGCCTCTGCATCCCTCTCTGGAGCCTCAGCATCCATCTTTTGAGCCTCTGCATCTCTCTCATGAGCCTCTGCATCTCTCTCTTCAGCCTCTGCATCACTCTCTTGAGCCTCTGCATCAATCTCTTATGCCTCTGCATCACTCTCGAGCGCATCTGCATCACTCTCTTGAGCCTCTGCTTCACTCTCTTTAGCCTCTGCATCACTCTCTTGAGCCTATGCATCCCTCTCATAAGCATCTGCAACACTCTCGTAAGCCTCTGCATCACTCTCTTGAGCCTCTGCATAACTAGTTTTAGCCTCTGCATCACTCTCTTGAGTCTCTGCATCACTGTCTTCGGCCTCTGCATAAGTCTCCTGAGCCTCTGCAAGACTCTCTTCATCCTCTGCATCACTCTCTTTACCCTCTGCATCATTCTCTTGAGCCTCTGCATCACTCTCTTGAGCCTCTGCATCACTCTCTTAAGCCTCTACATCTCTCTCTTCAGCCTCTGCATCACTCTCTCGAGCCTCTGCATCCCTCTCTTGAGCGCCTGCATCCCTCTCTTCATCCTCTGCATCACTCTCTTTAGCCTCTGCATCTTTGTCTTGAGCCTCTGCATCTCTCTCTTGAGCCTCTGCATCACTCTCTTGAGCCTCTGCATTACTCTCTTGAGCTTCTGCATCAATCTCCTAAGCCTCTATATCACTCTCTAGAGCCTCTGCATCATTCTCTTCAACCTCTGCATCACTCTCGTAAGCCTCTGCATCCCTGTCTTGATCCTCTGCATCACTCTCTTGAGCCTCTGCATCACTCTTTTGATCCTCTGCATCACACCCCTTAGCCTCTGCATTACTTTCTTGATCATCTGCATCACTCTCTTTAGCCTCTGCATCTCTCGCTTCAGCCTCTGCATCACTCTCTTGAGCCTCTGCATCCCTTTCCTGAGCCCCTGCATCCCTCTCTTCATCCTCTGCATCACTCTCGTTAGACTCTGCTTCATTCTTTTGAGCCTCTGCATTCCTCTCTTAAGCCTCTACATCATTCTCTTGAGCCTCTGCATCACTCTCTTGAGCCTCTGCATCACTCTCTTAAGCCTCTGCATCTCTCTCTTCAGCCTCTGCATCACACTCTTGAATCTCTGCATCCCTCTCTTGAGCCCCTGCATCACTCTCTTGAGCCTCTCCATCCCTCTCTTGTGCCTCTGCATCACTCTCTTGAGCCTTTGTATCACTCTCTTAAGCCTCTGCATCTCTCTCTCTTGCCTCTGAATCTCTCTCTTAAGCCTCTGCATCACACTCTCGAGCCTCTACATCACTCTCTTTAACCTCTGCATCACTCTCTTGAGCTTCTGCATCACTCTCTTGAGCCTCTACATCCCTCTCTTGAGCCTCTGCATCACTCTCGTAAGCCTCTGCATCACTCTCTTGAGCCTTTGCATAACTCTCTTTATTCTCTGCATCATTCTCTTGAGCCTCTGCATCCCTCTCTTGAGACTCTGCATTACTCTCTTGAGCCTCTGCATCACCCTCTTAAGCCTCTGCATCCCTATTTTGAGCCTCTGCATCACTTTCTTAAGCCTCTGCATCCCTTTCCTGAGCCTCTGCATCCCTCTCTTGAACTCCTGCATCCCTCTCATGAGCCTCTGCATCCCTCTCTTGAGCCTCTGCATCACTCTCGTAAGCCTCTGTATCACTCTTTTGAGCCTCTTCATAACTCTATTGAGTCTCTGCATCACTCTCTTGAGCCTCTGTATCTCTCTCTCCTTAGCCTCTGCAACACTCTCTTCAGCCTCTTCATCACTCTCTTAAGCATCTGAATCCCTCTCTTGAGCCTCTGAATCCCTCTCTTGATCCTCTGCATCACTCTCTTGAGCCTCTGCATCACTCTCTTTATCCTCTGCATCACTCTCTTGAGCCTCTGCCTCATTCTCTTGAGCCTCTGAATCCCTCTCTTGATCCTCTGCATAACTCTCTTTAGCCTCTGCATCACTCTCTTTATCCTATGCATCACTCTCTTGAGCCTCTGCATCACTCTCTTGAGCCTTTGCATCACTCTCTTGAGCCTCTGCATCACTCTCTTTATCCTCTTCATAACTCTCTTGAGCCTCTGCATCCCTCTCTTGAGCCTCTGCATCATTCTCTTGAGCCTCTGCATCCGTCTCTTAAGCCTCTGCATCACTCTCTTAAGCCTCTGCATCCCTCTCTTGATCCTCTGCATCACTCTCTTGAGCCTCTGCATCATTCTCTTGAGCCTCTGAATCCCTCTCTTAAGCCTCTACATCATTCTCTTGAGCCTCTGCATTACTCTCTTGAGCCCCTGCATCACTCTCTTAAGCCTCTGCATCTCTCTCTTCAGCCTCTGCATCACACTCTAAAGCCTCTTTTTCCCTCTCTTGAGCCTCTGAATCGCTCTCTTGAGCCTCTGCATCACTTTCTTTATCCTCTTCATAACTCTCTTGAGTCTCTGCATCACTCTCTTGAGCCTCTGCATCCCTCTCTTGAGCCTCTGCAACACTCTCGTCATCCTCTGCATCGCACTCTAACGCCTCTTTTTCCCTCTCTTGAGCCTCTGAATCGCTCTCTTGAGCCTCAGCATCACTCTCTCGAGCCTCTGCATCCCTCTCTGGAGCCTCAGCATCCCTCTCTTGTGCCTCTGCATTACTCTCTTGAGCTTCTGCATCACTCTCTTAAGCCTCTGCATCTCTCTCGTCAGCCTCTGCATCACTCTCTTAAGCCTCTGCATCCCTCTCTGGAGGTTCAGCATCACTCTCTTGAGCCTCTCCATCACTCTCGTGAGCCTCTGCATCTCTCTCTTAAGCCTCTACATCACTCTCTTGAGCCTCTGCATCACTCTCTTTATCCTCTTCATAACTCTCTTGAGCCTCTGCATCCCTCTCTTGAGCCTCTGCATCATTCTCTTGAGCCTCTGCATCCCTCTCTTAAGCCTCTGCATCACTCTCTTAAGCCTCTGCATCCCTCTCTTGATCCTCTGCATCACTCTCTTGAGCCTCTGCATCATTCTCTTGAGCCTCTGAATCCCTCTCTTGAGCCTCTTCATCATTCTCTTGAGCCTCTGCATCCCGCTCTTAAGCCTCTGCATCCATCTTTCGATCATCTACTTCACTCTCTTGAGCCTCTGTATCAATCTCTTGATCCTCTGCATCCCTCTCTTAAGCCTCTACATCACTCTCTGGAGCCTCTGTATCTCTCTCTGGAGCCGCAGCATCCCTCTCTTGAGCCTCTGCATCCCTCTCTTAAGCCTCTACATCACTCTCTGGAGCCTCTGAATCTCTCTCTGGAGCCTCAGCATCCCTCTCTTAAGCCTCTGCACCACTCTCTTTAGCCTCTGCATCCCTCTCTTGAACTCCTGCATTCCTCTCATGAGCCTCTGCATCCCTCTCTTGAGCCTCTGCATCACTCTCTTTAGCCACTGCATCATTCTCTTGAGCCTCTGCATCCCTCTCTTGAGCCTCTGCATCACTCTCTTGAGCCTCTGCATTACACTCTTGAGCCTCTGCATCACTCTCTTAAGCCTCTGCATCCCTCTCTGGAGCCTCAACATCCCTCTCTTCAGCCTCTGCAACACTCTCTTGAGCCTCTGCATCACTCTCATGAGCCTCTGCATCCGTCTCTTGAGTCTCTGCATCACTCTTATAAGCCTCTGCATCCCTCTATTCATCCTCTGCATTACTCTATTTAGCCTCTGCATCATTCTCTTGAGCCTCTGCATCCCTCTCTGAAGCCTCTACAAAATTCTCTTCAGCCTCTGCATCACTCTCTTGAGCCTCTGCATCACTCTCTTAAGCCTCTGCATCTCTCTCTTCAGCCCCTGCATCCCACTCTTAAGCCTCTGCATCACTCTCTTGGGCCTCTGCATCACTCTCTTGGGCCTCTGCATCACTCTCCTAAGCCTCTGCATCTCTCTCTTCAGCCTCTGAATCACTATCTTGAGCCTCTGCATCCCTCTCTTGAGCCTCTGCATCACTCTCTGTTCCTCTACATCCCTCTCTTGAGCCTCTGCATCACTCTCTTGATCCTCTGTATCACTCCCTTAAGCCTCTGCATCTCTCTCTCTTGCCTCAGAATCCCTCTTTTAAGCCTCTGCATCACACTCTCGAGCCTCTGCATCACTCTCTTAAACCTCTGTATCACTCTCTTGAGCTTCTGCATCACTCTCTTGAGCCTCTACATCCCTCTCTTGAGCCTCTGCATCACTCTCGTAAACCTCTGCATCACTCTCTTGAGCCTTTGCATAACTCTCTTGAGTCTTTGCATCATTCTCATGAGCCTCTGCATCCCTCTCTTGAGACTCTGCATTACTCTCCTGAGCCTCTGCATCTCCCTCTTAAGCCTCTGCATCCCTATTTTGAGCCTCTGCATCACTTTCTTATGCCTCTGCATCCCTTTCTTGAGCCTCTGCATCCCTCTCTTGAACTCCTGCATCCCTCTCATGAGCCTCTGCATCCCTTTCTTGAGCCTTTGCATCACTCTCTTAAGCCTCTGCATCTTTCTCTTAGTCTCTGCATCTCTCTCGTAAGCCTCTGCATCACTCTCTTGAGCCTCTTCATAACTCTATTGAGTCTCTGAATCACTCTTTTGAGCCTCTGTTTGTCTCTCTCCTTAGCCTCTGCAACACTCTCTTCAGCCTCTTCATCACTCTCTTAAGCATCTGAATCCCTCTCTTGAGCCTCTGAATCCCTTTCTTGATCCTCTGCATCACTCTCTTGAGCCTCTGCATCACTTTCTTTATCCTCTTCATAACTCTCTTGAGTCTCTGCATCACTCTATTGAGCCTCTGCATCCCTCTCTTGAGCCTCTGCAACACTCTCTTCAGCCTCTGCATCACACTCTAAAGCCTCTTTTTCTCTCTCTTGAGCCTCTGAATCGCTCTCTTGAGCCTCAGCATCACTCTCTCGAGCCTCTGCATCTCTCTCTGGAGCCTCAGCATCCCTCTCTTGAGCCTCTGCATCCCTTTGTTGAGCCCCTGCATCATTCTCTTGAGCCTCTGCTTCCCTCTCTTAAGCCTCTGCATCACTCTCTTAAGCCTCTGCATCCCTCTCATGAGCCTCTGCATCACTCTCTTGAGCCTCTCCATCACTCTCTTGAGCCTCTGCATCTCTCTCTTCAGCCTCTGCATCACTCTCTTTAGCCTCTGCATCCCTCTCTGGAGCCTCAGCATCCCTCTCTTGAGCCTCTGCAGCACTCTCTTGAGCCTCTGCATCATTCTCTTGAGCCTCTGCATCCCGCTCTTTAGCCTCTACATCCATCTTTTGATCATCTGCTTCACTCTCTTGAGCCTCTTGAGCCTCTGTATCAATCTCTTGAGCCTTTGCATCCCTCTCCTAAGCCTCTGCCTCACTTTCTTAAGCCTCTGCATCACTCTCATGAGCCTCTGCATCCGTCTCTTGAGTCTCTGCATCACTCTTATAAGCCTCTGCATCCCTCTATTCATCCTCTGCATCACTCTATTTAGCCTCTGCATCATTCTCTTGAGCCTCTGCATCCCTGTCTTAAGCCTCTACAAAATTCTCTTGAGCCTCTGCATCACTCTCTTAAGCCTCTGCATCTCTCTCTTCAGCCCCTGCATCCCTCTCTTGAGCCTCTGCATCATTCTCTTGAGCCTCTGCATCCCTCTCTTAAGCCTCTGCATCACTCTCTTAAGCCTCTGCATCCCTCTCTTGATCCTCTGCATCACTCTCTTGAGCCTCTGCATCATTCTCTTGAGCCTCTGAATCCCTCTCTTAAGCCTCTACATCATTCTCTTGAGCCTCTGCATTACTCTCTTGAGCCCCTGCATCACTCTCTTAAGCCTCTGTATCTCTCTCTTCAGCCTCTGCATCACACTCTAAAGCCTCTTTTTCCCTCTCTTGAGCCTCTGAATCGCTCTCTTGAGCCTCTGCATCATTTTCTTTATCCTCTTCATAACTCTCTTGAGTCTCTGCATCACTCTCTTGAGCCTCTGCATCCCTCTCTTGAGCCTCTGCAACACTCTCTTCATCCTCTGCATCACGCTCTAAAGCCTCTTTTTCCCTCTTTTGAGCCTCTGAATCGCTCTCTTGAGCCTCAGCATCACTCTCTCCAGCCTCTGCATCCCTCTCTGGAGCCTCAGCATCCCTCTCTTGTGCCTCTGCACTACTCTCTTGAGCCTCTGCATCACTCTCCAAAGCCTCTGCATCTCTCTCGTCAGCCTCTGCATCACTCTCTTAAGCCTCTGCATCCCTCTCTGGAGCCTCAGCATCCCTCTCTTGAGCCTCTGCAGCACTCTCTTGCGCCTCTGCATCATTCTCTTGAGCCTCTGCATCACTCTCCTAAGCCTCTGCATCTCTCTCTTCAGCCTCTGAATCACTATCTTGAGCCTCTGCATCCCTCTCTTGAGCCTCTGCATCACTCTCTGCTCCTCTACATCCCTCTCTTGAGCCTCTGCATCACTCTCTTGATCCTCTGTATCACTCTCTTAAGCCTCTGCATCTCTCTCTCTTGCCTCAGAATCCCTCTCTTAAGCCTCTGCATCTCTCTCTTCAGCCCCTGCATCCCTCTCTTAAGCCTCTGCATCACTCTCTTGAGCTTCTGCATCACTCGCTTGAGCCTCTACATCCCTCTCTTGAGCCTCTGCATCACTCTCGTAAGCCTCTGCATCACTCTCATGAGCCTTTGCATAACTCCCTTGAGTCTCTGCATCATTCTCATGAGCCTCTGCATCCCTCTCTTGAGACTGCATTACTCTCCTGAGCCTCTGCATCACCCTCTTAAGCCTCTGCATCCCAATTTTGAGCCTCTGCATCACTTTCTTATGCCTCTGCATCCCTTTCTTGAGCCTCTGCATCTCTCTCTTGAACTCCTGCATCCCTCTCATGAGCCTCTGCATCCCTCTCTTGAGCCTTTGCATCACTCTCTTAAGCCTCTGCATCCCTCTCTTGAGTCTCTGCATCACTCTCGTAAGCCTCTGCATCACTCTCTTGAGCCTCTTCATAACTCTATTGAGTCTCTGCATCACTCTTTTGAGCCTCTGTATGTCTATCTCCTTAGCCTCTGCAACACTCTCTTCAGCCTCTTCATCACTCTCTTAAGCATCTGAATCCCTCTCTTGAGGCTCTGAATCCTTCTCTTGATCCTCTGCATCACTCTCTTGAGCCTCTGCATCACTTTCTTTATACTCTTCATAACTCTCTTGAGTCTCTGCATCACTCTCTTGAGCCTCTGCATCCCTCTCTTGAGCCTCTGCAACACTCTCTTCAGCCTCTGCATCACACTCTAAAGCCTCTTTTTCTCTCTCTTGAGCCTCTGAATCGCTCTCTTGAGCCTCAGCATCACTCTCTCGAGCCTCTGCATCCCTCTCTGGAGCCTCAGCATCCCTCTCTTGTGCCTCTGCACTACTCTCTTGAGCCTCGGCATCACTCTCCAAAGCCTCTGCATCTCTCTCGTCAGCCTCTGCATCACTCTCTTAAGCCTCTGCATCCCTCTCTGGAGCCTCAGCATCCCTCTCTTGAGCCTCTGCAGCACTCTCTTGCGCCTCTGCTTCATTCTCTTGAGCCTCTGCATCCCGCTCTTAAGCCTCTGCATCCATCTTTCGATCATCTACTTCACTCTCTTGAGCCTCTGTATCATTCTCTTGAGCCTCTGTATCAATCTCTTGATCCTCTGCATCCCTCTCTTAAGCCTCTACATCACTCTCTGGAGCCTCTGTATCTCTCTCTGGAGCCTCAGCATCCCTCTCTTGAGCCTCTGCATCCCTCTCTTAAGCCTCTACATCACTCTCTGGAGCCTCTGAATCTCTCTCTGGAGCCTCAGCATCCCTCTCTTAAGCCTCTGCATCACTCTCTTGAGCCTCTGCATCCCTCTCTTGAACTCCTGCATTCCTCTCATGAGCCTCTGCATCCCTCTCTTGAGCCTCTGCTTCACACTCTTTAGCCACTGCATCATTCTCTTGAGCCTCTGAATCCCTCTCTCGAGCCTCTGCATCACTCTCTTGAGCCACTGCATTACTCTCTTGAGCCTCTGCATCACTCTCTTAAGCCTCTGCATCCCTCTCTGGAGCCTCAGCATCCCTCTCTTGAGCCTCTGCAACACTCTCTTGAGCCTCTGCATCACTCTCATGAGCCTCTGCATCCGTCTCTTGAGTCTCTGCATCACTCTTATAAGCCTCTGCATCCTTGTATTCATCCTCTGCATCACTCTATTTAGCCTCTGCATCATTCTCTTGAGCCTCTGCATCCCTCTCTTAAGCCTCTACAAAATTCTCTTGAGCCTCTGCATCACTCTCTTGAGCCTCTGCATCACTCTCTTAAGCCTCTGCATCTCTCTCTTCAGCCCCTGCATCCCTCTCTTAAGCCTCTGCATCACTCTCTTGGGCCTCTGCATCACTCTCCTAAGCCTCTGCATCTCTCTCTTCAGCCTCTGAATCACTATCTTGAGCCTCTGCATCCCTCTCTTGAGCCTCTGCATCACTCTCTGCTCCTCTACATCCCTCTCTTGAGCCTCTGCATCACTCTCTTGATCCTCTGTATCACTCTCTTAAGCCTCTGCATCTCTCTCTCTTGCCTCAGAATCCCTCTTTTAAGCCTCTGCATCTCTCTCTTCAGCCCCTGCATCCCTCTCTTAAGCCTCTGCATCACTCTCTTGAGCTTCTGCATCACTCTCTTGAGCCTCTACATCCCTCTCTTGAGCCTCTGCATCACTCTCTTGAGCCTCTGCATCACTCTCTTAAGCCTCTGCATCTCTCTCTTCAACCCCTGCATCCCTCTCTTAAGCCTCTGCATCACTCTCTTGGGCCTCTGCATCACTCTCCTAAGCCTCTGCATCTCTCTCTTCAGCCTCTGAATCACTATCTTGAGCCTCTGCATCCCTCTCTTGAGCCTCTGCATCACTCTCTGCTCCTCTACATCCCTCTCTTGAGCCTCTGCATCACTCTCTTGATCCTCTGTATCACTCTCTTAAGCCTCTGCATCTCTCTCTCTCTTGCCTCAGAATCCCTCTCTTAAGCCTCTGCATCTCTCTCTTCAGCCCCTGCATCCCTCTCTTAAGCCTCTGCATCACTCTCTTGAGCTTCTGCATCACTCTCTTGAGCCTCTACATCCCTCTCTTGAGCCTCTGCATCACTCTCGTAAGCCTCTGCATCACTCTCTTGAGCCTTTGCATAACTCTCTTGAGTCTCTGCATCATTCTCATGAGCCTCTGCATCACTCTCTTGAGACTGCATTACTCTCCTGAGCCTCTGCATCACCCTCTTAAGCATCTGCATCCCAATTTTGAGCCTCTGCATCACTTTCTTATGCCTCTGCATCCCTTTCTTGAGCCTCTGCATCCCTCTCTTGAACTCCTGCATCCCTCTCATGAGCCTCTGCATCCCTCTCTTGAGCCTTTGCATCACTCTCTTAAGCCTCTGCATCCCTCTCTTGAGTCTCTGCATCACTCTCGTAAGCCTCTGCATCACTCTCTTGAGCCTCTTCATAACTCTATTGAGTCTCTGCATCACTCTTTTGAGCCTCTGTATGTCTATCTCCTTAGCCTCTGCAACACTCTCTTCAGCCTCTTCATCACTCTCTTAAGCATCTGAATCCCTCTCTTGAGGCTCTGAATCCTTCTCTTGATCCTCTGCATCACTCTCTTGAGCCTCTGCATCACTTTCTTTATCCTCTTCATAACTCTATTGAGTCTCTGCATCACTCTCTTGAGCCTCTGCATCCCTCTCTTGAGCCTCTGCAACACTCTCTTCAGCCTCTGCATCATACTCTAAAGCCTCTTTTTCTCTCTCTTGAGCCTCTGAATCGCTCTCTTGAGCCTCAGCATCACTCTCTCGAGCCTCTGCATCCCTCTCTGGAGCCTCAGCATCCCTCTCTTGAGCCTCTGCATCCCTTTGTTGAGCCCCTGCATCATTCTCTTGAGCCTCTGCATCCCTCTCGTAATCCTCTGCTTCACTCTCTTAAGCCTCTGCATCCCTCTCTTGAGCCTCTGCATCACTCTCTTGAGCCTCTGCATCACTCTCTTGAGCCTCTGCATCTCTCTCTTCAGCCTCTGCATCACTCTCTTTAGCCTCTGCATCCCTCTCTGGAGCCTCAGCATCCCTCTCTTGAGCCTCTGCAGCACTCTCTTGAGCCTCTGCATCCCGCTCTTAAGCCTCTGCATCCATCTTTTGATCATCTGCTCCACTCTCTTGAGCCTCTTGAGCCTCTGTAACAATCTCTTGAGCCTTTCCATCCCTCTCCTATGCCTCTGCCTCACTTTCCTAAGCCTCTGCATCACTCTCTTGAGCCTCTGCATCCCTCTCTTGAGCCTCTGCATCACTCTCTTCATCCTCTTCATCCCTCTCTTGAGCCTCTGCAACACTCTCTTCAGCCTCTTCATCCCTCTTCAGCCTCTGCATCACCCTTTTAAGCCTCTGCATCCCTCTTTTGAGCCTCTGCATCACTTTCTTAAGCCTCTGCATCACTCTCTTAAGCCTCTGCATCACTCTCGTAAGCCTCTGAATCACTCTCTTGAGCCTCTGCATCCCTCTCTTGAGCCACTGCATCACTCCCAAGAGCCTCTGCATCTCTCTCTTGTGCCTCTTCATCCCTCACTTGAGCCTCTGCATCCCTCTCTTGAGCCTCTGCATCCTTCTCTTGAACTCCTGCATCCCTCTCATGAGCCTCTGCATCCCTCTCTTGAGCCTTTGCATCACTCTCTTAAGCCTCTGCATCCCTCTCTTGAGTCTCTGCATCACTCTCGTAAGCCTCTGCATCACTCTCTTGAGCCTCTTCATAACTCTATTGAGTCTCTGCATCACTCTTTTGAGCCTCTGTATGTCTATCTCCTTAGCCTCTGCAACACTCTCTTCAGCCTCTTCATCACTCTCTTAAGCATCTGAATCCCTCTCTTGAGGCTCTGAATCCTTCTCTTGATCCTCTGCATCACTCTCTTGAGCCTCTGCATCACTTTCTTTATCCTCTTCATAACTCTATTGAGTCTCTGCATCACTCTCTTGAGCCTCTGCATCCCTCTCTTGAGCCTCTGCAACACTCTCTTCAGCCTCTGCATCATACTCTAAAGCCTCTTTTTCTCTCTCTTGAGCCTCTGAATCGCTCTCTTGAGCCTCAGCATCACTCTCTCGAGCCTCTGCATCCCTCTCTGGAGCCTCAGCATCCCTCTCTTGAGCCTCTGCATCCCTTTGTTGAGCCCCTGCATCATTCTCTTGAGCCTCTGCATCCCTCTCGTAATCCTCTGCTTCACTCTCTTAAGCCTCTGCATCCCTCTCTTGAGCCTCTGCATCACTCTCTTGAGCCTCTGCATCACTCTCTTGAGCCTCTGCATCTCTCTCTTCAGCCTCTGCATCACTCTCTTTAGCCTCTGCATCCCTCTCTGGAGCCTCAGCATCCCTCTCTTGAGCCTCTGCAGCACTCTCTTGAGCCTCTGCATCCCGCTCTTAAGCCTCTGCATCCATCTTTTGATCATCTGCTCCACTCTCTTGAGCCTCTTGAGCCTCTGTAACAATCTCTTGAGCCTTTCCATCCCTCTCCTATGCCTCTGCCTCACTTTCCTAAGCCTCTGCATCACTCTCTTGAGCCTCTGCATCCCTCTCTTGAGCCTCTGCATCACTCTCTTCATCCTCTTCATCCCTCTCTTGAGCCTCTGCAACACTCTCTTCAGCCTCTTCATCCCTCTTCAGCCTCTGCATCACCCTTTTAAGCCTCTGCATCCCTCTTTTGAGCCTCTGCATCACTTTCTTAAGCCTCTGCATCACTCTCTTAAGCCTCTGCATCACTCTCGTAAGCCTCTGAATCACTCTCTTGAGCCTCTGCATCCCTCTCTTGAGCCACTGCATCACTCCCAAGAGCCTCTGCATCTCTCTCTTGTGCCTCTTCATCCCTCACTTGAGCCTCTGCATCCCTCTCTTGAGCCTCTGCATCCTTCTCTTGAACTCCTGCATCCCTCCCATGAGCCTCTGCATCCCTCATTTGAGCCTTTGCATAACTCTTTTATGCCTCTGCATCCCTCTCTTGAGCCTCTGAGTCAATCTCAAGAGCCTCTGCATCCCTCTCTTGTGCCTCTGCTTCGATCACTTGAGCCTCTGCATCCTTCTCTTGAACTCCTGCATCCCTTCCATGAGCCTCTGCATCCCTCACTTGAGCCTTTGCATAACTCTTTTAGGCCCCTGCATCCCTCTCTTGAGCCTCTGAATCAATCTCAAGAGCCTCTGCATCCCTCTCTTGAGCCTCTGCATCCTTCTCTTGAACTCCTGCATCCCTCCCATGAGCCTCTGCATCCCTCACTTGAGCCTTTGCATAACTCTTTTAGGCCCCTGCATCCCTCTCTTGAGCCTCTGAGTCAATCTCAAGAGCCTCTGCATCCCTCTCTTGAGCCTCTGCATCCTTCTCTTGAACTCCTGCATCCCTCCCATGAGCCTCTGCATCCCTCACTTGAGCCTTTGCATAACTCTTTTAGGCATCCCTCTCTTGAGCCTCTGAGTCAATCTCAAGAGCCTCTGCATCCCTCTCTTGTGCCTCTGCTTCGATCACTTGAGCCTCTGCATCCCTCTCTTAAGCCCCTGCATCCCTCTCTTGTGCCTCTGCATCTCTGTCTTGAGCCTCTGCATCCCTCTCTTGAGCCTCTGCATCATTCTCCATAGCCTCTGCATCACTCTCTTGAGCTTCTGCATCACTCTCTTGAGCCTCTGCATCACACTCTTTAGCCACTGCATCATTCTCTTGAGCCTCTGAATCCCTCTCTCGAGCCTCTGCATCACTCTCTTGAGCCACTGCAATACTCTCTTGAGCCTCTGCATCACTCTCTTAAGCCTCTGCATTCCTCTCTGGAGCCTCAGCATCCCTCTCTTGAGCCTCTGCAACACTCTCTTGAGCCTCTGCATCACTCTCATGAGCCTCTGCATCCGTCTCTTGAGTCACTGCATCACTCTTATAAGCCTCTGCATCCTTGTATTCATCCTCTGCATCACTCTATTTAGCCTCTGCATCATTCTCTTGAGCCTCTGCATCCCTCTCTTAAGCCTCTACAAAATTCTCTTGAGCCTCTGCATCACTCTCTTGAACTCCTGCATCCCTCCCATAAGCCTCTGCATCTCTCTCTTCAGCCCCTGCATCCCTCTCTTAAGCCTCTGCATCACTCTCTTGGGCCTCTACATCACTCTCCTAAGCCTCTGCATCTCTCTCTTCAGCCTCTGAATCACTATCTTGAGCCTCTGCATCCCTCTCTTGAGCCTCTGCATCACTCTCTGCTCCTCTACATCCCTCTCTTGTGCCTCTGCATCACTCTCTTGATCCTCTGTATCACTCTCTTAAGCCTCTGCATCTCTCTCTCTTGCCTCAGAATCCCTCTTTTAAGCCTCTGCATCTCTCTCTTCAGCCCCTGCATCCCTCTCTTAAGCCTCTGCATCACTCTCTTGAGCTTCTGCATCACTCTCTTGAGCCTCTACATCCCTCTCTTGAGCCTCTGCATCACTCTCGTAAGCCTCTGCATCACTCTCTTGAGCCTTTGCATAACTCTCTTGAGTCTCTGCATCATTCTCATGAGCCTCTGCATCCCTCTCTTGAGACTGCATTACTCTCCTGAGCCTCTGCATCACCCTCATAAGCCTCTGCATCCCAATTTTGAGCCTCTGCATCACTTTCTTATGCCTCTGCATCCCTTTCTTGAGCCTCTGCATCCCTCTCTTGAACTCCTGCATCCCTCTCATGAGCCTCTGCATCCCTCTTTTGAGCCTTTGCATCACTCTCTTAAGCCTCTGCATCCCTCTCTTGAGTCTCTGCATCACTCTCGTAAGCCTCTGCATCACTCTCTTGAGCCTCTTCATAACTCTATTGAGTCTCTGCATCACTCTTTTGAGCCTCTGTATGTCTATCTCCTTAGCCTCTGCAACACTCTCTTCAGCCTCTTCATCACTCTCTTAAGCATCTGAATCCCTCTCTTGAGGCTCTGAATCCTTCTCTTGATCCTCTGCATCACTCTCTTGAGCCTCTGCATCACTCTCTTGAGCCTCTGCATCCCTCTCTTGAGCCTCTGCAACACTCTCTTCAGCCTCTGCATCACACTCTAAAGCCTCTTTTTCTCTCTCTTGCCTCTGAATCGCTCTCTTGAGCCTCAGCATCACTCTCTCGAGCCTCTGCATCCCTCTCTGGAGCCTCAGCATCCCTCTCTTGAGCCTCTGCATCCCTTTGTTGAGCCCCTGCATCATTCTCTTGAGCCTCTGCATCCCTCTCTTAATCCTCTGCATCACTCTCTTAAGCCTCTGCATCCCTCTCTTGAGCCTCTGCATCACTCTCTTGAGCCTCTGCATCACTCTCTTGAGCCTCTGCATCTCTCTCTTCAGCCTCTGCATCACTCTCTTTAGCCTCTGCATCCCTCTCTGGAGCCTCAGCATCCCTCTCTTGAGCCTCTGCAGCACTCTCTTGAGCCTCTGCATCCCGCTCTTAAGCCTCTGCATCCATCTTTTGATCATCTGCTCCACTCTCTTGAGCCTCTTGAGCCTCTGAAACAATCTCTTGAGCCTTTGCATCCCTCTCCTATGCCTCTGCCTCACTTTCCTAAGCCTCTGCATCACTCTCTTGAGCCTCTGCATCCCTCTCTTGAGCCTCCGCATCACTCTCTTCATCCTCTTCATCCCTCTCTTGAGCCTCTGCAACACTCTCTTCAGCCTCTTCATCCCTCTTCAGCCTCTGCATCACCCTTTTAAGCCTCTGCATCCCTCTTTTGAGCCTCTGCATCACTTTCTTAAGCCTCTGCATCACTCTCTTAAGCCTCTGCATCACTCTCGTAAGCCTCTGAATCACTCTCTTGAGCCTCTGCATCCCTCTCTTGAGCCACTGCATCACTCCCAAGAGCCTCTGCATCTCTCTCTTGTGCCTCTTCATCCCTCACTTGAGCCTCTGCATCCCTCTCTTGAGCCTCTGCATCCTTCTCTTGAACTCCTGCATCCCTCCCATGAGCCTCTGCATCCCTCACTTGAGCCTTTGCATAACTCTTTTAGGCCTCTGCATCCCTCTCTTGAGCCTCTGAGTCAATCTCAAGAGCCTCTGCATCCCTCTCTTGTGCCTCTGCTTCGATCACTTGAGCCTCTGCATCCCTCTCTTGAGCCTCTGCATCCTTCTCTTGAACTCCTGCATCCCTCCCATAAGCCTCTGCATCCCTCACTTGAGCCTTTGCATAACTCTTTTAGGCCCCTGCATCCCTCTCTTGAGCCTCTGAGTCAATCTCAAGAGCCTCTGCATCCCTCTCTTGAGCCTCTGCATCCTTCTCTTGAACTCCTGCATCCCTCCCATGAGCCTCTGCATCCCTCACTTGAGCCTTTGCATAACTCTTTTAGGCCTCTGCATCCCTCTCTTGAGCCTCTGAGTCAATCTCAAGAGCCTCTGCATCCCTCTCTTGTGCCTCTGCTTCGATCACTTGAGCCTCTGCATCCCTCTCTTAAGCCCCTGCATCCCTCTCTTGTGCCTCTGCATCTCTGTCTTGAGCCTCTGCATCCCTCTCTTGAGCCTCTGCATCATTCTCCTAAGCCTCTGCATCACTCTCTTGAGCTTCTGCATCACTCTCTTGAGCCTCTTCATCCCTCTCGTAAGCCTCTGCATCACTCTCTTAAGCCTCTGCATCACTCTCTTTAGCCTCTGCATCACTCTCATGAGCCTCTGCATCACTCTCTTGAGCCTCTCTATCACTCTCTTAAGCTTCTGCATCACTCTCCTGAGCCCCTGCATCACTCTCTTGAGCCTCTGAATCACTCTCTTGAGCCTCTGCATCCCTCTCTTGAGCCTCTGCATCATTCTCCTAAGCCTCTCCATCCTTCACTTGAGCCTCTGCATCCCTTTCATGAGCCTCTGCATCCCTCTCTTGAGCCTTTGAATCACTCTCATAAGCCTCTGCATCCCTTTCTTGAGCCTCTGCATCACTCTTTTATGTCTCTGCATCCCTCTCTTAAGCCACTGCATCCCCTGTCTTGAGCCTCTGCATCACTCTCTTGAGCTTTGCATCACTCTCTTGAGCCTCTGCATCCCTCTCATAAGCCTCTACAACACTCTCTTCAGCCTCTGCATCACTCTCTTAAGCCTCTGCATCCCTCTCTTCATCCTCTGCATCACTCTCTTGAGCCTCTGCATCATTCTCTTGAGCCTATGCATTCCTCTCTTAAGCCTCTACATCATTCTCTTGAGCCTCTGCATCAATCTCTTGAGCCTCTGCATCACTCTCTTAAGCCTTTGCATCTCTCTCTTCAGCCTCTGCATCACTCTGTTGAGTCTCTGCATCCCTCTCCTAAGCCTCTGCATCACTCACTTAAGCCTCTGCATCACTCTCTTAAGCCTCTGCATCCCTCTCTTGAGCCTCTGCATCACTCTCTTGAGCCTCTGCATCACTCTCTTGAGCCTCTGCATCTCTCTCTTCAGCCTCTGCATCACTCTCTTTAGCCTCTGCATCCCTCTCTGGAGCCTCAGCATCCCTCTCTTGAGCCTCTGCAGCACTCTCTTGAGCCTCTGCATCCCGCTCTTAAGCCTCTGCATCCATCTTTTGATCATCTGCTCCACTCTCTTGAGCCTCTTGAGCCTCTGAAACAATCTCTTGAGCCTTTGCATCCCTCTCCTATGCCTCTGCCTCACTTTCCTAAGCCTCTGCATCACTCTCTTGAGCCTCTGCATCCCTCTCTTGAGCCTCCGCATCACTCTCTTCATCCTCTTCATCCCTCTCTTGAGCCTCTGCAACACTCTCTTCAGCCTCTTCATCCCTCTTCAGCCTCTGCATCACCCTTTTAAGCCTCTGCATCCCTCTTTTGAGCCTCTGCATCACTTTCTTAAGCCTCTGCATCACTCTCTTAAGCCTCTGCATCACTCTCGTAAGCCTCTGAATCACTCTCTTGAGCCTCTGCATCCCTCTCTTGAGCCACTGCATCACTCCCAAGAGCCTCTGCATCTCTCTCTTGTGCCTCTTCATCCCTCACTTGAGCCTCTGCATCCCTCTCTTGAGCCTCTGCATCCTTCTCTTGAACTCCTGCATCCCTCCCATGAGCCTCTGCATCCCTCACTTGAGCCTTTGCATAACTCTTTTAGGCCTCTGCATCCCTCTCTTGAGCCTCTGAGTCAATCTCAAGAGCCTCTGCATCCCTCTCTTGTGCCTCTGCTTCGATCACTTGAGCCTCTGCATCCCTCTCTTGAGCCTCTGCATCCTTCTCTTGAACTCCTGCATCCCTCCCATGAGCCTCTGCATCCCTCACTTGAGCCTTTGCATAACTCTTTTAGGCCCCTGCATCCCTCTCTTGAGCCTCTGAGTCAATCTCAAGAGCCTCTGCATCCCTCTCTTGAGCCTCTGCATCCTTCTCTTGAACTCCTGCATCCCTCCCATGAGCCTCTGCATCCCTCACTTGAGCCTTTGCATAACTCTTTTAGGCCTCTGCATCCCTCTCTTGAGCCTCTGAGTCAATCTCAAGAGCCTCTGCATCCCTCTCTTGTGCCTCTGCTTCGATCACTTGAGCCTCTGCATCCCTCTCTTAAGCCCCTGCATCCC
Source organism: Procambarus clarkii (assembly GCF_040958095.1). Classification (NCBI taxonomy): domain Eukaryota; kingdom Metazoa; phylum Arthropoda; class Malacostraca; order Decapoda; family Cambaridae; genus Procambarus; species Procambarus clarkii. Next base: position 6,882,813 of record NC_091168.1, read on the forward strand.
TCTCTTGTGCCTCTGCATCTCTGTCTTGAGCCTCTGCATCCCTCTCTTGAGCCTCTGCATCATTCTCCTAAGCCTCTGCATCACTCTCTTGAGCTTCTGCATCACTCTCTTGAGCCTCTTCATCCCTCTCGTAAGCCTCTGCATCACTCTCTTAAGCCTCTGCATCACTCTCTTTAGCCTCTGCATCACTCTCATGAGCCTCTGCATCACTCTCTTGAGCCTCTCTATCACTCTCTTAAGCTTCTGCATCACTCTCCTGAGCCCCTGCATCACTCTCTTGAGCCTCTGAATCACTCTCTTGAGCCTTTGCATCCCTCTCTTGAGCCTCTGCATCATTCTCCTAAGCCTCTCCATCCTTCACTTTAGCCTCTGCATCCCTTTCATGAGCCTCTGCATCCCTCTCTTGAGCCTTTGAATCACTCTCATAAGCCTCTGCATCCCTTTCTTGAGCCTCTGCATCACTTTTATGTCTCTGCATCCCTCTCTTAAGCCACTGCATCCCCTGTCTTGAGCCTCTGCATCACTCTCTTGGGCTTTGCATCACTCTCTTGAGCCTCTGCATCCCTCTCATAAGCCTCTGCAACACTCTCTTCAGCCTCTGCATCACTCTCTTAAGCCTCTGCATCCCTCTCTTCATCCTCTGCATCACTCTCTTGAGCCTCTGCATCATTCTCTTGAGCCTATGCATTCCTCTCTTAAGCCTCTACATCATTCTCTTGAGCCTCTGCATCAATCTCTTGAGCCTCTGCATCACTCTCTTAAGCCTTTGCATCTCTCTCTTCAGCCTCTGCATCACTCTGTTGAGTCTCTGCATCCCTCTCCTAAGCCTCTGCATCACTCACTTAAGCCTCTGCATCACTCTCTTCAGCCTCTGCATCTCTCTCTTCAGCCTCTGCATCCCTCTCTTGAGCCTCTGCATCATTCTCCTAAGCCTCTACATCATTCTCTTGAGCCTCTGCATCAATCTCTGGAGCCTTTGCATCACTCTCTTAAGCCTCTGCATCCCTCTCTTGAGCCTCTGCATCCCTCTCTTGAGCCTCTGCATCACTCTCTTGTGCCTCTGCATTCCTCTCTTGAGCCTTCGCATCACTTTTAAGCCGCTGCATCCCTCTCTTAAGCCTCTGCATCCCTCTCTTGAGCCTCTGCATCACTCTCAAGTGCCTCTGCAGCTTTCTGTTGTGCCTCTGCATCACTCACTTTAGCCTCTGCATCCCTCTCTGCAGCCTTTGCATCACTCTCTTGAGCCTCTGCATTCCTCTCTTGAGCCTTTGCATCACTTTTAAGCCTCTGCATCCCTCTCTTAAGCCTCTGCATCCCTCTCTTCAGCCTCTGCATCACTCTTTTATGTCTCTGCATCCCTCTCTTAAGCCACTGCATCCCCTGTCTTGAGCCTCTGCATCACTCTCTTGAGCTTTGCATCACTCTCTTGAGCCTCTGCATCCCTCTCATAAGCCTCTGCAACACTCTCTTCAGCCTCTGCATCACTCTCTTAAGCCTCTGCATCCCTCTCTTCATCCTCTGCATCACTCTCTTGAGCCTCTGCATCATTCTCTTGAGCCTATGCATTCCTCTCTTAAGCCTCTACATCATTCTCTTGAGCCTCTGCATCAATCTCTTGAGCCTCTGCATCACTCTCTTAAGCCTTTGCATCTCTCTCTTCAGCCTCTGCATCACTCTGTTGAGTCTCTGCATCCCTCTCCTAAGCCTCTGCATCACTCACTTAAGCCTCTGCATCACTCTCTTCAGCCTCTGCATCACTCTCTTCAGCCTCTGCATCCCTCTCTTGAGCCTCTGCATCATTCTCCTAAGCCTCTACATCATTCTCTTGAGCCTCTGCATCAATCTCTGGAGCCTTTGCATCACTCTCTTAAGCCTCTGCATCCCTCTCTTGAGCCTCTGCATCCCTCTCTTGAGCCTCTGCATCACTCTCTTGAGCCTCTGCATTCCTCTCTTGAGCCTTCGCATCACTTTTAAGCCGCTGCATCCCTCTCTTAAGCCTCTGCATCCCTCTCTTGAGCCTCTGCATCACTCTCAAGTGCCTCTGCAGCTTTCTCTTGTGCCTCTGCATCACTCACTTTAGCCTCTGCATCCCTCTCTGCAGCCTTTGCATCACTCTCTTGAGCCTCTGCATTCCTCTCTTGAGCCTTTGCATCACTTTTAAGCCTCTGCATCCCTCTCTTAAGCCTCTGCATCCCTCTCTTCAGCCTCTGCATCACTCTCTGGAGCCTCTGCATCCCTCTCTGGAGGGATGCAGAGATATGAAATCTCTGGGATATGAAAACATATCCCAAACATCCCAAATTCGTCGCTTGAAATATCCCAAACGTATCCAAACGTCCCAAACGTTTGCATATCGTTTGCATATATCCCAAACGTCCCAAATTCATGGGTCTGGGATATGAAAACATATCCCAAACATCCCAAATTCGACGCTTGAGCCATATTTTGGAGCCAAATGCGGGCTCTCTGCACGTATTAACATTTTGAATTTATGACATTGTATACCGAAAATATGCCAATTACTGAGTGCGGCGATGGATCACATTTTGCCCAAGCCATGCAGTTTTCAAAATATCCCAAACATCCCAAATTCAACCCTTGAGCCATATTTTGGAGCCAAATTTTAGCTTTCTGCATGTATTCGTTGTTTGAAATTACGACTTTTTATACCGAAAATATGCCAATTACTGAAAGCAGCGATGGATCATATTTTGACGAAACCCTCTCTGCAGTTTTCAAAATACCTCAAACATCCCAAATTCGACGCTTGAGCCATATTTTGAAGCCTAATTTTGGCTCTCTGCACATATTCGCAGTTTGAAATTACGACTTTTTATACTGAAAATATGTCAATTACTGAGAGCGGCGATAGGTCACATTTTGCCCAAACCCACCTCTCATGGGCTCTCATGATCCCAGTAAATGTGTAGTGCAGCTACGGTTATGCAGTAGATGCAACAAAGGTGTACATCATTATGCCTTATGTAGAAAAACTTCTACACAATCTATGACAACTGGGGAGAATTCTATGAATTCTACCACAATACAATATTGCAAGGTACATCAGGAAATAAATGTACTTGCTACTGAGTCAGGCAACAATACCACTCTGCCTACAGCTCAACTCAAACTAATTGACAGGAAATCTAGAGTTAACATTTGAGGTCTCTTTGATCAAGGATCACAGAAAACCTTCATCACACAACAATTAGTCGAGCAGTTATAATTAAAACCTTCCAAAAGTGTGAGACTGAATATTTCTGGGTTCTTGACTAATAGTGAATACCAAGTAGTCAAGGTGTTAGTGAGACTTGGATCTTCCACTAGTCCAATACAAGTGGTAGTAGTAGATAAACTTCCTTCAGACCTGCAGGTCACAGGACTAGCTCGCACTGCGAGATATCTTAAACGAAACCGCATGAGGCTAGCAGACTACAAAATAAATTCTGACTGCCTCATTGATGTTGGTATACTTATAGGCGCTTACCATTATTATAAATTTATAACGGGATGCACCAGACAACATGGAATGAATTTGTTGTCATCTGCTGGAGGCAAGTTGCTTACTGGACCGGTGCTTTTCCAACAAAATCCAGCGTCAACCAACAATCTAACAATACAATAGTGACGTGACTAGGCTTGGAACAGTCACCCCTACATTTCAGAGAAATATCTGAAGATAATGAGTCTGATCCACCTGTACATCGTCTGTGGTATTTAGACACTTTAGGTATTGTCCCTGAACAACCAAGCCCTGATGATATGTGGACTTACCAGCAATATCTGGATACAGTTGTCTATAAGGACAAACAATACTGGGTGAGACTACCATGGAAGTTGAATCATCCACAACTTCCAGTTAATCATTTCATGGCAGCCTCTCAATTACAGTCTCAATTAATACGGATGAAGAAGCAGATAGACAAATTGAACCTGTATCATCAATTAATTCAACAACAACTCTATAGTAAATTTATCGAAGTTGTTGATAATGATGACCGAAAATTAGGTCACTATTTACCCCATCACGCTGTGGTGAAAGATTCATTGACAACGCCAATACGTATTATCTTCAACTGTAGTGCCAAAGTGAAGCCAAACAGCGTGTCCTTGAATGAATGTCTCCAAACGGGACCTAGCCTAACACAAAGGCTACATGATGTACTATTACGATTCCGCACTGGTATTTTCGCTTTTACTGCTGATATCAGTAAAGCTTTCCTTAGAGTAGGCTTGCAAGAAGAGGATCGTAACTACACCAAATTTCTCTGGATTAAGGACCCACTGGATCCTGACAGTGATGTCATAACCTACCGGGAGCTAAATTCTGGCTCTCTGAACGTATTCGCAGTTTGAAATTACGACTTTTTATACCGAAAGCATGACAATTACTGAAAGCAGCGATGGATAACATTTTGCCCAAACCCTCCCTGCAGTTTTCAAAATATCCCAAACATCCCAAATTTGACGCTTGAGCCATATTTTGGAGCCAAATTCGGGGTCTCTGCACGTGTTCGCAGTTTGAAATTATTTCATTTTATACCGAAAATATGCCAATTACTGAGTGCTGCGTTGGATCACATTTTGCCCAGGCCATCCCTGCAGTTTTCAAAATATCCCAAACATCCCCAATTCGACCCTTGAGCCATATTTTGGAGCCAACGTTTGGCTTTCTGCATGTATTCGCAGTTTAAAATTACGTCTTTTCATACCGAAAATATTCCAATTACTGAAAGGAGGCGATGGATCACATTTTGCCCAAACCCTCCCTGCAGTTTTCAAAATATCCCAAACATCCCAAATTTGACGCTTGAGCCATATTTTGGAGCCAAATTCGGGGTCTCTGCACGTGTTCGCAGTTTGAAATTATTTCATTTTATACCGAAAATATGCCAATTACTGAGTGCAGCGTTGGATCACATTTTGCCCAGGCCATCCCTGAAGTTTTCTAAATATCCCAAACATCCCCAATTCGACCCTTGAGCCATATTTTGGAGCCAACGTTTGGCATTCTGCATGTATTCGCAGTTTGAAATTACGACTTTTCTTACCGAAAATATTCCAATTACTGAAATCGGCGATGGATAACATTTTGCCCAAACCCTCCCTACAGTTTTCAAAATATAGTACACATCCTAAATTCGACCCTTGAGCTATATTTTCGAGCCAAATTCAGGCTCTCTGCACGTATTCGCAGTTTGAAATTACGACTTTTTATACCGAAAATATGCCAATTACTGAAAGCGGCGATGGATCACCTTTTGCCCAAACCCTCCCTGCAGTTTCCAAAATATCTCAAATATCCCAAATTCAACGCTTGAGCCATAATTTGGAGCCAAATTCTGGCTCTCTGCACATATTCGCAGTTTGAAATTACGATTTTTATACCGAAAATATGCCAATTACTGAAAGCGGCGATGGATCACATTTTTCCCAAACCTTCCCTACAGTTTTCGAAATATCCCAAACATCCCAAATCCGACCCTTGAGAATTATTTTGGAGCTAAATTCTGGCTCTCTGAACGTATTCGCAGTTTGAAATTACGACATTTATACCGAAAACATGACAATTACTGAAAGCAGCGATGGATTAAATTTTGCCCAAACCCTCCCTGCAGTTTTCAAAATATCCCAAACATCCAAAATTCGACGCTTGAGCCATATTTTGGAGCCAAATTTTGGCTTTCTGCCTGTATTCGCAGTTTGAAAATACAACTTTTCATACCGAAAATATGCCAATTACTGAAAGCGGCGATGGATCACCTTTTGCCCAAACCCTCCCTGCAGTTTCCAAAATATCTCAAATATCCCAAATTCAACGCTTGAGCCATAATTTGGAGCCAAATTCTGGCTCTCTGCACATATTCGCAGTTTGAAATTACGATTTTTATACCGAAAATATGCCAATTACTGAAAGCGGCGATGGATCACATTTTTCCCAAACCTTCCCTACAGTTTTCGAAATATCCAAAACATCCCAAATCCGACCCTTGAGAATTATTTTGGAGCTAAATTCTGGCTCTCTGAACGTATTCGCAGTTTGAAATTACGACATTTATACCGAAAACATGACAATTACTGAAAGCAGCGATGGATTAAATTTTGCCCAAACCCTCCCTGCAGTTTTCAAAATATCCCAAACATCCAAAATTCGACGCTTGAGCCATATTTTGGAGCCAAATTTTGGCTTTCTGCATGTATTCGCAGTTTGAAAATACAACTTTTCATACCGAAAATATGCCAATTACTGAAAGCGGCGATGGATCACATTTTCCCAAACCCTCCTTGCAGTTTCCAAAATATCCCAAACACCCCAAATTCAACGCTTGAGCCATATTTTGGAGCCAAATTCTAGCTCTCTGCACGTATTCGCAGTTTGAAATTATTTAATTTTATACCGAAAATATGCCAATTTGGCGCACGTGTTCGTAGTTTGAAATTATTTCATTTTATACCGAAAATATGCCAATTACTGAGTGCGGCGTTGGATCACATTTTGCCCAAGCCATCCCTGCAGTTTTCAAAATATCCCAAACGTCCCCAATTCGACCCTTGAGCCACATTTTGGAGCCAACGTTTGGCTTTCTGCATGTATTCGCAGTTTGAAATTACGACTTTTCATACCGAAAATATTACAATTACTGAAAGCGGCGATGGATAATATTTTGCCCAAACCCTCCCTGCAGTTTTCAAAATATCCTACAAATTCCAAATTCGACGCTTGAGCCATATTTTCGAGCCAAATTCTTGCTCTCTGCACATATTCGCAGTTTGAAATTACGACTTTTTATACCGAAAATATGCGAATTACTGAAAGCGGCGATGGATCACATTTTGCCCAAACCCTCCCTGCAGTTTTCAAAATATCTCAAATAACCCAAATTCAACGCTTGAACCATAATTTGGAGCCAAATTCTGGCTCTCTGCACGTATTCGCAGTTTGAAATTACGACTTTTTATACCGAAAATATGCCATTTAATGAGAGCTGCGATGGATCACTTTTTTCCCAAACCTTCCCTGCAGTTTTCAAAATATCCCAAACATCCCAAATTCGACCCTTGAGAATTATTTTGGAGCTAAATTCTGGCTCTCTGAACGTATTCGCAGTTTGAAATTTCGAATTTTTATACCGAAAACATGACAATTACTGAAAGCAGCGATGGATTAAATTTTGCCCAAACCCTCCCTGCAGTTTTCAAAATATCCCAAACATCCTAAATTCGACGCTTGAGCCACATTTTGGAGCCAAATTTTGGCTTTCTGCATGTATTCGCAGTTTGAAAATACAACTTTTCATACCGAAAATATGCCAATTACTGAAAGCGGCGATGGATCACATTTTCCCCAAACCCTCCTTGCTGTTTCCAAAATCACCCAAACATCCCAAATTCAACGCTTGAGCCATATTTTGGAGCCAAATTCTAGCTCTCTGCACGTATTCGCATTTTGAAATTATTTCATTTTATACCGAAAATATGCCAATATAGAGCACGTGTTCGTAGTTTGAAATTATTTCATTTTATACCGAAAATATGCCAATTACTGAGTGCGGCGATGAACCACATTTTGCCCAAGCCCTCCCTGCAGTTTTCAAAATATCCCAAACATCCCAAATTCAACGCTTGAGCCATATTTTGGAGCCAAATTCTAGCTTTCTGCACGTATTCGCAGTTTGAAATTATTTTATTTTATACCGAAAATATGCCAATTACTGAGTGCGGCGTTGGATCACATTTTCAAAATGTCGTCCATCGCGGCACTCAGCAATTGGCATATTTTCGGTATAAAATGAAATAATTTCAAACTATGAACACGTGCAGAGACCCCGAACTTGGCTTCAAAATATGGCTCAAGCGTCGAATTTGGGATGTTTGGGATATTTTGAAAACTGCAGGGAGGGTTTGGGCAAAATGTGATCCATCGCCGCTTTCAGTAATTGTCATGTTTTCGGTATAAAAAGTCGTAATTTCAAACTGCGAATTCGTTTTGAGAACCAGAATTTATCTCCAAAATAATTCTCAAGGGTCGAATTTGGGATGTTTGGGATATTTCGAAAACTGCAGGGAGGGGTTGGGCAAAATGTGATCCATCGCCGCTTTCAGTAATTGTCATGTTTTCGGTATAAAAAGTCGCAATTTCAAACTGCGAATACGTTCAGAGAGCCACAATTTGGCTGCAAAATTTGGCTCAAGGGTTGAATTTGGGATGTTTGGGATATTTTGAAACTGCAGGGACGGCTTTATGCAAAATGTGATCCGCCGCTGCACTCAGTAATTCGCATATTTTCGGTATAAAATGTCGTAATTTCAAACTGTGAATACGTGCATTGAGCTAGAATTTGGCTCCAAAATATAGGTCATGGGTCGAATTTGGGATGTTTGGGATATTTTGAAAACTGCAGGGCGGTTTGGGCAAAATGTGACCCATCGTCGCAATCAGTAATTGGCATATTTTCGGTAGAAAATGAAATAATTTCAAACTGCTAATACGTGCAGAGAGCCCGAATTTGGCTCCAAAATAAGGCTCAAGCGTCGAATTTGGGATGTTTGGGATACATTGAAAACTGCAGGGAGGGTTTGGGCAAAATGTGATCCATTGCCGCTTTCAGTAATTGTCATGTTTTCGTTGTAAAATGTCACAATTTCAAACAGCGAATACGTGCAGAGAGCCAGAATTTGGCTCCAAAATATAGGTCATGGGTCAAATTTGGGATGTTTGGGATATTTTGCAAACTGCAGGGGGGTTTGGGCAATATGTGACCCATCGCTGCTTTCAGTAATTGGCTTATTTTCAAGCGTCAAATTTGGGAAGTTTGGGATAAAAAGTCGTAATTTCAAACTGCGAATACGTGAAGAGAGCCAGAATTTAGCTCCAAAATAATTCTCAAGGGTCGAATTGGGGATGTTTTGGATATTTTTAAAACTACAGGGATGGTTTGGGCAAAATGTGATCCATCGCCGCTCACAGTAATATGCATATTTTCGGTATAAAAATTCGTAATTTCAAACTGCGAATACGTGCAGAGAGCTAGAATTTGGCTCCAAAATGTGGCTCAAGCGTTGAATTTGGGATATTTGGGATATTTTGGAAACTGCAAGGCGGGTTTGGGGAAAATGTGATTCATCGCCGCTTTCTGTAATTGGCATATTTTCGGTATGAAAAGTTGTATTTTCAAACTGCGAATACATGCAGAAAGCCAAAATTTGGCTCCAAAATATGGCTCAAGGGTCGAATTGGGGATGTTTCGGATATTTTGAAAACTGCAGGGAGGGCCTGGGCAAAATGTTGTCCATCGCCGCACTCAGTAATTGGCATGTTTTCGGTATAAAGTGAAATAATTTCAAACTACGAACACGTGCTCCAAATTGGCATATTTTCGGTATAAAATGAAATAATTTCAAACTGCAAATACGTGCAGAGAGCTAGAATTTGGCTCCAAAATATGGCTCAAGCGTTGAATTTGGGATGTTTGGGATATTTTGGAAACTGCAAGGAGGGTTTGGGGAAAATATGATCCATCGCCGCTTTCAGTAATTGTCATGTTTTCGGTATAAAAATTCGTAATTTCAAACTGCGAATACGTTCGGAGAGCCAGAATTTAGCTGCAAAATAATTCTCAAGGGTCGAATTTGGGATGTTTGGGATATTTCGAAAATTGCAGGGAAGGTTTGGGAAAAATGTGATCCATCGCCGCTGTCATTAATTGGCATATTTTCGGTATAAAAGTCGTAATTTCAAACTGCGAATATATGCAGAGAGCCAGAATTTGGCTCCAAATTATGGCTCAAGCGTTGAATTTGGGATATTTGGGATATTTTGAAAACTGCAGGAAGAGTTTGGGCAAAATGTTATCCATCGCCGCTTACAGTAATTGGAATATTTTAAGGTATGAAAAGTCGTAATTTCAAACTGCGAATACATGCAGAAAGCCAAACGTTGGCTCCAAAATATGGCTCAAGGGTCGAATTGGGGATGTTTGGGATATTTTGAAAACTGCAGGGATGACCTGGGCAAAATGTGATCCAACGCCGCGCTCAGTAATTGGCATATTTTCGGTATAAAATGAAATAATTTCAAACTGCGAACACGTGAAGAGACCTCGAATTTGGCTCCAAAATATGGCTCAAGGGTCGAATTTGGGATGTTTGGGATATTTTGAAAGCTGCAGGGAGGGTTGGGGCAAAATGTAATCCATCGCCGCTTTCAGTAATTGGAATATTTTCGGTATGAAAAGTCGTAATTTCAAACTGCGAATACATGCAGAAAGCCAAAAGTTGGCTCTAAAATATGGCTCAAGGGTCGAATTGGGGATGTTTGGAATATTTTGAAAGCTGCAGGGATGGCCTGGGCAAAATGTGATCCAACGCCGCACTTAGTAATTGGCATAATTTCGGTATAAAATGAAATAATTTCAAACTGCGAATACGTGCAGAGAGCTAGAATTTGGCTCCAAAATATGGCTCAAGCGTTGAATTTGGGAGGTTTGGGATATTTTGGAAACTGCAGGGAGGGTTTAGGGAAAATGTGATCCATCGACGCTTTCAGTAATTGGCATATTTTCGGTATAAAAAAGTCGTAATTTCTAACTGCGAATACGTGCAGAGAGCCAGAATTTGGCTCCAAAATATAACTCATGGGTCGAATTTGGGATTTTTGAGATATTTTAAACACTGCAGGGGGGTTTGGGCAAGATGTGACCCATCGCTGTTTTCAGTAATTGGCATATTTTCGGTATAAAATATCGTAATTTCAACCTGGGAATATGTGCAGAGAGCCAGAATTTGGCTCCAAAGTATGGCTTAAAGGTCGAATTTTGGATGCTTGGGATATTTTGAAAACTGCTGGGAGGGCTTTGGGCAAAATGTGATCCATCGCTGCTTTTAGTAATTGGCATATTTTCGGTATAAAATGTCGTAATTTCAACCTGCGAATATGTGCAGAGAGCCAGAAATTTGTCTCCAAAATAAGGCTCAAGGGTCGAATTTGGGATGTTTGGGATATTTTGAAAACTGCAGGGAGGGTTTGGGCAAAATGTGACCCATCGCCGCTCTCAGTAATTGGCATATTTTCGGAATAAAAAGACGTAATTTCAAACTGCGTGCAGATTGCCAGAATTTGGCTCCAAAATAAGGCTCAAGAGTTGAATTTGGGATGTTTGGGATATTTTGAAAACTGCATGGAGGGTTTGGGCAAAATGTTATCCAACGCCACTCTCAGTAATTGGCATATTTTCGGTATAAAAAGTCGAATTTTCAAACTGCGATTATGTGCAGAGAGCCAGAATTTGGTTCCAAAATATGGATTAGGCGTTGAATTTGGGATGTTTGGGATATTTTGAAAATTGCAGGGAGGGTTTGGGCAGAATGTGATCAATCGCCGCTTTCGGTAATTGACATATTTTCAATATAAAAAAGTCGTAATTTCAAAGTGCGAATATGTGCATAGAGCCAGAAATTGGCTCCAAAATATGGGTCATGCGTCGAATTTGGGATGTTTGGGATATTTTGAAAACTGCAAGGGGGTTTGGGCAAAATGTGACCTATCGCCGCTCTAAGTAATTGACATATTTTCGGTATAAAAAGTCGTTATTTCGAATTGCGAATATGTGCAGAGAGCCACAATTTGGCTCCAAAATATGGCTCAAGTGTTGAATTTGGGATGTTTGGGATATTTTGAAATTTGCAGGGGGGTTTGGGCAAAATGTGACCCATCGCTGCTATCAGTAATTGGCATATTTTCGGTATAAAAAGTCGTAATTTCGAACTGCGAATACGTGCAGAGAGCCAGAATTTGGCTCCAAAATATAGCTCATGGGTCGAATTTGGGATGTTTGGGATATTTTAAAAACTGCAGGGGGGTTTGGACAAAATGTGACCCATCGCTGCTTTCAGTAATTGGCATATTTTCGGTATAAAATGTCGTAATTTCAAGCTGCGAATACTTGCAAAGAGCCAGAATTTGGCTCCAAAATATGGCTCAAGCGTCGAATTTGGGGTGTTTGGGATATTTTAAAAACTGCTGGGAGGGTTTATGCAAAATGTGATCCATCGCCGCACTCAGTAATTGGCATATTTTCGGTATAAAAAGTCGAAATTTCAAACTGCGATTACGTGCAGAGAGCCAGAATTTGGCTCCAAAATATAACTCATGGGTCGAATTTGGGATGTTTGAGATATTTTAAACACTGCAGGGGGGTTTGGGCAAAATGTGACCCATCGCTGTTTTCAGTAATTGGCATATTTTCGGTATAAAATGTCGTAATTTCAACCTGCGAATATGTGCAGAGAGCCAGAAATTTGGCTCCAAAATAAGGCTCAAGGGTCGAATTTGGGATGTTTGGGATATTTTGAAAACTGCATGGAGGGTTTGGGCAAAATGTGATCCATCGCCGCTCTCAGTAATTGGCATATTTTCGATATAAAAAGTCGAATTTTCAAACTGCGATTACGTGCAGAGAGCCAGAATTTGGCTCCAAATATGGCTTAGGCGTTGAATTTGGGATGTTTGGGATATTATGAAAATTGCAGGGAGGGTTTGGGCAAAATGTGACACATCGCTGCTTTCAGTAATTGCCATATTTTCAGTATAAAAAGTCGTAATTTCAAACTGCGAATACGAGCAGAGAGCCAGAATTTGGCTCCAAAATATGGCTCAAGCGTCGAATTTGGGATAATTCGAATATTTAGAAAACTGCAGGGAAGGTTTAAGCAAAGTGTGATCCATCGTTTCTTTCAGTATCACATTTTGCCCAAACCCTCTCTGCAGTTTTCAATATATCCCAAACATCCCAAATTCGACGCTTGAGCCACATTTTGGAGCACAATTCGGGCTCTCTGCACGTATTAGCAGTTTGAAATTATTTCAATTTATACCGAAAATATGCCAATTACTGATTGCGACCATGGATCACATTTTGCCCAAACCCCCCTGCAATTTTCAAAATATCCCAAACATCCCAAATTCGACCCATGACCTATATTTTGGAGCCAAATTCTGGCTCTCTGCACGTATTCGCAGTTTGAAATTACGATATTTTATACCGAAAATATGCCAATTACTGAGTGCGGCGATGGATCACATTTTGCATAAAGCCGTCCCTGCAGTTTTCAAAATATCCCAAACATCGCAAATTCGACGTTTGAGCTATATTTTGGAGCCAAATTCTGGCTCTCTGCACATATTCGCAGTTTCAAATTACGAATTTATACACCGAAGATATGTGAGAGCGGCGATAGGTCACATTTTGCCCAAACCCCCCCCATCCCCCTGCAGTTTTCAAAATATCCCAAACATCCTAAATTCAACGCTTGAGCCATATCTTGGAGCCAAATTCGGGCTCTCTACACGTATTCGCAGTCTGAAATTCCGTTTTTTTTACTGAAAATATGCCAATTACGGAAAGCGGCGATGGATCACATTATTCCCAAACCATCCCTGCAGTTTTAAAAATATCCCAAACATCCCAAATTTGACCCTTGAGCTATATTTTCTAGCCGAATTCTGGCTTTCTGCACGTATTCGCAGTTTGAAAAACGACTTTTTATACCGAAAATATGTCTATTATTGAAAGCAACGATAGATCACATTTTTCCCAAACCCACCATTCAGTTTTCAAAAAATCCCAAGCATCCCAAATTCGACCCTTGAACCCTATTTTGGAGCCAAATTCTGGCTCTCTGCACATATTTGCAGGTTGAAATTATGAAATTTTATACCGAAAATATGTCAATTACTGAAAGCAGCGATGGGTCACAATTCGCCCCCCACCCCTGCAGATTTCAAAATATCCCAAACATCCCAAATTCGACGCTTGAGCTATAATTTGGAGCCAAATTCAGGCTCTCTGCACGTATTCGCAGTTTGAAATTACGTTATTTTTTACCGAAAATATGCCAATTAATGAGAGCGGCGATGGGTCACATTTTGCCCAAACCCCCCTGCAGTTTTCAAAATATCCCAAACATCCCAAATTCAACCCTTGAGCCAAATTTTGGAGCTAAATTGTGGCTCTGCACATATTCGCAGTTTGAAATTACGACTTTTTGTACCGATAACATGTGAATTACTGAGAGCGGCGATAGATCACATTTTGCCCAAACCCCTTCTTTGTAGTTTTCAAAATATCCCAATCATTCCAAATTCGACCATTGAGAATTATTTTGGAGCCAAATTCTGGCTCTCTGCAAGTATTCGCAGTTTGAAATTACTACTTTTTATCCCAAACATCCCAAATTTGACGCTTGAAAATATGCTAATTACTGAAAGAAACGATGGGTCACATTTTGCCCTAACCCCCCTGCAGTTTGCAAAATATCCCAAACATGCCAAATTCGACCTTTGAGCCATATTTTTGAGCCAAATTCTGGCTTTCTGAGCTTATTTGCTGTTTGAAATTACGACTTTTTATACCGAAAACATGATAATTACTGAAAGCGGCGAGGGATATCATTTTGCCCAATCCCTCCCTGCAGTTTTAAAAATATCCCAAAAATCCCAAATTCTAGAGGTTTGAGCCATATTTTCGAGCCAAATTCGGGCTCTCTGCACGCATTCGCAGTTTGAAATTACGACTTTTTATACCGAAAATATGCTAATTACTGAAAGCGGCGATGGATCACATTTTGCCCAAACCCTCCTTGCAGTTTCCAAAATATCCAAAACATCAGAAATTCGACCCTTGAGCCATATTTTGGAGCCAAATTTTGGCTTTCTGCATGTATTCGTTGTTTGAAATTACGACTTTTTATACCGAAAATATGCCAATTACTGAAAGCAGCGATGGATCACATTTTGACGAAACCCTCTCTGCAGTTTTCAAATTATCCCAAATATTTCAATTCAACGCTTGGGTCATATTTTGGAGTTAAATTCTAGCTCTGTTACGGCCCTCTCGGGTCGCAACTGGGTTCTTACTCCGATGTCGTTAGAGGAAGGGTATCCGGCCCCAAGCCAGTAGTGGCTTTCAAGGGATGTGATCAGTAACGCAAGTAAACTAAAAGGGGAAGGGAAAGAAAGGCAAAAACTTAATATAATATAATAACCGCCACCAATAAATAATATATAAAAAGTTATACAGGGGGAGGGGTATTAACACTGCACAGGGGAATTATCTACACGGTCGTCTTCTCCTGAAGACTCTGGATCCTCTCGATGCCAAGCTCTCGGTGCTCTCGTGGCCTCTCGACGAATCCTTCGAAAAGCTGAGTCTACCCCGGCCACAGGCCAGCCAAAACACAGTTCCACTGGGGGCACCGCCGTGGAGGCCGTCAACCACAAGTCCAGCAGACTGCTGGCAGGTTCCGGATCAGCAACGCTGGTCAGGCCACTCCACGAGCGATACTAGGGTAGCGCCCTAGTCAGGAGCCTCGTGTGATCCCACAGATCACTCTCCTGTCCACAATACCCCAGTGGTTAATCGTCTCCACCAGTCGGTCCCGGGTACGACAATCCTTCAACTGCCACTTCACTGGCAGGGTAACACCACAGTGTTCATCCGGGAGGCGACTCACAGCTGCTGCAGCAAAGCACTTGGTGTGGGGACGGCTGCCTTGGGTAGACTGACTCAACTTCCCTTACAGCAGTCCCAGGTCGACTCTGTAAGCATACACGTCATCAATAACAGGGACACACTAAAGCACCTCACTGACAGGCTCAGACACAAACGCCCGACATGTCCACTCCATAGATGGCGTTGTCGTCTGAGCACCACCTCACCAGAGGTCAGCAGCGGAGGTGTTGTGAGCTGAACAGGACTGGAAGCTGGCCCTTGTGGCCGGTACACTTCGTCCTCACCAGGTGTCGTCGTCCATTTGGAGGGGGTTTTGGGAGCTGACCCACAGATGGCGCGGTCGTCACTGCTCCGTGCTCGGACGCTGGATCCGGGTCCGTAACACCTCCCCACCAAAAGGAATTTGGTTTGGGTTTCTAAAAGGAAAAACACAAACCAAATTGTGGATACAACTCCACACAGACTCACGTACACTATGAACTGGAGTGATGAGGCTATCTTGTCCACAGAACTGTTCTACCGGACAACTCTCGCACAAAGGGAACTTGAAGATAGAAGGCAATGACTTGCCTATTGCAATCGTCCACATCTCCACTGCGATGTCAAGCAGGGGCATCATCTCACATCTCTCGAGTAAGGATCGATATCGACCCGATCTAGGGCGACTCGACACTTCCCTATGTCGTGGCACCGATGATGGCTGGTCACAGACGGCATTTCTGGTGCCGGTCCGGTAGTCCTTCAGGGAGACGGGAACCTGGAATACAGGGGTCGGATCATTTAGAGTCACAGCGATAGTTAAATCAGTACTCACAGCGGACTCCTCTACTGGGCTCACACCTAGTTCCAACGGGGCTGTTCGTACATCGAAGATGGCATTCGCTCTGCCACCGTCAGGTCGACCAACGTTCCGTATAACGCTGCATTGAGGCTCAGCAATCACGTGGGGGGTGTCAACCTGTCGGAAACAGTCAATCATATTATCATATGTCGTACCTCCTGTATCAACCATCACCTTCCAGGTTCCTTCTTCGACTGCAACACTCACTGTGCACGTCTCCAATCCCTGGGATCTCTTCGCGATGTTCATGGGAGCCATCATCTGTCGGATCGTCCACTGGTCCTTACCGAGAACACACATAAGAATCAAACAAAATACCGGTAGGAAACATTTGGTAAGCTGAGGGATAAGCTTCCTGAGCTTGTAATGCCCATAGCCGGCTACATCCATTAGCCTGGTTTGGACCGAAGAGGGCTCTAGAACCTTCGCACATACCTCACATACCTCTGACGTCTGGGGCATCTCTGGCCGGTTCAATGAACATGGTACTTTGCCATACCGCAAGTACTCATCCGCCTTCGCTCCAGACTCTGGGGTATCCGTGGGTACTTGCACACGAGACCTCTCTTCTTGCTCAATTGCTTCTGGCTCCCTAACCGCATGTTCCTTGTCGGGAGAAGAATCAGGAGACTCTGCTAGAATACTGTCGATCTGCGGGTGAGAGGACAAATTAAACATGTTTAAATCCGGGTCTGTTTTTACCTGGATATTACCACTGCCTGCTATTACCTCTGACCTTGCTGTTCCGGCCGACTCGTCCACGACCTTGGAAAGATTGTTGCTCCAACCTGTCACCAAGTCGTTGGCTAGTACCACGTCAATCCCAGCTACAGGGAGTGTATCGACTACTGCCAACACACATGTGCCGCTGAAGTAAGGCGAGTCGAGATGTACCGGCACTAAGGGGGCGATATACTGCGTCCTAGGAAACCCAACCAGGACATTTGTCTCCCATCCACACTTACTCCCTCGGGTAACGAGCTCTTCACGATCAGGGACTGGGCTGCTCCACTATCTCTGAGCACTACAACAGATCTACCAGTGTGATCACTCGTTACATACCCGCTTGAAGTGTGAGGGGCGAACAAACTTGGTCCTTCCTGCGTCGCCGTCGACTGGCTTCCTGCTGGTGGTGTAACACAGCTCATCATCATCACCTCCCTACGTGCGCCGCCACCTCTTCTGCCTCGGCACATAGCAGCTACATGCCCTTTCTGCCTACAAGTCCAGTACACCATATTCCTCCTCGGACTCCGGTGTTTCGGACTGCTAGGACTAGTCCTTCGAGGGCTACTTGGGGGCGTCTTCTTAGCGCTTCGTGGGACGGGAGTCTCTTCTTCGTCCTGAGGTTTGTCAAACCGGCGTTGGTAATGCCTTCTGACGTACTTAGTAGAAGGCCTGTGCGTCAAGATGTATTCCTCAGCCATGGTGGCTGCCGCACTCAAGGTCTCTACCTGCTACCTGCAAGGTCTCTAGAGGAAGCAGATCTTCTAAGTACGTCTTCAGGTCTCCAGACAAACAATCCTCATACTAACAGTATGAGCTGCTCGAGGTCTTCTTTGGTCTCCACCTTCCGAGAGGCACACCATTCTTGGAAAAGTCGCTCCTTGATAGTGGCGAATTCGGTGAAAGTGTGCTCTGAGGTCTTTTTCAGGTTCCTGAACTTCTGCCTGTAAGCCTCAGGTACCAATTGGTACGCCATGAGCACGACCTTCTTCACCTTGTCGTAATCGCCGGAGTCGTCAAGGGATAACGTGGAGTAGGCGATTTGGGCCTTCCCAGTCAAGACTGACTGTATCATGATGGCCCAATTCTCCCTTGGCCACTCCAAAGAGGCAGCGACTTTCTCGAAGGCTGCGAAGAACTTCGAAACTTCCTTCTCGTTGAACTTCGGGACCATTTTTATGTTCCTTACCGGATCGAAACTACTGGTTTCCGTTGTTGGCCTCCGACCACCACCTAACCGCAATACTTCTAGTTCATGTTGTCTCTGTCTTTCTTTTTCTTCTCTCTCTCGCTGTTTCTCTTCCCTTTCTCGGTCTTCTCTTTTTCGTTTCTCTTTTCTTTCTCGTTCTTCTCTTTCTCTTTCTCGTTCCTCTCTTCTTTCTTCTCTTTCTAATTCTAAACGCCTCATCGCCAATTCCTTTTCTTTCATCTCCATTTCTTTATCTTTTAATTCTCGTTCTATTTCTAACTTCTTCCATTCTATCTCACGATTTATCTCTAAGGCACGCATTTTGACTGTTGAAGAGAGGGATGCAGAGGCTCCAGAGAGTGATTAAGAGGCTTTCGAGAGTGATGCAGAGGCTTAAGAGAGTGAGGAAGAGGCTTAAGAGATGGACGCAGAGGCTCAAGAGAGGGATTCAGAGGCTCAAGAGAGGGATGCAGAGGCTCAAGAGAAGGATGCAGAGGCTCATGTTAGGGATGAAGAGGCACAAGAGAAGGATGCAGAGGCTCTTGAGAGTGATGCAGAGGCTCAAGAGAGGGATGCAGAGGCTTAAGAGAGTGATGCAAAGGCTCAAGCGAGGGATGCAGAGGCTGAAGAGAATGATGTAGAGGCTCAGGAGAGTGATGCAGTGGCTCAAGAGAGTGATGCAGAGGATCAAGAGAGTGATGCAGAGGCTCGAGAGAGTAATGCAGAGGCTGAAGAGAGTGTTGCAGAGGCTCAAGACAGGGATGCACAGGCTCCAGAGAGTGATGCAGAAGCTAAGGAGAGTTATGCAGAGGCTCAAGAGAGTGATGCAGAGGCTTACGAGAGTGATGCAGATGATCAAGAGAGGGATGCAGAGGCTTAACAGAGTGATGCAGAGGCTGAAGAGAGTGTTGCAGAGGCTTAAGAGAGGGATGCAGAGGCTCAAGAGAGTGATGCAGAGGCTCAAGATAGTGATGCAGAGACTAAAGAGAGTGATGCAGACGTTTAAGAGAGGGATGCAGAGGCTCAAGAGAGGGATGTAGAGGCTCAAGAGAGAGATGCAGAGGCTAACGATAGTGATGCAGAGGCTCAACTAAGTGATTCAGAGGCTTACGAGAGTGATGCAGAGGCTCAAGAGAGTGATGCAGAGGCTTAAGAGAGGGATGCAGAGGCTCACGAGAGGGATGCAGAGGCTCAAGAGAGGGATGCAGGGGCTCAAGAGAGGGATGCAGAGGCTCAAGTGAGGGAAGCAGAGGAACAAGAAAGGGATGCAGAGGCTCTTAAGAGTGATGCAGAGCCTCAAGAGAGGAATGCAGAGGCTCAAGAGAGTGATTCAGAGGTTTACGAGAGTGATGCAGAGGCTTAAGAGAGTGATGCAAAGGCTCAAGTGAGGGATGCAGAGGCTCTTGAGAGTGACGCAGAAAATCAAGAGAGGGATGCAGAGGCTTAAGAGAGTGATGCAAAGGCTCAAGTGAGGGATGCAGAGGCTCATGAGAGGGATGCAGGAGTTAAAGAGAGGGATGCAGAGGCTCAAGTGAGGGATGCAGAGGCTCAAGAGAGGGATGCAGAGGCTCAAGCGAGGGATGAAGAGGCACAAGAGAGAGATGCAGAGGCTCAAGAGAGGGATGCAGGGGCTCAAGAGAGGGATGCAGAGGCTCAAGTGAGGGAAGCAGAGGCACAAGAGAGAGATGCAGAGGCTCTTGGGAGTGATGCAGAGCCTCAAGAGAGGGATGCAGAGGCTCAAGAGAGTGATTCAGAGGTTTACGAGAGTGATGCAGAGGCTTAAGAGAGTGATGCAGAGGCTTAAGAAAGTGATGCAGAGGCTCAAAAGAGGGATGAAGAGGATTAAAAGAGTGATGCAGAGGCTCAAGAGAGTGATGCAGAGTCTCAAGAGAGGGATGCAGAGGCTCAAGAGAGTGATGCAGAGGCTAAAGAGAGTGATGCAGAGGCTCTAGAGAGGGATGCAGAGGCTGAAGAGAGTGATGCAGAGGCTCAAGAGAGGGATGCAGAGACTCAACTAAGTGATTCAGAGGCTTACGAGAGTGATGCAGAGGTTTAAGAGAGTGATGCAGAGGCTTAAGAGAGTGATGCATAGGCTTAAGAGACGGATGCAGAGGCTGATGAGAATGATGCAGAGGCTTAAAAGAGTTATGCAGAGGCTCAGGAAAGTGATGCAGAGGCTCAACAGAGTGATGCAGAGGCTGAAGAGAATGTTGCAGAGGCTTAAAGGAGTGATGCAGAGGCTCAATAGTATGATGCAGAGGCTTAAGAGAGGGAAGAAGAGATTCAAGAGAGTGATGCAGAGGCTCGAGACAGGGGATGCAGAGGCTTAAGACAGGGATGCAGAGACTCAAAAGCGTGATGCAGAGATTCAAGAGAGGGATGCAGAGGCTTAAGAGAGAGATGCAAAGGCTCAGGAGAGGGATGCAGAGGCTTAGGAGAGTGATACAAATGCTCAGGTGAGGGATGCAGAGGCTCAAGTGAGGGATGAAGAGGCACAAGAGAGGGATGCAGAGGATCATGAGAGTGATGCAGAGCCTCAAGAGAGGGATGCAGAGGCTCAAGAGAGTGATTCAGAGGTTTACGAGAGTGATGCATAGGCTTAAGAAAGTGATGCAGAGGCTTAAGTGAGTGATGCAGAGGCTTAAGAGAGGGATGCAGAGGCTCAAGAGAGTGATGCAGAGGCTGAAGAGAGAGATGCAGAGCCTCAAGAGAATGATGCAGAGGCTCAGGAGAGTGATGCAAAGAGGCTCAAGTGAGGGATGAAGAGGCACAGGAGAAGGATGCAGAGGCTCTTGAGAGTGATGCAGAGCCTCAAGAGAGGGATGCAGAGGCTCAAGAGAGTGATTCAGAGGATTACGAGAGTGATGCAGAGGCTTAAGAGAGTGATGCAGAGGCTTAAGTGAGTGATGCAGAGGCTTAAGAGAGGGATGCAGAGGCTGAAGAGAGTGATGCAGAGGCTGAAGAGAGAGTTGCAGAGGCTCAAGAGAATGATGCAGAGGCTCAAGAGAGTGATTCAGAGGTTTACGAGATTGATGCAGAGGCTTAAGGAAGTTATGCAGAGGCTTAAGTGAGTGATGCAGAGGCTTAAGAGAGGGATGCAGAGGCTCAAGAGAGTGATGCAGAGGCTGAAGAGAGAGATGCAGAGGCTCAAGAGAATGATGCAGAGGCTCAGGAGAGTGATGCAAAGAGGCTCAAGTGAGGGATGAAGAGGCACAAGAGAGGGATGCAGAGGCTCTTGAGAGTGATGCAGAACCTCAAGAGAGGGATGCAGAGGCTCAAGAGAGTGATTCAGAGGTTAACGAGAGTGATGCAGAGGCTTAAGAGAGTGATGCAGAGGCTTAAGAGAGGGATGCAGAGGCTGAAGAGAGTGATGCAGAGGCTGAAGAGAGAGTTGAAGAGGCTCAAGAGAATGATGCAGAGGCTCAAGAGAGTGATTCAGAGGTTTACGAGAGTGATGCAGAGGCTTACGAGAGTGATGCAGAGGCTTAAGAAAGTAATGCAGAGGCTCAAAAGAGGGATGCACAGGCTCAAGAGAATGATGTAGAGGCTTAAGAGAGGGATGCAGAGGCTCAAGAGAATGATGCAGAGGCTCAAGAGAGTGATACAGAGGATCAAGAGAGGGATGCAGAGGCTTAAGAGAGTGATGCAGAGGCTGAGGAAAGTGATGCAGAGGCTCGAAAGAGTGATGTAGAGGCTCAAGAGAATGATGCAGAGGATCAAGAGAGTGATCCCAAACATCCCAATTCGACGCTTGAGCCATATTTTGGAGCCAAATTCGGGCTCTCTGCACGTATTCGTAGTTTGAAATTACGACTTTTTATACCGAAAATATGCCATTTACTGAGAGCAGCGAATGGTCACGTTCCCCCCCCCCCCCCCCCGGCAGTTTTCAAAATATCCCAAATATCCCAAATTCGACGTTTGAGCCATATTTTAGAGCCAAATTCGGGCTTCCTGCACGTATTCGCTGTTTGAAATTACGTCTTTTTATACCAAAAATATGCCAATTACTGAAAGCAGTGAAGGATAACATTTTGCCCAAACCCTCCCACCAGTTTTCAAAATATATCAAACATCCCAAATTCGACCCTTGAGCTATATTTTGGAGCCAAATTTTGGCTCTCTGCACATATTCGCAGGTTGAAATTACGACATTTTATACCGAAAATATGCCAATTACTGAAAGCAGCGATGGGTCACATTTTGCCCAAACCCCCCTGCAGTGTTTAAATAATCTCAAACAACCCAAATTCGACCCATGTGCTATATTTTGGAGCCAAATTCTGGTTCTCTGCACGTATTCGCAGTTTGAAATTACGACTTTTTATACCGAAAATATGCCAATTACTGAAAGCAGTGATGGGTCACATTTTCCCCAAACCCCTTCTGCAGTTTTCAAAATATCCCATACATCCAAAATTCGATACTTGAGCCATATTTTGGAGCCAAATTCTGGCTCTCTGCACATATTCGCTGTTTGAAATTTCGACATTTTATACCGAAAATATGTCAATTTCTGAGAGCAGCGAATGGTCACGTTTTGCCCAAACCCACCACCTGCAGTTTTCAAAATATCCCAAACACCCCAAATTTGTCGCTTGAGCCATATTTTGGAGGCAAGTTCTGGCTCTCTGCACGTATTAGCAGTTCGAAATTACGACATTTTATACCAAAAGTATGCAAATTACTGTAAGCGGCGATGGATAACATTTTGCCCAAACCCTCCCAGCAGTTTTCAAAATATCCCAAACATCCCAAATTCGACCCTTGAGCTATATTTTGGAGCCAAATTTTGGCTCTCTGCACATATTCGCAGGTTGAAATTAAGACATTTTATACCGAAAATATGCCAATTAATGAAATCGGCGATGGGTCACATTTTGCCCAAACACCCCATGCAGTTTTCAAAATATTCCTAACATCCCAAATTCGACGTTCGAGCCATATTTTGCCTCCAAATTCTTGTTCTCTGCACGGTCCTCTGCATCCCTCTCTTGAGCCCCTGATTCCCTCTCTTGAGCCTCAGCATCCCTCTCTTGAACCTCTGCATCCCGCTCTTAAGCCTCTGCATCACTCTCTGCAACCTCTCTTGAGCCTCTGCATCCCCTTTTTTAAGCCTCTGCATCACTCTCTTAAGCCTCTGCATCACTCTATTGAGCTTCTGCATCACTCTCTTGAGCCTCTACATCCCTCTCTTGAGCCTCTGCATCACTCTCGTAAGCCTCTGCATCACTCTCTTGAGCCTCTACATCCCTCTCTTGAGCCTCTGCATCACTCTCGTAAGCCTCTGCATCACTCTCTTGAGCCTCTACATCCCTCTCTTGAGCCTCTGCATCACTCTCGTAAGCCTCTGCATCACTCTCTTGAGCCTCTACATCCCTCTCTTGAGCCTCTGCATCACTCTCGTAAGCCTCTGCATCACTTTCTTGTGTCTCTGCATAACACTCGTGAGTCTCTGCATCACAATCTTGAGCCTCTGCATCCCTCTCATGAGCCTCTGAATCCCTCTCTTGAACCTCTTCATCACTCTCTTGAGCCTCTGCAACACTCTCTTCATCCTCTGTATCCCTCTCTTGAGCATCTGCATCACTCACTTGGGCCTTTGCATCCCTCTCTTTAGCCTCAGCATCACTCTCCTGAGCCTCTGCATCACCCTTTTAGGTCTCTGCATCCCTATTTAGAGCTTCAGCATCACTTTCATAAGCCTCTGCATCTCTTTCTTGAGCCTCTGCATCCCTCGCTTGAACTCCTGCATCCATCTCATGGGCCTCTGCATCCCTCTCCTAAGCCTTTGCATCACTCTCTTAAGCCCCTGCATCCCTCTCTTGAGCCTCTGCATCACTCTCGTAAGCCTCTGCATCATTCTATTGAGATTCTGCATAACTCTCTTGAGCCTCTGCATCACTCTCTTGAGCCTCTGCATCCCTCTCTAGAGCCTCTGTAACACTCTTCACCCTCTGCATCACTCTCTTAAGCCTCTGAATCCCTCGCTTGAGCCACTGAATCCCTCTCTTGAGCCTCTGCATCACTCTCTTGATCATCTGCAACACTCTCTTGAGCCTCTACGTCACTCTCTTAAGCCTCTGCATCACTATCTAGAGCCTCTGCATCATTCTCTTCAACCTCTGCATCACTCTCTTAAGCCTCTGCATCCCTCTCTTGAGCCTCAGTATCACTCTCTTGAGCCTCTGCATCACCCTTTTATGCCTCTGCATCCCTCTTTTGAGCCTTTGCATCACTTTCTTAAACCTCTGCATCCCTCTCTTGAGCCTCTGAATCCCTCTCTTGAACTCCTTCATCCCTCGCATGAGCCTCTGCATCCCTCTCTTGAGCCTTTGCATCACTCTCTCAAGCCTCTGCATCACTCTCGTAAGCCTCTGCATCATACTCTTGAGCCTCTGCATCCCTCTCTTAAGCCTCTACATCATTCTCTTGAGCCTCTGCATCACTCTCTTGAGCCTATGCGTCACTCTCTTAAGCCTCTGCATCACTCTCCTGAGCCTCTGCATCCCTCTCTAGAGCCACTGCATCACTTTCTTAAGCCTCTGCATCCCTATTTTGAGCCTCTGCATCCCTATTTTGAGCCACTGCATCACTTTCTTAAGCCTCTGCATCTCTTTCTTAATTCTCTGCATCCCACAGTTGAACTCCTGCATCCCTCTCATGAGCCTCTGCATCCCTCTCTTGAGCCTTTGCATCACTCTCTTAAGCCTCTGCATCCCTCTCATGAGCCTCTGCATCACTCTCATAAGCCTCTGCATCACTCTCTTGAGCCTCTGCATAACATTCTTGAGTCTCTGCATCACTCTCTAAAGCCTCTGCATCACTCTCTTGATCCTCTGCATCACTCTCTTGAGCCTCTGCATCACTCTCTTGATCTACTGCATCACTCTCTTGAGTCTCTGCATCACTCTCTTAAGCCTCAGCACCCCTCTCTTCATCCTCTGCATCACTCACTTGAACCTCTGCATCATTCTCTTGAGCCTCTGCATCCCTCTCTTAAGCCTCTACATCATTCTCTTGAGCCTCTGCATCACTCTCTTGAGCCTATGCATCACTCTCTTAAGCCTCTGAATCACTCTCTCGAGCCTCTGCGTCGCTCTCTTGAGCCTCTGTATCATTCTCCTAGGCCTCTGCATCACTCTCTTCAGCCTCTGCATCACTCTCTTGAGCCTCTACATCCCACTCTTGAGTCTCTGCATCACTCTCTTGAGCCTCGGCATC
This sequence comes from Procambarus clarkii, assembly GCF_040958095.1. Classification (NCBI taxonomy): domain Eukaryota; kingdom Metazoa; phylum Arthropoda; class Malacostraca; order Decapoda; family Cambaridae; genus Procambarus; species Procambarus clarkii. Next base: position 6,908,302 of record NC_091168.1, read on the forward strand.
CCTCTCTTAAGCCTCTGCATCACTCTCTTGAGCCTCTGCATCACTCTCTTAAGCCTCTGCAGCCCTCTCTTGAACCTTTGAATCCCTCTCATAAGCATCTGCATCACTCTCTCGACCCTCTGCATCACTCTCTCTAGCCTCTGCATAACTCTCTTTAGTCTCTGTATCACTCTCTTAAACCTCTGCATCACTCTCTTAAGCCTCTGCTTCCCTCTCTTGATCCTCTGCATCACTCTCTTGAGCCTCTGCATCACTCTCTTGAGCCTCTGCGTCATCACTCTCTTGAGCCTCTGCATCCCTATTTTGAGCCTCTGCATCACTTTCTTAAGCCTCTGCATCCCTTTCTTGAGCCTCTGCTTAACTCTCTTGAAATCCTGCATCCTTCTCATGAGCCTCTTCATCCCTCTCTTGAGCCTTTGCATCACTCTCTTCAGACTCTGCATCGCTCTCATGAGCCTCTGCTTCCCCCTATTGAGCGCCTGCATCCCTCTCTGTAGCCTCTGCATCCCTCTCTTGATCCTCTGCATCCCGCTCTTAAGCCTCTGCATCACTCTCTTCAACCTCTGCATCACTCTTTTCAGCATCTGCATCCCTTTTATTAAGCCTCTGCATCACTCTCTAAAGCCTCTGCATCACTCTCTCGAGCCTCTGCATCACTTTCTTAAGCCTCTGCATCACTCTCTTGAGCTTCTGCATCACGCTCTTGAGCCTCTGCATCACTTGAGACTCTGATCAAGAGAGGGATGCAGAGGCTTAAGAGAGTGATGCAGAGGCTGAAGAGAGTGTTGCAGAGGCTTAAGAGAGGGATGCAGAGGCTCAACAGAGTGATGCAGACGCTCATGATAGTGATGCAGACGCTCAAGAGAGGGATGCAGAGGCTCATGTTAGGGATGAAGAGGCAAAAGAGAGGGATGCAGAGCCTCAAGAGAGGGATGCAGAGGCTCAAGAGAGTGATGCAGAGGCTTAAGAGAGTGATGCAGAGGCTTAAGAAAGTGATGCAGAGGCTCAAAAGAGGGATGCAGAGGCTTAAAAGGGTGATGCAGAGGCTCAAGAGAGTGATGCAGAGTCTCAAGAGAGGGATGCAGAGGTTCAAGAGAGTGATTAAGAGGCTTTCGAGAGTAATGCAGAGGCTTAAGAGAGTGATGAAGAGGCTTAAGAGATGGACGCAGAGGCTCAAGAGAGGGATGCAGAGGCTCAAGAGAGGGATGCAGAGGCTCAAGTGAGGGATGCAGAGGCTCATGTTAGGGATGAAGAGGCACAAGAGAGGGATGCAGAGGCTCTTGTGAGTGATGCAGAGGCTCAAGAGAGGGATGCAGAGGCTTAAGAGAGTGAGGCAAAGGCTCAAGCGAGGGATGCAGAGGCTGAAGAGAATGATGTAGAGGCTCAGGAGAGTGATGCAGTGGTTCAAGAGAGTGATGCAGAGGATCAAGAGAGTGATGCTGAGGCTCGACAGAGTAATGCAGAGGCTGAAGAGAGTATTGGAGAGGCTCAAGACAGGGATGCACAGGCTCCAGAGAGTGATGCAGAAGCTAAGGAGAGTTATGCAGAGGCTCAAGAGAGTGATGCAGAGGCTTACGAGAGTGATGCAGATGATCAAGAGAGGGATGCAGAGGCTTAACAGAGTGATGCAAAGGCTGAAGAGAGTGTTGCAGAGGCTTAAGAGAGGGATGCAGAGGCTCAAGAGAGTGATGCAGAGGCTCAAGATAGTGATGCAGAGACTAAAGAGAATGATGCAGACGTTTAAGAGAGGGACGCAGAGGCTCAAGAGAGGGATGTAGAGGCTCAAGAGAGAGATGCAGAGGCTAACGAGAGTGATGCAGAGGCTCAACTAAGTGATTCAGAGGCTTACGAGAGTGATGCAGAGGCTTAAGAGAGTGATGCAGAGGCTTAGGAGAGAGATCCAGAGGCTCAAGTGAGGGAAGCAGAGGAACAAGAAAGGGATGCAGAGGCTCTTGAGAGTGATGCAGAGCCGCAAGAGAGGGATGCAGAGGCTCAAGAGAGTGATTCAGAGGTTTACGAGAGTGATGCAAAGGCTCAAGTGAGGGATGCAGAGGCTCATGAGAGGGATGCAGGAGTTAAAGAGAGGGATGCACAGGCTCAAGTGAGGGATGCAGAGACACAAGAGAGGGATGCAGAGGCTAAAGTGAGGGATGAAGAGGCACAAGAGAGAGATGCAGAGGCTCAAGAGAGGGATGCAGGGGCTCAAGAGAGGGATGCAGAGGCTCAAGTGAGGGAAGCAAAGGCACATGAGAGAGATGCAGAGGCTCTTGAGAGTGATTCAGAGGTTCACGAGAGTGATTCAGAGGTTTACGAGAATGATGCAGAGGCTTAAGAGAGTGATGCAGAGGCTTAAGAAAGTGATGCAGAGGCTCAAAAGAGGGATGAAGAGGATTAAAAGAGTGAAGCAGAGGCTCAAGAGAGTGATGCAGAGTCTCAAGAGAGGGATGCAGAGGCTCAAGAGAGTGATGCAGAGGCTAAAGAGAGTGATGTAGAGGCTCTAGAGAGGGATGCAGAGGCTGAAGACAGTAAGGCAGAGGCTCAAGAGAGGGATGCAGAGACTCAACTAAGTGATTCAGAGGCTTACGAGAGTGATGCAGAGGTTTAAGAGAGTGATGCAGAGGCTTAAGAGAGTGATGCAGAGGCTAAAAAGAGGGATGCAGAGGCTGATGAGAATGATGCAGAGGCTTAAAAGAGTTATGCAGAGGCTCAGGAAAGTGATGCAGAGGCTCAACAGAGTGATGCAGAGGCTGAAGAGAATGATGCAGAGGCTTAAAGGAGTGATGCAGAGGCTCAGGAGTATGATGCAGAGGCTTAAGAGAGGGAAGAAGAGACTCAAGAGAGTGATGCAGAGGCTCAAGACAGAGGATGCAGAGGCTTAAGACAGGGATGCAGAGACTCAAAAGATTCATGCAGAGGCTCAAGAGAGGGATGCAGAGGCTAAAGAGAGAGATGCAAATGCTCAGGAGAGGGATGCAGAGGCTCAAGAGAGGGATGCAGAGGCTTAAGAGAGTGATGCAAATGCTCAGGAGAGGGATGCAGAGGCTTAAGAGAAAGATGCAAAGGCTCAGGAGAGGGATGCAGAGGCTCAAGAGAGGGATGCAGAGGCTTAAGAGAGTGATGCAAATGCTCAGGAGAGGGATGCAGAGGCTCAAGAGAAGGATGCAGAGGCTCAAGTGAGGGATGAAGAGGCACAAGAGAGGGATGCAGAGGCTCTTGAGAGTGATGCAGAGCCTCAAGAGAGGGATGCAGAGGCTCAAGAGAGTGATTCAGAGGTTTACGAGAGTGATGCATAGGCTTAAGAAAGTGATGCAGAGGCTTAAGTGAGTGATGCAGAGGCTTAAGAGAGGGATGCAGAGGCTCAAGAGAGTGATGCAGAGGCTGAAGAGAGAGATGCAGAGGCTCAAGAGAATGATGCAGAGGCTCAGGAGAGTGATGTAAAGAGGCTCAAGTGAGGGATGAAGAGGCACAAGAGAGGGATGCAGAGGCTCTTGAGAGTGATGCAGAGCCTCAAGAGAGGGATGCAGAGGCTCAAGAGAGTGATTCAGAGGTTTACGAGAGTGATGCAGAGGCTTAAGAGAGTGATGCAGAGGCTTAAGAAAGTGATGCAGAGGCTCAAAAGAGGGATGCAGAGGCTTAAAAGGGTGATGCAGAGGTAAAAGAGAGTGATGCAGAGTCTCAAAAGAGGGATGAAGAGGATTAAAAGAGTGAAGCAGAGGCTCAAGAGAGTGATGAAGAGTCTCAAGAGAGGGATGCAGAGGCTGAAGAGAGTGATGCAGAGGCTAAAGAGAGTGATGCAGAGGCTCTAGAGAGGGATGCAGAGGCTGAAGAGAGTGAGGCAGAGGCTCAAGAGAGGGATGCAGAGACTCAACTAAGTGATTCAGAGGCTTACGAGAGTGATGCAGAGGTTTAAGAGAGTGATGCAGAGGCTTAAGAGAGTGATGCAGAGGCTAAAGAGACGGATGCAGAGGCTGAAGAGAATGATGCAGAGGCTTAAGAGAGGGATGCAGAGGCTGATGAGAGTGATGCAGAGGCTCAAGAGAGTGATGCAGAGTTTAAAAAGAGGGATATAGAGGCTGATGAGAATGATGCAGAGGCTTAAAAGAGTTATGCAGACGCTCAGGAAAGTGATGCAGAGGCTCAACAGAGTGATGCAGAGGCTGAAGAGAATGATGCAGAGGCTTAAAGGAGTGATGCAGAGGCTCAAGAGTATGATGCAGAGGCTTAAGAGAGGGAAGAAGAGACTCAAGAGAGTGATGCAGAGGCTCAAGACAGGGGATGCAGAGGCTTAAGACAGGGATGCAGAGACTCAAAAGAGTCATGCAGAGGCTCAAGAGAGGGATGCAGAGGCTTAAGAGAGAGATGCAAAGGCTCAGGAGAGGGATGCAGAGGCTCAAGAGAGGGATGCAGAGGCTTAAGAGAGTGATGCAAATGCTCAGGAGAGGGATGCAGAGGCTTAAGAGAGAGATGCAAAGGCTCAGGAGAGGGATGCAGAGGCTCAAGAGAGGGATGCAGAGGCTTAAGAGAGTGATGCAAAGGCTCAGGAGAGGGATGCAGAGGCTCAAGAGAGGGAAGCAGAGGCTAAAGTGAGGGATGAAGAGGCACAAGAGAGGGATGCAGAGGCTCTTGAGAGTGATGCAGAGCCTCAAGAGAGGGATGCAGAGGCTCAAGAGAGTGATTCAGAGGTTTACGAGAGTGATGCATAGGCTTAAGAAAGTGATGCAGAGGCTTAAGTGAGTGATGCAGAGGCTTAAGAGAGGGATGCAGAGGCTCAAGAGAGTGATGCAGAGGCTGAAGAGAGAGATGCAGAGTCTCAAGAGAATGATGCAGAGGCTCAGGAGAGTGATGTAAAGAGGCTCAAGTGAGGGATGAAGAGGCACAAGAGAGGGATGCAGAGGCTCAAGAGAGTGATTCAGAGGTTTACGAGAGTGATGCAGAGGCTTAAGAGAGTGATGCAAAGGCTTAAGAAAGTGATGCAGAGGCTCAAAAGAGGGATGCAGAGGCTTAAAAGGGTGATGCAGAGGCAAAGGAGAGTGATGCAGAGTCTCAAGAGAGGGATGCAGGGGCTCAAGAGAGTGATGCAGAGGCTCAAGAAAGTGATTCAGAGGCTTTCGAGAGTGATGCAGAGGCGTAAGAGAGTGATGCAGAGGCTTAAGAGACGGATGCAGAGGCTGAAGAGAGGGATGCAGTGGCACAAGAGAGGGATGCAGAGGCTCAAGAGAGGGATGCAGAGGCTTAAGAGAGTGATGCAAAGGCTCAAGCGAGGGATGCAGAGGCTCATGAGAGGGATGCAGGAGTTCAAGAGATGGATGCAGAGGCTCAAGAGAGTGATGCAGAGGCTTTAGAGAGGGATGCAGAGGCTCAAGAGAGTGATGCAGAGGCTTAAGAGAGGGATGCAGAGGTTGAAGAGAGAGATGCAGAGGCTTAAGAGAGTGATGCAGAGGCTCAACAGAGTGATGCACAGGCTCAAGAGAATGATGTAGAGGCTTAAGAGAGGGATGCAGAGGCTCAAGAGAATGATGCAGAGGCTCAAGAGAGTGATGCAGAGGATCAAGAGAATGATGCAGAGGATCAAGAGAGTGATCCCAAACATCCCAATTCGACGCTTGAGCCATATTTTGGAGCCAAATTCGGGCTCTCTGCACGTATTCGTAGTTTGAAATTACGACTTTTTATACTGAAAATAGGCCATTTACTGATAGCAGCGATGGATCACATTTTACCCAAACCCCTCTCTGCAGTTTTCAAATTATCCCAAACATCCAAAATTCGACAATTAAGCCATATTTTGGAGCCAAATTCTGGCTCTCTGCACATATTCGCTGTTTGAAAATTCGACATTTTATACTGAAAATATGTCAATTACTGAGAGCAGCGAATGGTCACGTTTTGCCCCCCCCCCCCTGCAGTTTTTAAAATATCCCAAACATACCAAATTCGACTCATGAGTTATATTTTGTAGCCAAATTATCGCTCTCTGCACGTATTTGAAGTTTGAAATTGCGACTTTTTATACCGAAAATATGCCAATTACTGTGAGCGGCTATGGATCACATTTTGCCCAAACCCTCCCTGCAGTTTTCAAAATATCGCAAACATCCCAAATTCGACCCTTGAGCCATATTTTGGAGCCAAATTCTGGCTTTCTGCACGTATTCGCAGTTTGAAATTACGACATTTTATACCGAAAATATGCCAATTACTGAAAGCAGCGATGGGTACATTTTGCCCAAACCCCCCTGCAGTGTTTAAATAATCTCAAACAACCTAAATTTGACCCATGTGCTATATTTTGGAGCCAAATTCTAGTTCTCTGCACGTATTCGTAGTTTGAAATTACGACTTTTTATACCGAAAATATGCCAATTACTGAAAGCAGTGATGGATCACATTTTGCCCAAACCCCTTCTGCAGTTTTCAAAATATCCCAAACATCCAAAATTCGACACTTGAGCCATATTTTGGAGCCAAATTCTGGCTCTCTGCACATATTCGCTGTTTGAAATTTCGACATTTTATACCGAAAATATGTCAATTTCTGAGAGCAGCGAATGGTCACGTTTTGCCCAAACCCACCACCTGCAGTTTTCAAAATATCCCAAACATCCAAAATTCGACACTTGAGCCATATTTTGGAGGCAAGTTCTCGCTCTATGCACGTATTAGCAGTTCGAAATTACGACATTTTATACCAAAAGTATGCAAATTACTGTAAGCGGCGATGGATAACATTTTGCCCAAACCATCCCAGCAGTTTTCAAAATATCGCAAACATCCCAAATTCGACCTTTGAGCTATATTTTGGAGCCAAATCCTGGCTCTCTGCACATATTCGCAGGTTGAAATTAAGACATTTTATACCGAAATTATGCCAATTACTGAAACCGGCGATGAGTCACATTTTGCCCAAACAGCCTCTGCAGTTCTCAAAATATTCCTAACATCCCAAATTCGACGTTCGAGCCATATTTTGCAACCAAATTCTGGTTCTCTGCACGTATTAGCAGTTTGAAAATACGACTTTTTATATTGAAAATATGCTAATTACTGAGAGCGGCGAAGGGTCACATTTTGCCCGAACCCCGCTTTAGTTTTTAAAATATCCCAAGCATCCCAAATTCGACCCTTGAGCCATATTTTGGAGCCAAATTCTGGCTCTCTGCACGTATTCGCAATTTGAAATTACGATTTTTTATGCCGAAAATATGCCAATTACTAAGAGAAACTATGGATCACATTTTGCCCAAACTCACCCTGCAGTTGTCAAAATATCCCAAACATCCAAAATTCAACCCTCGAGCCATATTTTGGAGCCAAATTCAGGCTTTCTGCAAATATTCGCTGTTTGAAATTACGACATTTAATAGCGAAAATATGCCAATTACTTACTGGGGCGATATGTCACATTTTGCCCTAACCCCCCCTGCAGTTTTCCAAATATCCCAAACATCCCAAATTCAACGTTTGAGCCATTAATTGGAGCCTAATTCGGGCTCTCTGTACGTATTCGCAGTTTAAAACTACGACTTTTTTATACCTGAAAACGCCAATTAATGAGAGCAGCGATGCATCCCATTTTGCTCAAACCCTCCCTGCAGTTTTCAAAATATCAAAACCATCCCAAATTCGACCCTTGAGCCGTATTTTGGAGCCAAATTCTGGCTCTTTGCAGGTATTCGCAGTTTGAAATTACGACTTCTTGTACTGAAAATATGCCAATTACTGAGTGCAGCGATGGGTCACATTTTGCCCAAACCTTCCCAGCAGTTTTCAATATATCCCAAGCATCCCAAATTCGACCCTTGAGCCATATTTTGGAGCCAAATTCTTTGGATGCCAATTATTGAGAGCGGCGAAGGGTCACATTTTGCCAAAACCCTCCCTGAACTTTTCAAAATATCCCAAACATCCCAAATCCGTTGCGTGAGCCATATTTTGGAGGCAAATTCTGGCTTTCTGCACGTATTCGCCGTTTGAAATTACGAATTTTATACCGAAAATATGATAATTACTAAGAGCGGCAATGGTCACATTTTGCCCAAAACCCCCTGCAGTTTTCAAAATATCCCAAACATCCCATATTCGACGCGTGAGCCATATTTTGGAGCCAAATTCTGGTTCTCTGCACGTATTCCCAGTTTGAAATTTCGCCTTTTTATGCCGAAAATATGCCAATTACTAAAAACGGCGATGGATCACATTCTACCCAAACCCTACCTACAGTTTTCAAAATATCCGAAACATCCCAAATTCGACGCTTGAGCCATATTTTGGAGCCAAATTATGGCTCTCTGCACGTATTCGCAGTTTGTAACTACGACTTTTTATACCGAAAATATGCCAATAACTAAAAGCGGCGATGGATCACATTTTGCCCAAACCCTCCCAGCAGTTTTCAAAATATCCCAAACATCCCAAATTCGACCCTTGAGCCATATTTTCGAGCCAAATTCTGGCTCTCTGTACATATTCGCAGGTTGAAATTACGACATTTTATACCGAAAATATGCCAAATACTGAAAGCGGTGATGGATAACATTTTGCCCAAACCCTCCCTGCAGTTTTCAAAATATCCCAAAAATCCCAAATTCGACACTTGAGCCATATTTAGAAGCCAAATTATGCCTCTCTGCAAGCATTCGCAATTTGAAACTACGATTTTTATACCGAAAATATGCCAATTACAAAGAGAAGCAATGGATCACATTTTGCCCAAACCCTCCCTGTAGTTGTCAAAATATCCCAAACATCCAAAATTCGACATTTGAGCCATATTTTGGAGCCAAATTCATGCTCTCTGCACATATTCGCAGGTTGAAATTACGACATTTTATACCGAAAATATGCCAATTACTGAAAGCAGCGATGGGTCACAATTTGCCCAAACCCCCCTGCAGTTTTTAAAATATCCCAAACATCCCAAATTCGACTTATGAGTTATATTTTGTAGCCATATTCTCGCTCTCTGCACGTATTTGCAGTTTGAAATTGCGACTTTTTATACCGAAAATATGTCAATTACTGTGAGCGGCGATGGATCACATTTTGCCGAAACCCTCCCTGCAGTTTTCAAAATATCATAAGCATCCCAAATTCGACCCTTGAGCCATATTTTGGAGTCAAATTCTGGCTCTCTGCACGTATTCGCAATTTGAAATTACGACTTCTTATACTGAAAATATGCCAATTACTGAGAGCAGCGATGGGTCTCATTTTGCCCAAACCTTCCCAGCAGTTTTCAATATATCCCAAGCATCCCAAATTCGACCCTTGAGCCATATTTTGGAGCCAAATTCTGGCTCTCTGTAAATATTCGCAGGTTGAAATTACGACATTTTATACCGAAAATATGCCAATTACTGAGAGCAGCGATAGGTCACATTTTGCCCAAACCCCTCCCCCCCCCTCCCTGCAGTTTTCAAAATATCCCAAACATCCCAATTCGACGCTTGAGCCATACTTTGGAGCCAAATTCGGGTTCCCTGCTTGTATTCGCAGTTTGAAATTACGTCTTTTTATACCGAAAAATGCTAATTATTGAGAGCGGCGATGGGTCACATTTTGCCAAAACCCTCCCTGAAGTTTCAAAATATCCCAAACATCCCAAATTCGTTGCGTGAGCCATATTTTGGAGGCAAATTCTGGCTTTCTGCACGTATTCGCCGTTTGAAATTACGAATTTTATACCGAAAATATGCCAATTACTAATAGCGGCAATGGTCACATTTTGCCCAAAACCCCTGCAGTTTTCAAAATATTCCAAACATCCCAAATTCCATCCTTGAGCCATATTTTGGAGGCAAATTCTGGCTCTCTGCACGTATTCGCAGTTTTAAATTAGGACTCTTTATACCTAAAACATGCCAATTACTGAGATCGGCGATGGATCACGTTTTACCCAAACCCTCCTTGCAGTTTTCAAAATATCCCAAACATCCAAAATTCGACCTTTGAGCCATATTTTGGAGCCAAATTCATGCTCTCTGCACATATTCGCAGGTTGAAATTACGACATTTTATACCGAAAATATGCCAATTACTGAGAGCAGCGATGGGTCACAATTTGCCCAAACCCGCCTGCAGTTTTTAAAATATCCCAAACATCCCAAATTCGACTCATGAGTTAAATTTTGTAGCCAAATTCTCGCTCTCTGCATGTATTTGCAGTTTGAAATTGCGACTTTTTATACCGAAAATATGCCAACTACTGTGAGCGGCGATGGATCACATTTTGCCCAAACCCTCCCTGCAGTTTTCAAAATATCGCAAACATCCCAAATTCGACCCTTGAGCCATATTTTGGAGCCAAATTCTGGCTTTCTGCACGTATTCGCAGTTTGAAATTACGACTTTTTATACCGAAAATATGCCAATTACTGAGATCAGCGATAGGTCACATTTTGCCCAAACCCCCCCCTGCAGTTTTCAAAATATCCCAAACATCCCAATTTGACGCTTGAGCCATATTTAGGAGCCAAATTCGGGCTCTCTTCTTGTATTCGCAGTTTGAAATTACGTCTTTTTATACCGAAAATATGCCAATTGCTGAAATCGGCGATGGATGACATTTTGACCAAACCCTCCCTGCGGTTCTCAAAATATCCCAAAGATCCCAAATTCGACACTTGAGCCATATTTTGAAGCCAAATTCTGGCTCTCTGCACGTATTCGCAATTTGAAACTACGATTTTTATACCGAAAATATGCCAATTACTAAGAGAAGCTATGGATCACATTTTGCCCAAACCCTCCCTGCAGTTCTCAAAATATCCCAAACATCCAAAATTCGACCCTTGAGCCATATTTTGTAGCCAAATTCTCGCTCTCTACACGTATTCGCAGTTTGAAATTGCGACTTTTTTATACCGAAAATATTCCAATTACTGTGAGCGGCGATGGATCACATTTTGCCCAAACCCTCCCAGCAGTTTTCAAAATATCCCAAACATCTCAATTCGACGCTTGAGCCATACTTTGGAGCCAAATTCGGGTTCTCTGCTTGTATTCGCAGTTTGAAATTACGTTTTTTTATACCGAAAAATGCCAATTATTGAGAGACGCGAAGGGTCACATTTTGCCAAAACCCTCACTGAAGTTTTCAAAATATCCCAAACATCCCAAATTCGTTGCGTGAGCCATATTTTGGAGGCAAATTCTGGCTTTCTGCACGTATTCGCCGTTTGAAATTACGAATTTTATACCGAAAATATGCCAATTACTAAGAGCGGCAATGGTCACATTTTGCCCAAAACCCCCTGCAGTTTTCAAAATATCCCAAACATCCCAAATTCCATCCTTGAGCCATATTTTGGAGGCAAATTCTGGCTCTCTGCACGTATTCGCAGTTTTAAATTATGACTTTTTATACCTAAAATATGCCAATTACTGAGATCGGCGATGGATCACGTTTTACCCAAACCCTCCTTGCAGTTTTCAAAATATCCAAAACATCCCAAATTCGACGCTTGAGCCATATTTTGGAGCCAAACTCTGGTTCTCTGCACGTATTCGCAGTTTGAAATTTCGCCTTTTTATGCCGAAAATATGCCAATTACTAAAAACGGCGATGGATCACATTCTACCCAAACCCTCCCTACAGTTTTCAAAATATCCGAAACATCCAAAGTTCGACGCTTGAGCCTTATTTTGGAGCCAAATTCTGGCTCTCTGCACGTATTCGCAGATTGTAACTACGACTTTTTATACCGAAAATATGCCAATAACTAAAAGCGGCGATGGATCACATTTTGCCCAAACCCTCCCAGCAGTTTTCAAAATATCCCAAACATCCCAAATTCGACCCTTGAGCCATATTTTGGAGCCAAATTCTGGCTCTCTGTACATATTCGCAGGTTGAAATTACGACATTTTATACCGAAAATATGCCAAATACTGAGAGCGGTGATGGATGACATTTTGCCCAAACCTTCCCTGCAGTTTTCAAAATATCCCAAAAATCCCAAATTCGACACTTGAGCCATATTTTGAAGCCAAATACTGGCTCTCTGCAAGCATTCGCAATTTGAAACTACGATTTTTATACCGAAAATATGCCAATTACTAAGAGAACCTATGGATCACATTTTGCCCAAACCCTCCCTGAAGTTGTCAAAATATCCCAAACATCAAAAATTCGTCCTTTGAGCCATATTTTGGAGCCAAATTCTGGCTTTCTGCACATATTCGCAGGTTGAAATTACGACATTTTATACCGAAAATATGCCAATTACTGAAAGCAGCGATGGGTCACAATTTGCCAAAACCCCCCTGCAGTTTTTAAAATATCCCAAACATCCCAAATTCGACTCATGAGTTATATTTTGTAGCCAAATTCTCGCTCTCTGCACGTATTTGCAGTTTGAAATTGCGACTTTTTATACCGAAAATATGCCAATTACTGTGAGCGGCGATGGATCACATTTTGCCCAAACCCTCCCTGCAGTTTTCAAAATATCCAAAACATCCCAAATTCGACGCTTGAGCCATATTTTGGAGCCAAATTCTGGCTCTTTGCAGGTATTCGCAGTTTGAAATTACGATTTCTTGTACTGAAAATATGCCAATTACTGAGAGCAGCGATGGGTCACATTTTGCCCAAACCTTCCCAGCAGTTTTCAATATATCCCAAGCATCCCAAATTCGACCCTTGAGCCATATTTTGGAGCCAAATTCTTTGGATGCCAATTATTGAGAGCGGCGAAGGGTCACATTTTGCCAAAACCCTCCCTGAACTTTTCAAAATATCCCAAACATCCCAAATTCGTTGCGTGAGCCATATTTTGGAGGCAAATTCTGGCTTTCTGCACGTATTCGCCGTTTGAAATTACGAATTTTATACCGAAAATATGCCAATTACTAAGAGCGGCAATGGTCACATTTTGCCCAAAACCCCCTGCAGTTTTCAAAATATCCCAAACATCCCATATTCGACGCGTGAGCCATATTTTGGAGCCAAATTCTGGTTCTCTGCACGTATTCCCAGTTTGAAATTTCGCCTTTTTATGCCGAAAATATGCCAATTACTAAAAACGGCGATGGATCACATTCTACCCAAACCCAACCTACAGTTTTCAAAATATCCGAAACATCCCAAATTCGACGCTTGAGCCATATTTTGGAGCCAAATTCTGGCTCTCTGCACGTATTCGCAGTTTGTAACTACGACTTTTTATACAGAAAATATGCCAATAACTAAAAGCGGCGATGGATCACATTTAGCCCAAACCCTCCCAGCAGTTTTCAAAATATCCCAAACATCCCAAATTCGACCCTTGAGCCATATTTTCGAGCCAAATTCTGGCTCTCTGTACATATTCGCAGGTTGAAATTACGACATTTTATACCGAAAATATGCCAAATACTGAAAGCGGTGATGGATAACATTTTGCCCAAACCCTCCCTGCAGTTTTCAAAATATCCCAAAAATCCCAAATTCGACACTTGAGCCATATTTAGAAGCCAAATTCTGCCTCTCTGCAAGCATTCGCAATTTGAAACTACGATTTTTATACCGAAAATATGCCAATTACAAAGAGAAGCAATGGATCACATTTTGCCCAAACCCTCCCTGTAGTTGTCAAAATATCCCACACATCCAAAATTCGACATTTGAGCCATATTTTGGAGCCAAATTCATGCTCTCTGCACATATTCGCAGGTTGAAATTACGACATTTTATACCGAAAATATGCCAATTACTGAAAGCAGCGATGGGTCACAATTTGCCCAAACCCCCCTGCAGTTTTTAAAATATCCCAAACATCCCAAATTCGACTTATGAGTTATATTTTGTAGCCATATTCTCGCTCTCTGCACGTATTTGCAGTTTGAAATTGCGACTTTTTATACCGAAAATATGTCAATTACTGTGAGCGGCGATGGATCACATTTTGCCGAAACCCTCCCTGCAGTTTTCAAAATATCCCAAGCATCCCAAATTCGACCCTTGAGCCATATTTTGGAGTCAAATTCTGGCTCTCTGCACGTATTCGCTATTTGAAATTACGACTTCTTATACTGAAAATATGCCAATTACTGAGAGCAGCGATGGGTCTCATTTTGCCCAAACCTTCCCAGCAGTTTTCAATATATCCCAAGCATCCCAAATTCGACCCTTGAGCCATATTTTGGAGCCAAATTCTGGCTCTCTGTACATATTCGCAGGTTGAAATTACGACATTTTATACCGAAAATATGCCAATTACTGAGAGCAGCGATAGGTCACATTTTGCCCAAACCCCCCCCCCCCCTCCCTGCAGTTTTCAAAATATCCCAAACATCCCAATTCGACGCTTGAGCCATACTTTGGAGCCAAATTCGGGTTCCCTGCTTGTATTCGCAGTTTGAAATTACGTCTTTTTATACCGAAAAATGCCAATTATTGAGAGCGGCGATGGGTCACATTTTGCCAAAACCCTCCCTGAAGTTTCAAAATATCAAAACATCCCAAATTCGTTGCGTGAGCCATATTTTGGAAGCAAATTCTGGCTTTCTGCACGTATTCGCCGTTTGAAATTACGAATTTTATACCGAAAATATCCCAATTACTAATAGCGGCAATGGTCACATTTTGACCAAAACCCCTTGCAGTTTTCAAAATATTCCAAACATCCCAAATTCCATCCTTGAGCCATATTTTGGAGGCAAATTCTGGCTCTCTGCAAGTATTCGCAGTTTTAAATTAGGACTCTTTATACCTAAAACATGCCAATTACTGAGATCGGCGATGGATCACGTTTTACCCAAACCCTCCTTGCAGTTTTCAAAATATCCAAAACATCCCAAATTCGACGCTTGAGCCATATTTTGGAGCCAAATTCTGGTTCTCTGCACGTATTCGCAGTTTGAAATTTCGCCTTTTTATGCCGAAAATATGCCAATTACTAAAAACGGCGATGGATCACATTTAACCCAAACCCTACCTACAGTTTTCAAAATATCCGAAACATCCAAAATTCGACGCTTGAGCCATATTTTGGAGCCAAATTCTGGCTCTCTGCACGTATTCGCAGTTTGTAACTACGACTTTTTATACCGAAAATATGCCAATAACTAAAAGCGGCGATGGATCACATTTTGCCCAAACCCTCCCAGCAGTTTTCAAAATATCCCAAACATCCAAAATTCGACCTTTGAGCCATATTTTGGAGCCAAATTCATGCTCTCTGCACATATTCGCAGGTTGAAATTACGACATTTTATACCGAAAATATGCCAATTACTGAGAGCAGCGATGGGTCACAATTTGCCCAAACCCCCCTGCAGTTTTTAAAATATCCCAAACATCCGAAATTCGACTCATGAGTTAAATTTTGTAGCCAAATTCTCGCTCTCTGCATGTATTTGCAGTTTGAAATTGCGACTTTTTATACCGAAAATATGCCAACTACTGTGAGCGGCGATGGATCACATTTTGCCCAAACCCTCCCTGCAGTTTTCATAATATCGCAAACATCCCAAATTCGACCCTTGAGCCATATTTTGGAGCCAAATTCTGGCTTTCTGCACGTATTCGCAGTTTGAAATTACGACTTTTTATACCGAAAATATGCCAATTACTGAGATCAGCGATAGGTCACATTTTGCCCAAACCCCCCCCTGCAGTTTTCAAAATATCCCAAACATCCCAATTTGACGCTTGAGCCATATTTAGGAGCCAAATTCGGGCTCTCTTCTTGTATTCGCAGTTTGAAATTACGTCTTTTTCTACCGAAAATATGCCAATTGCTGAAATCGGCGATGGATGACATTTTGACCAAACCCTCCCTGCGGTTCTCAAAATATCCCAAAGATCCCAAATTCGACACTTGAGCCATATTTTGAAGCCAAATTCTGGCTCTCTGCACGTATTCGCAATTTGAAACTACGATTTTTATACCGAAAATATGCCAATTACTAAGAGAAGCTATGGATCACATTTTGCCCAAACCCTCCCTGCAGTTCTCAAAATATCCCAAACATCCAAAATTCGACCCTTGAGCCATATTTTGTAGCCAAATTCTCGCTCTCTACACGTATTCGCAGTTTGAAATTGCGACTTTTTTATACCGAAAATATTCCAATTACTGTGAGCGGCGATGGATCACATTTTGCCCAAACCCTCCCAGCAGTTTTCAAAATATCCCAAACATCTCAATTCGACGCTTGAGCCATACTTTGGAGCCAAATTCGGGTTCTCTGCTTGTATTCGCAGTTTGAAATTACGTCTTTTTATACCGAAAAATGCCAATTATTGAGAGACGCGAAGGGTCACATTTTGCCAAAACCCTCACTGAAGTTTTCAAAATATCCCAAACATCCCAAATTCGTTGCGTGAGCCATATTTTGGAGGCAAATTCTGGCTTTCTGCACGTATTCGCCGTTTGAAATTACGAATTTTATACGGAAAATATGCCAATTACTAAGAGCGGCAATGGTCACATTTTGCCCAAAACCCCCTGCAGTTTTCAAAATATCCCAAACATCCCAAATTCCATCCTTGAGCCATATTTTGGAGGCAAATTCTGGCTCTCTGCACGTATTCGCAGTTTTAAATTATGACTTTTTATACCTAAAATATGCCAATTACTGAGATCGGCGATGGATCACGTTTTACCCAAACCCTCCTTGCAGTTTTCAAAATATCCAAAACATCCCAAATTCGACGCTTGAGCCATATTTTGGAGCCAAACTCTGGTTCTCTGCACGTATTCGCAGTTTGAAATTTCGCCTTTTTATGCCGAAAATATGCCAATTACTAAAAACGGCGATGGATCACATTCTACCCAAACCCTCCCTACAGTTTTCAAAATATCCGAAACATCCAAAGTTCGACGCTTGAGCCTTATTTTGGAGCCAAATTCTGGCTCTCTGCACGTATTCGCAGATTGTAACTATGACTTTTTATACCGAAAATATGCCAATAACTAAAAGCGGCGATGGATCACATTTTGCCCAAACCCTCCCAGCAGTTTTCAAAATATCCCAAACATCCCAAATTCGACCCTTGAGCCATATTTTGGAGCCAAATTCTGGCTCTCTGTACATATTCGCAGGTTGAAATTACGACATTTTATACCGAAAATATGCCAAATACTGAGAGCGGTGATGGATGACATTTTGCCCAAACCCTCCCTGCAGTTTTCAAAATATCCCAAAAATCCCAAATTCGACACTTGAGCCATATTTTGAAGCCAAATACTGGCTCTCTGCAAGCATTCGCAATTTGAAACTACGATTTTTATACCGAAAATATGCCAATTACTAAGAGAAGCTATGGATCACATTTTGCCCAAACCCTCCCTGCAGTTGTCAAAATATCCCAAACATCAAAAATTCGTCCTTTGAGCCATATTTTGGAGCCAAATTCTGGCTTTCTGCACATATTCGCAGGTTGAAATTACGACATTTTATACCGAAAATATGCCAATTACTGAAAGCAGCGATGGGTCACAATTTGCCAAAACCCCCCTGCAGTTTTTAAAATATCCCAAACATCCCAAATTCGACTCATGAGTTATATTTTGTAGCCAAATTCTCGCTCTCTGCACGTATTTGCAGTTTGAAATTGCGACTTTTTATACCGAAAATATGCCAATTACTGTGAGCGGCGATGGATCACATTTTGCCCAAACCCTCCCTGCAGTTTTCAAAATATCCAAAACATCCCAAATTCGACGCTTGAGCCATATTTTGGAGCCAAATTCTGGTTCTCTGCACGTATTCGCAGTTTGAAATTTCGACTTTTTATGCCGAAAATATGCCAACTACTTAAAACGGCGATGGATCACATTCTACCCAAACCCTCCCTGCAGTTTTCAAAATATCTGAAACATCCCAAATTCATCCCTTGAGCCTTATTTTGGAGGCAATTTCTGGCTGTCTCTACGTATTCACAGTTCGAAATTACGACTTTTTATACCGAAAATACGACAATTACTGAAAGCGGCGATGGATAACATTTTGCCCAAACCCTCCCAGCAGTTTTCAAAATATCCCAAACATCCCAAATTCGACACTTGAGCCATATTTTGAAGCCAAATTCTGGCTCTCTGCACGTATTCGCAACTTGAAACTACGATTTTTATACCGAAAATATGCCAATTACTAAGAGAAGCTATGGATCACATTTTGCCCAAACCCTCCCTGCAGTTCTCAAAATATCCCAAACATCCAAAATTCGACCCTTGAGCCATATTTTGGAGCCAAATTCTGGCTCTCTGTACATATTCGCAGGTTGAAATTACGACATTTTATACCGAAAATATGCCAAATACTGAAAGCGGTGATGGATGACATTTTGCCCAAACCCTCCCTGCAGTTTTCAAAATATCCCAAAAATCCCAAATTCGACACATGAGCCATATTTTGAAGCCAAATACTGGCTCTCTGCAAGCATTCGCAATTTGAAACTACGATTTTTATACCGAAAATATGCCAATTACTAAGAGAAGCTATGGATCACATTTTGCCCAAACCCTCCCTGCAGTTGTCAAAATATCCCAAACATCCAAAATTCGTCCTTTGAGCCATATTTTGGAGCCAAATTCTGGCTTTCTGCACATATTCGCAGGTTGAAATTACGACATTTTATACCGAAAATATGCCAATTACTGAAAGCAGCGATGGGTCACAATTTGCCAAAACCCCCCTGCAGTTTTTAAAATATCCCAAACATCCCAAATTCGACTCATGAGTTATATTTTGTAGCCAAATTCTCGCTCTCTGCACGTATTTGCAGTTTTGAAATTGCGACTTTTTATACCGAAAATATGCCAATTACTGTGAGCGGCGATGGATCACATTTTGCCCAAACCCTCCCTGCAGTTTTCAAAATATCCAAAACATCCCAAATTCGACGCTTGAGCCATATTTTGGAGCCAAATTCTGGTTCTCTGCACGTATTCGCAGTTTGAAATTTCGACTTTTTATGCCGAAAATATGCCAATTACTTAAAACGGCGATGGATCACATTCTACCCAAACCCTCCCTGCAGTTTTCAAAATATCTGAAACATCCCAAATTCGACCCTTGTGCCATATTTTGGAGAAAAATTCTGGCTCTCTGCACATATTCGCAGGTTTAAATTACGACATGTTATACCGAAAATATACCAATTACTGAAATCGGCGATGGATGACATTTTGCCCAAACCCTCCCTGCAGTTCTCAAAATATCCCAAAGATCCCAAATTCGACACTTGAGCCATATTTTGAAGCCAAATTCTGGCTCTCTGCACGTTTTCGCTACTTGAAACTATGATTTTTATACCGAAAATATGCCAATTACTAAGAGAAGCTATGGATCACATTTTGCCCAAACCCTCCCTGCAGTTCTCAAAATATCCCAAACATCCAAAATTCGACCCTTGAGCCATATTTTGTAGCCAAATTCTCGCTCTCTGCACGTATTCGCAGTTTGAAATTGCGACTTTTTTATACCGAAAATATGCCAATTACTGTGAGCGGCGATGGATCACATTTTGCCCAAACCCTCCCAGCAGTTTTCAAAATATCCCAAACATCTCAATTCGACGCTTGAGCCATACTTTGGAGCCAAATTCGGGTTCTCTCCTTGTATTCGCAGTTTGAAATTACGTCTATTTATACCGAAAAATGCCAATTATTGAGAGAGGCGAAGGGTCACAAATTTGTAAAAACCCTCACTGAAGTTTTCAAAATATCCCAAACATCCCAAATTCGTTGTGTGAGCCATATTTTGGAGGCAAATTCTGGCTTTCTGCACGTATTCGCCGTTTGAAATTACGAATTTTATACCGAAAATATGCCAATTACTAATAGCGGCAATGGTCACATTTTGCCCAAAACCCCCTGCAGTTTTCAAAATATCCCAAACATCCCAAATTCCATCCTTGAGCCATATTTTGGAGGCAAATTCTGGCTCTCTGCATGTATTTGCAGTTTTAAATTATGACTTTTTATACCTAAAATATGCCAATTACTGAGATCGGCGATGGATCACGTTTTACCCAAACCCTCCTTGCAGTTTTCAAAATATCCAAAACATCCCAAATTCGACGCTTGAGCCATATTTTGGAGCCAAATTCAGGTTCTCTGCACGTATTCGCAGTTTGAAATTTCGCCTTTTTATACCGAAAATATGCCAATTACTAAAAACGGCGATGGATCACATTCCACCCAAACCCTCCCTACAGTTTTCAAAATATCCGAAACATCCAAAGTTCGACGCTTGAGCCATATTTTGGAGCCAAATTCTGTCTCTCTGTACATATTCGCAGGTTGAAATTACGACATTTTATACCGAAAATATACCAAATACTGAAAGCGGTGATGGATTACATTTTGCCCAAACCCTCCCTGCAGTTTTCAAAATATCCAAAAAATCCCAAATTCGACACTTGAGCCATATTTTGGAGCCAAATACTGGCTCTCTGCAAGCATTCGCAATTTGAAACTACGATTTTTATACCGAAAATATGCCAATTACTAAGAGAAGCTATGGATCACATTTTGCCCAAACCCTCCCTGCAGTTGTCAAAATATCCCAAACATCCAAAATTCGTCCTTTGAGCCATATTTTGGAGCCAAATTCTGGCTCTCTGCACATATTCGCAGGTTGAAATTACGACATTTTATACCGAAAATATGCCAATTACTGAAAGCAGCGATGGGTCAAAATTTGCCAAAACCCCCCTGCAGTTTTTAAAATATCCCAAACATCCCAAATTCGACTCATGAGTTATATTTTGTAGCCAAATTCTCGCTCTCTGCACGTATTCGCAGTTTGAAATTGCGACTTTTTATACCGAAAATATGCCAATTACTGTGAGCAGCGATAGATCACATTTTGTCCAAACCCTCCCTGCAGTTTTCAAAATATCGCAAACATCCCAAATTCGACCCTTGAGCCATATTTTGGAGCCAAATTCTGGCTTTCTGCACGTATTCGCAGTTTGAAATTACGACTTTTTATACCGAAAATATGCCAATTACTGAGAGCAGCGATAAGTCACATTTTGCCCAAACCCCCCCTGCAGTTTTCAAAATATCCCAAACATCCCAATTTGACGCTTGAGGCATATTTTGGAACCAAATTCGGGCTCTCTGCTTGTATTCGCAGTTTGAAATTACGTCTTTTTATACCGAAAAATGCCAATTACTGAGAGGGCGATGGGTCACATTTTGCCAAAACTCTCCCTGTAGGTTTCAAAATATCCGAAACATCTCAAATTAGTTGCAAGAGCCATATTTTGGAGGCAAATTCTGGCTCTCTGCACGTATTCGCAATTTTAAATTAAGACTTTTTTTACCTACCTTTTTTTACCTTTTTTTTTTACCTGGGAGCCGGTCGGCCGAGCGGACAGCACGCTGGACTTGTGATCCTGTGGTCCTGGGTTCGATCCCAGGCGCCGGCGAGAAACATTGGGCAGAGTTTCTTTCACCCTATGCCCCTGTTACCTAGCAGTAAAATAGGTACCTGGGTGTTAGTCAGCTGTCACGGGTTGCTTCCTGGGGGTGGAGGCCTGGTCGAGGACCGGGCCGCGGGGACACTAAAAAAAGCCCCGAAATCATCTCAAGATAACCTCAAGAAGATAACCTAAAATATGCCAATTACAGAGAGCGGCGATGGATCACATTTTGCACAAACCCTCCCTGCAGTTTTCAAAATTTCCGAAATATCCCAAATTCGACGCTTGAGCCATATTTTGCAGCCAAATTCGGGCTCTCTGCACGTATTCGTAGTTTGGAATTACGTTAATTTATACCGAAAATATGCCAATAACTAAAAGCGGCGATGGATCACATTTTGCCCAAACCCTCCCTGCAGTTTTCAAAATATGCCAAACATCCCAAATTTAACGCTTGAGCCATATTTTGGAGCCAAATTCTGGCTTTCTGCTTGTATTCGCAGTTTGAAATTACGTCTTTTTATACCGACAAATGTCAATTACTGAGAGCGGTGATGGGTCACATTTTGCCAAAACCCTACCTGCAGTTTTCAAAATAGCCCAAACATCCCAAATTTGTTGCGTGAGCCATATTTTGGAGCCAAATTCTGGCTCTCTGCACGTATTCGCGTTTCGAAATTACGACTTTTTGAACCGAAAATATGCCAATTACTAAAAGCGGCGATGGGTCACATTTTGCCCAAAATCTCCTGCAGTTTTCAAAATATCCCAAATATCCCAAATTCCATCCTTGAGCCATATTTTGGAGGCAAATTCTGGCTCTCTGCACGTATTCGCTGTTTTAAATTAGAAATATTTATACCGAAAATATGCCAATTACTGACAGCGGCGATGGATCACATTTTGCCCAAACCCCCCTTGCAGTTTTCAAAATATCCAAAACATCCCAAATTCGACGCTTGAGCCATATTTTGGAGCCAAATTCTGGTCCTCTGCACGAATTAGCAGTTTGGAATTTCGACTTTTTATGCCGAAAATATGCCAATTACTTAAAGCGGCGATGGATCACATTCTACCCAAACCCTCCCTGCAGTTTTCAAAATTTCCGAAATATCCCAAATTCGACGCTTGAGCCATATTTTGCAGCCAAATTCGGGCTGTCTGCACGTATTCGTAGTTTGGAATTACGTTAATTTATACCGAAAATATGCCAATAACTAAAAGCGGCGATGGATCACATTTTGCCCAATCCCTCCCTGCAGTTTTCAAAATATGGCAAACATCCCAAATTTAACGCTTGAGCCATATTTTGGAGCCAAATTCTGGCTTTCTGCACGTATTCGCAGTTTGAAATTACGACTTTTTATACCGAAAATATGCCAATTACTGAAAGCGGCGATGGATAATATTTTGCCCAAACCCTCCCAGTAGTTTTCAAAATATCCCAAACATCCCAAATTCGATCCTTGAGCCATATTTTGGAGCCAAATTCTGGCTCTCTGTACATATTCGCTGGTTGAAATTACGACATTTTATTCCGAAAATATGCCAATTACTGAGAGCGGCGATGGGTCACATTTTGCCCAAACCCTCCCTGCAGTTTTCAAAATATCCCAAAAGTCCCAAATTCACCGCTTGAGCCATTTTTTGGAGCCAAATTCTGGCTCTCTGCACGTATTCGCAGTTTGAAATTACGACTTTTTATACCGAAAATATGCCAATTACTGAAAGCGGCGATGGATCACATTTTGCCCAAACCCTCCCTGCAGTTTTCAAAATATCCCTAAGATCCCAAATTCGACGCTTGAGCCATATTTTGGAGCCAAATTCTTGCTCTCTGCACGTATTCGCAATTTGATATTACGATTTTTTATACCAAAAATATGCCAATTACTAAGAGAAGCTATGGATCCCATTTTGCCCAAACCCTCCCTGCAATTGTCAAAATATCCCAAACATCGAAAATTCGAACCTTGAGCCATATTTTGGAGCCACTTCTACATGGGTACCATCGAGCAAAAAGTCTTAGTCGACATGAACTTGAAACCGGCCATATACTGCAGGTATGTTGACGACATTTTTACACAAGTACCTGATGTCAGACATCTGCAGGAGCTGAAGGAGGCATTTGAGCAGAGTTCCATGCTGCGTTTCACTTACGAAATGGAAAAGGATGGGAAGCTGCCCTTTCTAGATGTAACAGTCATGGAAAAGAGCGGAGGTTTCAAACAGACATAGGAATGTGCCTAAATGCCAACAGTGACTGCCCAGACAGGTACAAAAGGAGTGTTGTTAACGCTTATGTTGACCGTGCTCTCAGCCACAGCTCAGAATGTAAGCAAGTCGACGAAGAACTCTGTAGGGTAAGGCAGGTCCTAGTCAACAACGGCTTCTCCAATGGTTTCGTCGAAGACATCATAAGAAGGAAAGTGAAACGCCATGCAACCTCTGAAGAAACAACTAACACAACACCTATACCCCCTATTAAACTATTTTACAGGAACTTCTTTCTCACAGCTCATAAAACGGAGGAAAGGGTCCTGAAAGATATTGTTAATAGAAACGTTATCCCTACAGACAAAAATCAGAAGATACAACTGACGATTTACTATAAAACCAGAAAAACGGCCAGCCTACTCATGAGAAACTCTCCAGACTCAAAGCAGAACGCTTTAAAAGTGACAAACGTCGTCTATGCCTTCAAATGCCCTCTTGGGGACTGTAAGCCTCAAAAAACCCAGTATATAGGCAAGACAACAACATCTCTTTCCAGGCGTTTAACGATGCATAAGCAACAGGGCTCCATTAAGGAACATATAATCTCTTCCCACAACCAAACCATCACCAGAGAAATCTTAGCAAACAACACAGAAATCATCGATAGATACAGCGATAGCAGGCGGCTTGACGTCTTGAGGCACTACACATCAAAAAGTCAACACCAGCAATCAACAGCCAATTAATGCACAACTATATTCTACCCACTTCAAGACTCCGCTCCAATATAGAAGCATCAAGGAATATGGATCAATAGGCTTTCTACAATTTCTTCCATTCAATACCCATTGTTTCGTGTTCTGTCTTGTGTTTGAATTTAATGCCCATTCAATACCCATTGTTGAAAGTTTGTTTTCACCTCATCCACCTCACCCAAATGTAGATATAAAATCGAAGAAGTGTAAGCTCTATTCAGTTTCAGTTGTGTGTTTGTAAACTAAAGTCTTTGAAAATGTAATAAGTTTTACGAAACGCGCTCAAGTGTCGCGTCATACTAGAAATAAAAATGAATTTTGGAGAATTGATCTTTGAATTACCATCAACAGTGAAAAGAAACGTAAGAAAGATCGAGAAAATTCGTGTTAGAATTATTAATCTTACTTTTTCGGTCATATTTAATAATATATGTGTACAGGAAAGACTGCTACCAATATATATATATATATATATATATATATATATATATATATATATATATATATATATATATATATATATATATATATATATATATATATATATATATATATATATATATATATATATATATAAATAAAAGGGAAGGGAGTACCACCTCTGGCTGGAAGAAGGGGGACCCATAGCCTCGGAGGAAACCACACATAACGCATTGGAGGGAATGTAGGTCCCCTCCAATACAGTTTCTGTGTGCTTTTCTCCTACCACCCCCTTCCTTTTTTTTCCTTTATTGTGTATTTAAAGGTTACAAAACATACAAGACAAAAGCCTAAAGGTTATGGATCTCTTGAAGCTCATCCGCTTCTGGACAGGAACCGAGGACGCAGCAAGCATTTCCCCTCTGGATCGCCACACTGAGGCACTGAAACAAAAAAGATATATTATATATCTATATATATATAACCATATATATATATATATATATATATATATATATATATATATATATATATATATATATATATATATATATATATATATATATGGTAGGAGAAAAGCACACAGAAACTGTATTGGAGGGGATCTAAACATTCCCTCTAATGCGTTATGCGTGGTTTCCTCCGATGCTATGGGTCCCCCTTCTTCCAGCTAGAGGTGGTACTCCCTCCCTATATGTATATATATATATATATATATATATATATATATATATATATATATATATATATATATATATATATATATATGTATATTATATATATATATATATATAACTGAAAACTCACACCCCAGAAGTGACTCGAACCCATACTCCCACAACTGGTATGTACAGGGACGCCTTAATCCGCTTGACCATCACGACCGGACATAAGGAAGTGATAGCCGAGGCTATTTGAACCACTTCCCCGCCGGCACTCGGATGGTAATCTTGGGCATAGCATTTTATCAAATCACCCCATTCTTTGGGGCACACGTGAGGAACACAAATGCAAACAAGCCTGAATGGTCCCCAGGACTATATACAACTGAAAACTCACACCCCAGAAGTGACTCGAACCCATACTCCCACAACTGGTTTGTACAGGGACGCCTTAATCCGCTTGACCATCACGACCGGACATAAGGAAGTGATAGCCGAGGCTATTTGAACCACTTCCCCGCCGGCACTCGGATGGTAATCTTGGGCATAGCATTTTATCAAATCACCCCATTCTTTGGGGCACACGTGAGGAACACAAATGCAAACAAGCCTGAATGGTCCCCAGGACTATATACAACTGAAAACTCACTCCCCAGAAGTGACTCGAACCCATACTCCCACAACTGGTATGTACAGGGACGCCTTAATCCGCTTGACCATCACGACCGGACATAAGGAAGTGATAGCCGAGGCTATTTGAACCACTTCCCCGCCGGCACTCGGATGGTAATCTTGGGCATAGCATTTTATCAAATCACCCCATTCTTTGGGGCACACGTGAGGAACACAAATGTAAACAAGCCTGAATGGTCCCCAGGACTATATACAACTGAAAACTCACACCCCAGAAGTGACTCGAACCCATACTCCCACAACTGGTATGTACAGGGACGCCTTAATCCGCTTGACCATCACGACCGGACATAAGGAAGTGATAGCCGAGGCTATTTGAACCACTTCCCCGCCGGCACTCGGATGGTAATCTTGGGCATAGCATTTTATCAAATCACCCCATTCTTTGGGGCACACGTGAGGAACACAAATGCAAACAAGCCTGAATGGTCCCCACAAGCCCCAGTCCCCAGTCCTGTGCGCTATCCACCAGGCTACGAGGCCCCTTTGTGTGTGTGTGTGTGTGTGTGTGGTGTTTTATCCTTGTATCTACTATATGTATCTGCAGAATCGAGTTATTAGCTCTTGGACCCCGCCTATCAAATAAATGTATTTATCCTCTTTTATATCTACTACATCTATTTCTCTCTAACTAACACACACACAAACACACACACACACATACACACACACACACACACAAACTGGAGGCCTAGCGTCTAAATGGAGAGAGTTCGTTGGTAATAATCCTAATGGTCCCCGATCGAATCCCGGTTGATGCAATAGCAAATCGAAAGATATTCTTTAACCTGATTCGACTGTTCACCTAGCACAAATGTATCCATCAATGTATCCATCTATCTATCTACTTACATCTGTCAATCCATCAATCTATCTTCCCATTAAATCAACCATTTATCATTATATACATCTATCTATCCATGTATCCGTCCATCAACTCATCTTTCTATCCATCCATCTAGTCATCTGTCTTTCCGTCCATCAACTCATCTGTGCATCCGTCTATCCGTCAATATATATATTTAGCAATCAATGTATCCATCCATCTATCTACCTATATAAATTTTCCATTAATCTATCCATTTATCATAACCATCTATCATCACCCTCCCCACTCCCTCTCCTATTTTACTACCAAACTCCCTCCTCTCGTTCTAGCACCTTCTCCTTCCCTTTTCCTCCCTCTCATAAACCTGCTCATCCTCCATCCTTCTGCCCTTCCCACTCCCGCCCCTATCCCATCCCGCCCTTCCCATCGTCTTCCCTCTCGCCGCAGATCCATCCCTTCGTTCTCATTCCTTCCACCGCATCTCACTCTCGCCCTTCCCTCTGTTTTTCTTCCCTCCCGTTGCTAGTCCTTTAGTCGTTGAGCCTCTGCATCACTCTCTTGAGCCTCTGCATTACTCTCTTGATCCTCTGCATCACTCTCTTGAGCCTCTGCATCACTCTCTTGAGCCTCTGCATCACTCTCTTGATCCTCTGCATCACTCTCTTGAGCCTCTGCATCACTCTCTTGATCCTCTGCATCACTCTCTTGATCCTCTGCATTACTCTCTTGAACCTCTGCATCACTCTCTTGAGCCTCTGTATCATTTTCTTAAGCCTCTGCATCCCTCTTTTGATCCTCTGCATCACTCTCTTGAGCCTCAACATCATTCTCTTGAGCCTCTGCATCCCTCTCTTAAAACTCTACATCACTCTCATGAGCCTCTGCATCACTCTCTTGAGCCTCTGCATCACTCTCTTGAGCCTCTGCATCACTCTCTTAAGCCTCTGCATCTCTCTCTTCAGCCTCTGCATCACTCTCTTTAGCCTCTGCATCCCTCTCTGGAGCCTCAGCATCCCTCTCTTGAGCCTCTGCATCACTCTCTTGAGCCTCTGCATCACTCTCTAGAGCCTCTGCATCACTCTCATAAGCCTCTGCTTCCCTCTCTTGATACTCTGCATCACTCTCTTGAGACTCTGCATCACTCTCTTGAGCCTCTGCATTACTCTCTTGAGCCTCTGCATCACTCTCTTGAGCCTCTGTATCATTTTCTTAAGCCTCTGCATCCCTCTTTTGATCCTCTGCATCACTCTCTTGAGCCTCAGCATCATTCTCTTGAGCCTCTGCATCCCTCTCTTAAAACTCTACATCACTCTCTTGAGCCTCTGCATCACTCTCTTGAGCCTCTGCATCACTCTCTTGAGCCTCTGCATCACTCTCTTGAGCCTCTGCATCACTCTCTTGAGCCTCTGCATCCCTCTCTTAAAACTCTACATCCCTCTTTTGATCCTCTGCATCACTCTCTTGAGCCTCAGCATCATTCTCTTGAGCCTTTGCATCCCTCTCCTAAAACTCTACATCACTCTCTTGAGCCTCTGCATCACTCTCATACGCCTCTGCTTCCCTCTCTTGATCCTCTGCATCACTCTCTTGAGCGTCTGCATCCCTCTTTTGATCCTCTGCATCACTCTCTTGAGCCTCTGCATCATTCTCTTGAGCCTCTGCATCCCTCTCTTAAAACTCTACATCACTCTCTTGAGCCTCTGCATCACTTTTTTGAGCCTCTGCATCACTCTCTTGAGCCTCTGTATCACTCTCATAAGCCTCTGCTTCCCTCTTTTGATCTTCTGCATCACTCTCTTGAGCCTCTGCATCACTCTCTTGATCCTCTGCATCACTCTCTTGGGCCTCTGCATCACTCTCTTGATCCTCTGCATCACTCTCTTGATCCTCTGCATCACTCTCTTGAGCCTCTACATCACTCTCTGGAGCCTCTGAATCTTTCTCTGGATCCTCAGCATCCCTCACTTGAGCCTCTGCACCACTCTCTTGAGCCTCTGCATCATTCTTTTCAGCCTCTGCATCCCTCTCTTAAAACACTACATCACTCTCTTGAGCCTCTGAGCCTCTCTTGAGCCTCAAAATATCCCAAACATCCCAAATTCGTTGCGTGAGCCATATTTTGGAGGCAAATTCTGGCTCTCTGCACGTATTCGCCGTTTGAAATTACGAATTTTATACCGAAAATATGCCAATTACTTAGAGCGGCAATGGGTCACATTTTGCCAAAAACCCCCCTGTTGTTTTTAAAATATCCCAAACATCCAAAATTCGATCCTTGAGCTATAATTTTGAGCCAAATTCTCGCTCTCTGCACATATTCGCTGTTCGAAATTACGACTTTTTGAACCGAAAATATGCCAATTACTAAAAGCGGCGATGGGTCACATTTTGCCCAAAATCTCATGCAGTTTTCAAAATATCCCAAACATCCCAAATTCCATCCTTGAGCCATATTTTGGAGGCAAATTCTGGCTCTCTGCAGGTCTTCGCTGTTTTAAATTAGGACTTTTTATACCGAAAATATGCCAATTATTGAGAGCAGCGATGGATCACATTTTGCCCAAACCCTACTTGCAGTTTTCAAAATATCCAAAACATCCCAAATTCGACGCTTGAGCCATATTTTGGAGACAAATTCAGGTTCTCTGCACGTATTAGCAGTTTGATATTTCGACTTTTTATGCCGGAAATATGCCAATTACTTAAAGCAGCGATGGATCACATTCTACCCACTCTCCCTGCAGTTTTCAAAATTTCCGAAACATCCCTAATTCGACGCTTGAGCCATATTTTCAGCCAAATTCGGGCTCTCTGCACGTATTCGCAGTTTGAAATTACGACTTTTTGAACCGAAAATATGCTAATTACTGAGAGCGGCGATGGATCCCATTTTGCCCAAAATCTCCCAGTAGTTTTCAAAATATCCCAAACATCCCAAATTCGACCCTTGAGCCGTATTTTGGAGCCAAATTCTGGCTCTTTCTACGTATTCACAGTTCGAAATTACGAATTTTTATACCGAAAATATGCCAATTACTGAAAGCAGCGATGGGTCACATTTTGCCCAAAATCTTATGCAGTTTTCAAAATATCCCAAACATCCCAAATTCGATCCTTGAGCCATATTTTGGAGCCAAATTCTGGCTCTCTGCACATATTCGCAGTTCGAAATTACGACATTTTATACCGAATCTTGAGCCTCTGCATCGCTCTCTTGAGCCTCTGCATCCCTCTCTAAAGCCTCTGCATCACTCTCTTTAGCCTCTGCATCTCTTTCTTCAGCCTCTGCATCACTCTCTTGAGCCTCTGCATCCCTCTCCTAAGCCTCTGCATCACTCACTTAAGCCTCTGCATCACTCTTACATCCCTCTCTTGAGCCTCAGCATCCCTCTCTTGAGCCTCTGCATCACTCTCTTGAGCCTCTGCATCACTCTCTAGAGCCTCTGCATCACTCTCATAAGCCTCTGCTTCCCTCTCTTGATACTCTGCATCACTCTCTTGAGCCTCTGCATCACTCTCTTGAGCCTCTGCATTACTCTCTTGAGCCTCTGCATCACTCTCTTGAGCCTCTGTATCATTTTCTTAAGCCTCTGCATCCCTCTTTTGATCCTCTGCATCACTCTCTTGAGCCTCAGCATCATTCTCTTGAGCCTCTGCATCCCTCTCTTAAAACTCTACATCACTCTCTTGAGCCTCTGCATCACTCTCTTGAGCCTCTGCATCACTCTCTTGAGCCTCTGCATCACTCTCTTGAGCCTCTGCATCACTCTCTTGAGCCTCTGCATCCCTCTCTTAAAACTCTACATCCCTCTTTTGATCCTCTGCATCACTCTCTTGAGCCTCAGCATCATTCTCCTGAGCCTTTGCATCCCTCTCCTAAAACTCTACATCACTCTCTTGAGCCTCTGCATCACTCTCATACGCCTCTGCTTCCCTCTCTTGATCCTCTGCATCACTCTCTTGAGCGTCTGCATCACTCTCTTGATCCTCTGCATCACTCTCTTGAGCCTCTACATCACTCTCTTGAGCCTCTGCATCACTCTCTTGATCCTCTGCATAACTCTCTTGAGCCTCTGAATCACTCTCTTGAGTCTCTGCGTCACTCTCTTGAGCCTCTGTATCACTTTCTTAAGCCTCTGCATCCCTCTTTTGATCCTCTGCATCACTCTCTTGAGCCTCTGCATCATTCTCTTGAGCCTCTGCATCCCTCTCTTAAAACTCTACATCACTCTCTTGAGCCTCTGCATCACTCTCTTGAGCCTCTGCATCACTCTCTTGAGCCTCTGCATCACTCTCTTGAGCCTCTGTATCACTCTCATAAGCCTCTGCTTCCCTCTTTTGATCTTCTGCATCACTCTCTTGAGCCTCTGCATCACTCTCTTGATCCTCTGCATCACTCTCTTGGGCCTCTGCATCACTCTCTTGAGCCTCTGCACCACTGTCTTCAGCCTCTGCATCCCTCTTTTGATCCTCTGCATCACTCTCTTGAGCCTCTACATCACTCTCTGGAGCCTCTGAATCTTTCTCTGGATCCTCAGCATCCCTCACTTGAGCCTCTGCACCACTCTCTTGAGCCTCTGCATCATTCTTTTCAGCCTCTGCATCCCTCTCTTAAAACACTACATCACTCTCTTGAGCCTCTGAGCCTCTCTTGAGCCTCAAAATATCCCAAACATCCCAAATTCGTTGCGTGAGCCATATTTTGGAGGCAAATTCTGGCTCTCTGCACGTATTCGCCGTTTGAAATTACGAATTTTATACCGAAAATATGCCAATTACTTAGAGCGGCAATGGGTCACATTTTGCCAAAAACCCCCCTGCTGTTTTTAAAATATCCCAAACATCCAAAATTCGATCCTTGAGCTATAATTTTGAGCCAAATTCTCGCTCTCTGCACATATTCGCTGTTCGAAATTACGACTTTTTGAACCGAAAATATGCCAATTACTAAAAGCGGCGATGGGTCACATTTTGCCCAAAATCTCATGCAGTTTTCAAAATATCCCAAACATCCCAAATTCCATCCTTGAGCCATATTTTGGAGGCAAATTCTGGCTCTCTGCAGGTCTTCGCTGTTTTAAATTAGGACTTTTTATACCGAAAATATGCCAATTATTGAGAGCGGCGATGGATCACATTTTGCCCAAACCCTACTTGCAGTTTTCAAAATATCCAAAACATCCCAAATTCGACGCTTGAGCCATATTTTGGAGACAAATTCAGGTTCTCTGCACGTATTAGCAGTTTGATATTTCGACTTTTTATGCCGGAAATATGCCAATTACTTAAAGCAGCGATGGATCACATTCTACCCACTCTCCCTGCAGTTTTCAAAATTTCCGAAACATCCCTAATTCGACGCTTGAGCCATATTTTCAGCCAAATTCGGGCTCTCTGCACGTATTCGCAGTTTGAAATTACGACTTTTTGAACCGAAAATATGCTAATTACTGAGAGCGGCGATGGATCCCATTTTGCCCAAAATCTCCCAGTAGTTTTCAAAATATCCCAAACATCCCAAATTCGACCCTTGAGCCGTATTTTGGAGCCAAATTCTGGCTCTTTCTACGTATTCACAGTTCGAAATTACGAATTTTTATACCGAAAATATGCCAATTACTGAAAGCAGCGATGGGTCACATTTTGCCCAAAATCTCATGCAGTTTTCAAAATATCCCAAACATCCCAAATTCGATTCTTGAGCCATATTTTGGAGCCAAATTCTGGCTCTCTGCACATATTCGCAGTTCGAAATTACGACATTTTATACCGAATCTTGAGCCTCTGCATCGCTCTCTTGAGCCTCTGCATCCCTCTCTAAAGCCTCTGCATCACTCTCTTTAGCCTCTGCATCTCTCTCTTCAGCCTCTGCATCACTCTCTTGAGCCTCTGCATCCCTCTCCTGAGCCCCTGCATCACTCACTTAAGCCTCTGCATCACTCTTACATCCCTCTCTTGAGCCTCTGCATCACTCTCGTAAGCCTCTGCATCACTCTCGTAAGCCTCTGCATCACTCTCTTGAGCATCTGCATAACTCTCTTGAATCTCTGCATCACTCTCTTGAGCCTCGGCATCCCTCTCTTGAGCCTCTGCAACACCTTCTTCAGCCACTGCATCACTCTCTTAAGCCTCTGCACCCCTCTCTTGAGCCTCTGAATCCTTCTTTTGAGAATCTGCACCACTCTCTTCATCCTCTGCATCCCTCTCTTGAGCATCTGTATCACTCTCTTGGGGCCACTGCATTCCTCTCTTGAGCCTCTGCATCCCTATTTTGAGCCTCTGCATCATTCTCCTAATCCTCTGCATCACTTTCTTAAGCCTCTGCATCACTGTCTTGAGTCTCTGCATCACTCTCTTGAGCCTCTGCATCCCTCTCTAGAGCCTCTACATCATTCTCCTAAGCCTCTCCATCCCTCACTTGAGCATCTGCATCCCTCTCATGAGCCTCTACATCCCTCTCTTGAGCCTTTGCATCACTCTCTTAAGCCTCTGCATCCCTCTCTTGAGCCTCTGCATACCTCTTTTGAGTCTCTGCATCCCTCTCTTAAGCCTCTGCATCCCCTGTCTTGAGCCTCTGCATCACTCTCTTGAGTCTCTTCTTTCATCTCTTAAGCCTCTGCATCACTCTCTTGAGCCTCTGCATCACTCTCCTGAGCCTCTGCATCACTCTTTTAAGCCTCTGCATCATTCTCGTCAGCCTCTGCATCCCTCTCTTAACCCTCTGCATCACTCTCTTGAGCCTCTGCATCACTCTCCTCAGCCTCTGCATCCCACTCTTAAGCATCTGCATCACTCTCTTGAGCCTTTGCATCACTCTTTTAAGCCTCTGTATCACTCTTTTGAGTCTCTGCATCCCTCCCTTAAGCCTCTGCATCCCCTCTCTTGAGCCTCTGCATCACTCTCTTGAGTCTCTTCATCCCTCTCTTAAGCCTCTGCATCATTCTCTTCAGCCTCTGCATCCCTCTCTTAAGCCTCCGCATCATTCTCTTCAGCTTGTGCATCACTCTCTTGAGCCTCTGCATCACTCTCCTGAGCCTCTGCATCACTCTTTTAAGCCTCTGCATCATTCTTTCCAGTTTCTACATCCCTCTCTTCAGCCTCTGCATCACTCTCTTGAGCCTCTTCTTCACTCTCATCAGCGTCTGCATCCCTCTATTGAGCCTCTGCATCATTCTCTTCCGCCACTGCATCCCTCACTTGAGCCTCTGCATCCCTCTCTTGAGCCTCTGCATCCCTCTCTTGGACTTCTGCATCCCTCTGTTGAGCCTCTGCATCCCTCTCTTAAGCCCGTGCATCACTCTCTTAAGCCTCTGCATCACTCTCTTAAGCCTCTGCATAACTCTCTTAGCCTCTGCATCACTCTCTTAAGCCTCTGAATCTCTGAATCACTCTCTTGAGCCTCTGCATCACTCTCTTAAGCCTCTGCATCACTCTCTTAAGCCTCTGCATCACTCTCTTAAGCCTCTGCATCCCTCTCTCAAGCCTCTGCATCACTCTCTTGATCCTCTGCATCACCCTGTTAAGCCTCTTCATTACTCTCTTGAGCCTCTGCATCCCTCTCCTAAGCCTCTGCCTCACTCTCTTAAGCCTCTGCATCACTCTCTTGAGCCCCTGTATCCCTCTCTTGAGCCTCTGCAACACTGTCTTCAGTCTCTGCAACAATGTCTTCAGCCTCTGCATCACTCTCTTAAGCCTCTGAATCACTCTCTTGAGGTCTCTGCATAACTCTCTCGAGCCTCTGCATCACTCTCTTGATTCTCTGCATCACTCTCGTAAGCCTCTGAATCTCTCTCTCGAGCCTCTGCATCACTCTCTTGATACTCTGCATCACTCTCTTGAGCCCCTGCATCACTCTCTTGAGCCTCTGCATCACTCACTAGAGCCTCTGCATCACTCTGTTCAGCCTCTGCATCACTCTCCTAAGCCTCTGCTTCCCTCTCTTTATCCTCTGCATCACTCGCTTGAGCCTCTGCATCACTCTCTTGAGCCTCTGCATCACTCTCTCAAGCCTCTGAATCACTCTCCTGAGCCTCTGCGTCACCCTTTTAAGCCTCTGCATCCCTCTTATGAGCCTCTGCATCACTTTCTTATGATGCAGAGGGATGCAGAGGCTCAAGAGAGTGATGCAGAGACTGAAGTGAGAGATGCAGAGGCTTAAAAAAGTGATGCAGAGGCTCAAAATAGGGATGCAGAGGCTTAAGAGGGTGATGCAGAGGTTCAAGAGAGTTATGCAGAGGCTGAAGAGAGGGATGCAGAGGCTGAAGAGAGCGATGCAGATGCTGAAGAGAGTGTAGCAGAGGCTTAAGCGAGGGATGCAGAGGCTCAAGAGAGTGATGCAATGGCTCAAGAGAGTGATGCAGAGGCTCAAGAAAGGGATGCAGAGGCTTAAGGGAGTGATGCAGAGGCTCAGGAGAGTGATGCAGGGGCTCAAGAGAGTGATGCAGAGGCTTAAGAGAGTGATGGAGAGGATGAAGAGAGGGATGCAGAGGCTTAAGAGAGTGATGCAGAGGCTGAAGAGAGTGTAGCAGAGGCTTAAGAGAGGGATGCAGAGGCTCAAGAGAGTGATGCAATGGTTCAAGAGAGTGATGCAGAGGCTCAAGAAAGCAATGAAGAGGCTTAAGAGAGTGATGCAGAGGCTCAAGAGAGTGATGCTGGGGCTCAAAAGAGTGATGCAGATGTTTAAGAGAGTGATGGAGAGGCTCAAGAGAGTGATGCAGAGGCTCAAGTGAGTGATGCAGAGGCTCAAGAGTGATGCAGAGGCTCAAGAGAGTGATGCAGAGGCTCTTGAGAATGATGCAGAGGCTCAAGAGAGGGATGCAGAGGCTCAAGAGAACGATGCAGAGGATGAAGAGAGTGATGCAGAGGCTACAGAGAGTGATGCAGATGCTTAAGAGAGGGATGCAGAGTCTCAAGAGAGGGATGTAGAGGCTCAAGAGAGTGATGCAGGGGCTCAAGAGAGGGATGCAGAGGCTGAAGAGAGTGATGCAGAGGCTTAAGAGAGTGATGCCGAGGCTCAAGAGAGTGATGCAGAGGCTCAAAAGAGGGATGTAGAGGCTCAAGAGAGTGATGCAGAAGCTTAAGAGAGTGATGCAGAGGCTTAAGAGAGTGATGCAGAGGCTCAAGAGAGGGATTCAGAGGCTCAAGAGAGTGATGCAGAAGCTTAAGAGAGTGATGCAGAGGCCTAAGAGAGTGATGCAGAGGCTCAAGAGAGAGATTCAGAGGCTCAAGAGATGGATGCAGAGGCTTAAGAGAGTGATGCAGAGGCTCAAGATAGTGATGCAGAGGCTTAAGAGAGGGATGCCGAGGCTCAAGAGAGTGATGCAGAGGCTCAAAAGAGGGATGTAGAGGCTCAAGAGAGTGATGCAGAAGCTTAAGAGAGTGATGCAGAGGCTTAAGAGAGTGATGCAGAGGCTCAAGAGAGTGACGCAGAGTCTTAAGAGAGGGATGCTGAGGCTCAAGAGAGTGATGCAGAGGCTTAGGAGAGGCATGTAGAGGCTCAAGAGAGTGATGCAGAAGCTTAAGAGAGTGATGCAGAGGCTTAAGAGAGTGATGCAGAGGCTCAAGAGAGGGATTCAGAGGCTCAAGAGATGGATGCAGAGGCTTAAGTGAGTGATGCAGAGGCTCAAGAGAGTGATGCAGAGGCTTAAGAGAGGGATGCCGAGGCTCAAGAGATTGATGCAGAGGCTCAAGAGAGGGATGTAGAGGCTCAAGAGAGTGTTGCAGAGGCCTAGGAGAATAATGCAGAGGCTCAAGAGAGGGATGCAGAGGCTCAAGAGAGTAATGCAGAGGCACAAGAGAGGGATGCAGAGGCTCAAAAGAATGATTCGGAGGCTTACGAGACTGATGCAGAGGGTTAAAAGAGTGATGCAGAGGCTTTGGAGAGGGATGCAGGGCTCAAGAGAAGGATGCAGAAGCTCAAGCGAGTGATGCAGAGGCTGAAGTGAGAGATGCAGAGGCTTAAAAAAGTGATGCAGAGGCTCAAAATAGGGATGCAGAGGCTTAAGAGGGTGATGCAGAGGTTCAAGAGAGTGAAGCAGAGGCTTAAGAGAGGGATGCCGAGGCTCAAGAGTGTGATGCAGAGGCTTAAGAGAGAGATGTAGAGGCTCAAGAGTGTGATGCAGAAGCTGAAGAGAGGGATGCAGAGGCTGAAGAGAGTGATGCAGATGCTCAAGAGACTGATGCAGAGGCTTACGAGAGTGATGCAGAGGCTCAAGAGAGGGATGTAGAGGCTCAAGAGAGTGATGCAGAAGCTCAATAGAGTGATGCAGAGGCTTAAGCGAGTGATGCAGAGGCTTAATAGAAAAGATGCAGAGGGTCAGGAGAGTGATGCAGAGGCTGAAGAGAGCGATGCAGAGGCTTAATAGAGGGATGCAGAGGTACCGGAGAGGGATGTAGAGGCTCTTGAGAGTGATGCAGAGGTTCAAGAGAAAGATGCAGAGGCTTAAGAGAGTGTTGCAAAGGCTCAAGAGAGGGATGCAGAGGCTCATGAGAGGGATGCAGGAGTTCAGGAGAGGGATGCAGAGGCTCAAGAGAGTGATGCAGAAGCTTAAGAGAGGGATGCAGAGGCTCAAGAGAGTGATGCAGAGGCTCAAGAGAGGAATGCAGAGGCTGAAGAGAATGATGCAGAGGCTTAAGAGAGGGATGCACAGGCTGACGAAAATGATGCAGAGGCTCAATAGAGGGATGCAGAGGCTGATGGGAGTGATGCAGAGGCTCAAGAGAGTGATGCAGAGGCTTAAGAGAGGGATGCAGAAGCTGAAGAGAATGATGCAGAAGCTGAAGAGAATGATGCAGTGGCTTAAAAGAATGATGCAGAGGCTCAGGAGAGTGATGCTGAGGCTCAAGAGAGTGATGCAGAGGCTGAAGAGAATGATGCAGAGGCTTAAGAGAGTGATGCAGAGGCTGAAGAGAATGATGCAGAGGCTTAAGAGAGGGATAAAGAGACTCAAGAGATTGATGCAGAGGCTCAAGACAGGGGATGCAGAGGCTTAAGAGAGGGATGCAGAGACTCAAAAGAGTGATGCAGAGGCTCAAGAGAGGGATACAGAGGCTTAAGATAGTGATGCAGAGGCTCAAGAGAATGATGCAGATGCTTAAGAGAGGGATGCAAAGGCTGAAGAGAATGATGCAGAGGCTTAAGAGAGGGATGCAGAGGCTGATGAGAGTGATGCAGAGGCTAAAGAGAGTGATGCTGAGGCTTAAGAGAGGGATGTAGAGGCTGAAGAGAATGATGCAGAGGCTTAAAAGTGTGATGCAGAGGCTCAGGAGAGTGATGCAGAACCTGAAGAGAGTGATGCAGAGGTTGAAGAGAATGATGCAGAGACTCAAAAGAGTGATGCAGAGGCTCAAGAGAGGGAAGCAGGGGCTTAAGAGAGTGATACAAAGGCTCAAGAGAGGAATGCCGAGGCTCATGAGGGGGATGCAGAGGCTCAAGTGATGGATGGAGAGGGTTAGGAGAATGATGCAGAGGCTCAAGTGATGGATGGAGAGGGTTAGGAGAATGATGCAGAGGCTCTAGAGAGGGATGCAGAGGCTCAACAGAGTGATGCAGAGGCTCAAGAGAATGATGCAGAGGCTCAAGGGAGTGATGCAGAGGCAAAGGAGAGTGATGCAGAGGCTAAAGAGAGTGATGCAGAGGCTCAAGAGAGTGATGCAGAGGCTCGAGAGAGTGAATGCAGAAGATCAAGAGAGGGTATCAGAGACTCAAAAGAGTGATGCAGAGGCTCAAGAGAGGGATGCAGAGGCTTAAAAGAGTGATTCAAAGGCTCAAGATAGTAATGCAGAGGCTTAAAAGAGTGATGCAGAGGCTCAAGAGAGTGATGCAGAGGCTTTAGAGAGGAATGCATAGGCTGAAGAGAATGATGCAGAGGCTTAAGAGAGGGATGCAGAGGCTGAAGAGAATGATGCAGATGCTTAAGGGAGGGATGCAGAGGCTGATGATAGTGATGCAGTGGCTCAAGAGAGTGATGTAGAGGCTTAAGAGAGGGATGCAGATGATTAAGAGAGGGATGCAGAGACTCAAAAGAGTGATGCAGAAGCTCAAGAGAGGGATGCAGACGCTTAAGAGAGTGATGCAAAGGCTCAAGAGAGGGATGCAGAGTCTCATGAGAGGGATGCAGAGGCTCAAGTGAGGGATGGAGAGGCTTAGGAGAATGATGCAGAGGCTCTAGAAAGGGATGCAAAGGCACACGAGAGTAATGCAGAGGCTCAGAAGAGTGATGCAGAGGCTCAAGAGAGTGATGCAGAGGCTTACGAGAGTGATGCAAAGGCTCAAAAGAGGGATGTAGAGGCTCAAGAG
Source organism: Procambarus clarkii (assembly GCF_040958095.1). NCBI lineage: Eukaryota > Metazoa > Arthropoda > Malacostraca > Decapoda > Cambaridae > Procambarus > Procambarus clarkii. Next base: position 6,947,540 of record NC_091168.1, read on the forward strand.
AGGGATGCAGATGCTCAAGTGAGGGATGGAGAGGCTTAGGAGAATGATGCAGAGGCTCTAAAGAGGGATGCAGAGGCTCAAGAGAGTTATTCAGATGTTCAAGAGAGTGATGCAGAGGCCTCAAGAGAGTGATGCAGAGGCTCAGGAGAGTGATGCAGAGGCTCAAGAGAGTGATGCAGAGCCTTAAGAATGTGATGCAGAGGATTAGGAGAGTGATGCAGAGGCTCAAAATAGGGATGCAGAGGCTTAAGAGGGTGATGCACAGGCTCAAGAGAGTGATGCAGAGGCTCAAGAGAGGGATGCAGTTGCCCAAGAGAGTGATGCAGATGCTCAAGAGAGGGATGCAGAGGATGAAGAGAGTGGTGCAGAGGTTCAAGAGAGTGATGCAGATTCTCAAAAGAAGGATTCAGAGGCTCAAGAGAGGGGTGCAGAGGCTTAAGAGAGTGATGCAGTGGCTGAAGAGGGTGTTGCAGAGGCTCAAGAGAGGGATGCAGAGGCTTACGAGAGTGATGCAGAGGCTCAAGAGAGGGATGTAGAGGCTCAAGAGAGTGATGCAGAAGCTCAATAGAGTGATGCAGAGGCTTAAGCGAGTGATGCAGAGGCTTAATAGAGAAGATGCAGAGGGTCAGGAGTGTGATGCAGAGGCTGAAGAGAGTGATGCAGAGGCTTAATAGAGGGATGCAGAGGTTCCGGAGAGGGATGCAGAGGCTCAAGAGAGGGATGCAGGGGCTGAATAGAGTGATGCAGAGGCTTGAGTGAGTGATGCCAAGGCTTAAGAGAGGGATGCAGAGGCTCAAGAGAGTGATGCAGAGGCTGAAGAGTGAGATGCAGAGGCTAAAGAGAGTGATGCAGAGGCTTTAGAGAGGGATGCAGAACCTCAAGAGAGCGATGCAGAGGCTCAAGATTCGGTATAAAATGTCGTAATTTCAACCAGCGAATATGTGCAGAGAGCCAGAATTTGGCTCCAAAATATGGCTCAAGGATCGAATTTGGGATGTTTGGGATATTTTGAAAACTGCTGGAAGGGTTTGGGCAAAATATTATCCATCGCCACTTTCAGTAATTGGCATATTTTCGGTATAAAAAGTCGTAATTTCGAACTGTGAATACGGAGAAAGAGCCAGAATTTGGCTCCAAAATACGGCTCAAGGGTCGAATTTGGGATGTTTGGGATATTTTGAAAACTGCTGGGAGATTTTTGGCAAAATGTGATCCATCGCCGTTCTCAGTAATTAGCATATTTTCGGTTCAAAAAGTCGTAATTTCAAACATCGAATACGTGCAGCGAGCCAGAATTTTGCTCCAAAATATGGCTAAAGCGTTAAATTTGGGATGTTTGGCATATTTTGAAAACTGCAGGGAGGGTTTGGGTATAATGTGATCCATCGCCGCTTTAAGTAATTGGCATATTTTCGGCATAAAAAGTCGAAATTTCAAACTGAAAATACGTGCAGAGAACCAGAATTTGGCTCCAAAATCTGGCTCTAGCGTCGAATTTGGGATGTTTTGGATATTTTGAAAATTGCAAGGAGGGTTTGAGCAAAATGTGATCCATCGCCGCTCTCAGTAATTGGCATATTTTCGGTATAAAAAGTCCTAATTTAAAATAGCGAATATGTTCAGAGAGCCAGAATTTGCCTCCAAAATATGGCTCAAGGATGGAATTTGGGATGTTTGGGATATTTTGAAAACTGCAGGAGATTTTGGGCAAAATGTGACCCATCGCCGCTTTTAGTAATTGGCATATTTTTGGTTCAAAAAGTCGTAATTTCGAACAGCGAATACGTGCAGAGAGCAAGAATTTGGCTCCAAAATATGGCTCAAGGGTCGAATTTTGGATGTTTGGGATATTTTAAAAACAGCAGGGGGGTTTTTGGCAAAATGTGACCCATCGCCGCTCTAAGTAATTGGCATATTTTCGGTATAAAATTCGTAATTTTAAACGGCGAATACGTGCAGAGAGCCAGAATTTGCCTCCAAAATATGGCTCACACAACGAATTTGGGATGTTTGGGATATTTTGAGGCTCAAGAGAGGATCAGAGGCTCAAGAGAGTGATGTAGAGTTTTAAGAGAGGGATGCAGAGGCTCAAGAGAATGATGCAGAGCCTCAAGAGAGTGATGCAGAGCATCAAAAGAGGGATGCAGAGGCTTAAGAAAGTGATACAGAGGCTCAAGAGAGTGATGCAGAGACTCAAGAGAGTGATGCAGAGGCTCATGAGAGTGATGCAGAGGATCAAGAGAGTGATGCAGAGGCTCAAGAGAGTGATGCAGAGGCTCCAGAGAGTGATGCAGAGGATCAAGAGAGTGATGCAGAGGCTCAAGAGAGTGATGCAGAGGCTCAAGAGAGTGATGCAGAGGCTCAAGACAGTGGTGCAGAGGCTCAAGTGAGGGATGCTGAGGATCCAGAGAGAGATTCAGAGGCTCCAGAGAGTGATGTAGAGGCTCAAGAGAGTGATGCAGAGGCTCAATAGAGTGATGCAGAGGCTCAAGAGAGTGATGCAGAGTTTTAAGAGAGGGATGCAGAGGCTCAAGAGAATGATGCAGAGCCTCAAGAGAGTGATGCAGAGCATCAAAAGAGGGATGCAGAGGCTTAAGAAAGTGATACAGAGGCTCAAGAGAGTGATGCAGAGACTCAAGAGAGTGATGCAGAGGCTCATGAGAGTGATGCAGAGGATCAAGAGAGTGATGCAGAGGCTCAAGAGAGTGATGCAGAGGCTCCAGAGAGTGATGCAGAGGATCAAGAGAGTGATGCAGAGGCTCAAGAGAGTGATGCAGAGGCTCAAGAGAGTGATGCAGAGGCTCAAGACAGTGGTGCAGAGGCTCAAGTGAGGGATGCTGAGGATCCAGAGAGAGATTCAGAGGCTCCAGAGAGTGATGTAGAGGCTCAAGAGAGTGATGCAGAGGCTCAATAGAGTGATGCAGAGGCTCAAGAGAGTGATGCAGAGTTTTAAGAGAGGGATGCAGAGGCTCAAGAGAATGATGCAGAGCCTCAAGAGAGTGATGCAGAGCATCAAAAGAGGGATGCAGAGGCTTAAGAAAGTGATACAGAGGCTCAGGAGAGTGATGCAGAGACTCAAGAGAGTGATGCAGAGGCTCATGAGAGTGATGCAGAGGATCAAGAGAGTAATGCAGAGGCTCAAGAGAGTGATGCAGAGGCTCAACGACTAAAGGACTAGCAACGGGAGGGAACAAAAACAGAGGGAAGGGCGAGAGTGAGATGCGGTGGAAGGAATGAGAATGAAGGGATGGATCTGCGGCGAGAGGGAAGACGATGGGAAGGGCGGGATGGGATAGGGGCGGGAGTGGGAAGGGCAGAAGGATGGAGGATGAGCAGGTTTATGAGAGGGAGGAAAAGGGAAGGAGAAGGTGCCAGAACGAGAGGAGGGAGTTTGGTAGTAAAATAGGAGAGGGAGTGGGGAGGGTGATGATAGATGGTTATGATAAATGGATAGATTAATGGAAAATTTATATAGGTAGATAGATGGATGGATACATTGATTGCTAAATATATATATTGACGGATAGACGGATGCACAGATGAGTTGATGGACGGAAAGACAGATGACTAGATGGATGGATAGAAAGATGAGTTGATGGACGGATACATGGATAGATAGATGTATATAATGATAAATGGTTGATTTAATGGGAAGATAGATTGATGGATTGACAGATGTAAGTAGATAGATAGATGGATACATTGATGGATACATTTGTGCTAGGTGAACAGTCGAATCAGGTTAAAGAATATCTTTCGATTTGCTATTGCATCAACCGGGATTCGATCGGGGACCATTAGGATTATAACCATCGAACTCTCTCCATTTAGACGCTAGGCCTCCAGTTTGTGTGTGTGTGTGTTTGTGTGTGTGTTAGTTAGAGAGAAATAGATGTAGTAGATATAAAAGAGGATAAATACATTTATTTGATAGGCGGGGTCCAAGAGCTAATAACTCGATTCTGCAGATACATATAGTAGATACAAGGATAAAACAAACACACACACACACACACAACACACACACACACACACACACACACACACAACAACAGGGACAACAGGGGCCTCGTAGCCTGGTGGATAGCGCGCAGGACTTGTAATTCTGTGGCGCGGGTTCGATTCCCGCATGAGGCAGAAACAAATGGGCAAAGTTTCTTTCACCCTAAGTGCCCCTGTTACCTAGCAGTAAATAGGTACCTGGGAGTTAGTCAGCTGTCACGGGCTGCTTCCTGGGGTGTGTGTGTGTGGTGTGGGGAAAAAAAAAAAAGTAGTTAGTAAACAGTTGATTGACAGTTGAGAGGCGGGCCGAAAGAGCAAAGCTCAACCCCCTCAAAACACAACTAGGTGAATACAACTAGGTAAATACACACACACACTACTTGATAATGGACTGTTTTGTGTTCGTATCCATGTGTACTATTGTCATGACCGACAGACACGTGAAGCTATATGTGTTTATGTGTACCTGTAATTAAACTGACATGTGTACGGTAATTATCTGTATGTGTCCATTTTAAAGGTACATATTAGTGAATGTTTATTTATGTAAATTGATTGACATATGTACGTATGCGCGCGTCAAGTGTTACTGTAATTTATATGGTTAACATGTATACGTTTGAATGACATAGTTTCCCTTTATTGTCACATTTTTTGTTACTGTTTCGCTGTTCACTCTCACTCTCTGACCCCCGTCGACTAATTGTGCTCACGTGTTTCTTCAAGGTACGGTAACCATTGGCTTTTTACCCAATAATTTGCAACTATTTGCAAACAAACATTTCTAAAGAACATCTATGTTTCTGATAAATATTCTTTTTCCTAACATACAAGTCAATCACACAGTACCTAACCTCAGTCAGAAACACTTTTCTTACTATCTCTCACAACGTCTTTTGCATATATATCCTATCTTAATCAATTGATAATTTAAATTCATAACTGGCAACCCTCTTCCAGCGCCTTCAAGGCCACCAAACATCATTCCTTTCCAATAACCTCTCCCAAATTATCTTTTGCACCAATACACACACTAGGGGGCTTTATAGCTGAGTGGACAGCGCTCTCGACTCGTAATCCTAGGGTTAAAGTTCGATCCCCCGGTGATGGCGCAAACGAAAATCAGCAGAGTTTCATTCATTCTGATGCTCCTCTTACCTAGCAGTACATAGGTACTTGGGCATTAGACACCTGTTACGGGCTGCTTCCTGGATGTGTGTATGTGGGTTTTTTTTTTATTAGCTAGTAAAAATTGATTGATTGACAGTTGAGAGGCTGGCCGAAAGAGCAGAGCTCAACCCTCGCAAGAACAACTAGGTGAACACAACTAGATAAATACTAACTAACCACGATCTCGTATAATCTACTACACACGCTACCACGCCCCACCCCCCACCTCCCCCCACTCCCTAAATCACTCTACCTAAGTCATTAAAAATATAAAACAAATCAATTAATACACCAAAAATACTAACTATAAATAAAGGAACCAAATTTTAAACATACAGCGACTCCAGCGTGGTCTAGTCGGAGGAGAACGTGTTCTCATCTGGATAGATGGCGATCGAGCCTGTCGGAACGGTTGTGTAACTGCAGGGCACAAATATTTGTGTGTCCCCTCCTGTAGCTGCCTCTGTTTCGACAGGTTCCCTGGATAGCTGGAATTGGCCTGGCCCTAGGAAAGTGGGGAAGGGGTGAAATCCGTTGGGCCCACGGATGGATACCTTGGATCCATAGACCTAGGGTAGGTCTAATCACCTGGGATTCGAACCCACGGTGGGAATAAGGGAGAAGATTTGGGGGAAAAGGGACACAAATGGTTCCTGGAACCAAACCTCACATAAATCCGGCCACTCACACACACACACACACACCCTTATCCGAACATTCACAGGGACACTCACACACACACACATCCATAGACTGTGATAAGGCAGACCATCTGAGGGGACACAGATAGCCTCCTGAAACCACAGATATAAGCGGACACATAATCATCAAATATAATCATAATCAAATAGCCTCGGCTATCACCTCATTTTGTCCGGTCGTGATGGTCAAGTGGATTAAGGCGTCTTGTACATACCAGTTGCGTGGCTCCTGGGAGTATGGGTTCGAGTCACTTCTGGGGTGTGAGTTTTCAGTTGCATATTGTCCTGGGGACCATTCAGGCTTGTTCGCATTTGTGTTCCTCACGTGTGCCCCAAAGAATGAGGTGATTTGGTAAAATGCTATGCCCAAGATTACTATCCGAGTGCCGGCGGTGGGGTGGTTCAAATAGCCTCGGCTATCACCTCATTTTGTCCGGTCGTGATGGTCAAGTGGATTAAGGCGTCTTGTACATACCAGTTGCGTGGCTCCTGGGAGTATGGGTTCGAGTCACTTCTGGGGTGTGAGTTTTCAGTTGCATATTGTCCTGGGGACCATTCAGGCTTGTTCGCATTTGTGTTCCTCACGTGTGCCCCAAAGAATGAGGTGATTTGGTAAAATGCTATGCCCAAGATTACTATCCGAGTGCCGGTGGTGGGGTGGTTCAAATAGCCTCGGCTATCACCTCATTTTGTCCGGTCGTGATGGTCAAGTGGATTAAGGCGTCTTGTACATACCAGTTGCGTGGCTCCTGGGAGTATGGGTTCGAGTCACTTCTGGGGTGTGAGTTTTCAGTTGCATATTGTCCTGGGGACCATTCAGGCTTGTTCGCATTTGTGTTCCTCACGTGTGCCCCAAAGAATGAGGTGATTTGGTAAAATGCTATGCCCAAGATTACTATCCGAGTGCCGGCGGTGGGGTGGTTCAAATAGCCTCGGCTATCACCTCATTTTGTCCGGTCGTGATGGTCAAGTGGATTAAGGCGTCTTGTACATACCAGTTGCGTGGCTCCTGGGAGTATGGGTTCGAGTCACTTCTGGGGTGTGAGTTTTCAGTTGCATATTGTCCTGGGGACCATTCAGGCTTGTTCGCATTTGTGTTCCTCACGTGTGCCCCAAAGAATGAGGTGATTTGGTAAAATGCTATGCCCAAGATTACTATCCGAGTGCCGGCGGTGGGGTGGTTCAAATAGCCTCGGCTATCACCTCATTTTGTCCGGTCGTGATGGTCAAGTGGATTAAGGCGTCTTGTACATACCAGTTGCGTGGCTCCTGGGAGTATGGGTTCGAGTCACTTCTGGGGTGTGAGTTTTCAGTTGCATATTGTCCTGGGGACCATTCAGGCTTGTTCGCATTTGTGTTCCTCACGTGTGCCCCAAAGAATGAGGTGATTTGGTAAAATGCTATGCCCAAGATTACTATCCGAGTGCCGGCGGTGGGGTGGTTCAAATAGCCTCGGCTATCACCTCATTTTGTCCGGTCGTGATGGTCAAGTGGATTAAGGCGTCTTGTACATACCAGTTGCGTGGCTCCTGGGAGTATGGGTTCGAGTCACTTCTGGGGTGTGAGTTTTCAGTTGCATATTGTCCTGGGGACCATTCAGGCTTGTTCGCATTTGTGTTCCTCACGTGTGCCCCAAAGAATGAGGTGATTTGGTAAAATGCTATGCCCAAGATTACTATCCGAGTGCCGGCGGTGGGGTGGTTCAAATAGCCTCGGCTATCACCTCATTTTGTCCGGTCGTGATGGTCAAGTGGATTAAGGCGTCTTGTACATACCAGTTGCGTGGCTCCTGGGAGTATGGGTTCGAGTCACTTCTGGGGTGTGAGTTTTCAGTTGCATATTGTCCTGGGGACCATTCAGGCTTGTTCGCATTTGTGTTCCTCACGTGTGCCCCAAAGAATGAGGTGATTTGGTAAAATGCTATGCCCAAGATTACTATCCGAGTGCCGGCGGTGGGGTGGTTCAAATAGCCTCGGCTATCACCTCATTTTGTCCGGTCGTGATGGTCAAGTGGATTAAGGCGTCTTGTACATACCAGTTGCGTGGCTCCTGGGAGTATGGGTTCGAGTCACTTCTGGGGTGTGAGTTTTCAGTTGCATATTGTCCTGGGGACCATTCAGGCTTGTTCGCATTTGTGTTCCTCACGTGTGCCCCAAAGAATGAGGTGATTTGGTAAAATGCTATGCCCAAGATTACTATCCGAGTGCCGGCGGTGGGGTGGTTCAAATAGCCTCGGCTATCACCTCATTTTGTCCGGTCGTGATGGTCAAGTGGATTAAGGCGTCTTGTACATACCAGTTGCGTGGCTCCTGGGAGTATGGGTTCGAGTCACTTCTGGGGTGTGAGTTTTCAGTTGCATATTGTCCTGGGGACCATTCAGGCTTGTTCGCATTTGTGTTCCTCACGTGTGCCCCAAAGAATGAGGTGATTTGGTAAAATGCTATGCCCAAGATTACTATCCGAGTGCCGGCGGAGGGGTGGTTCAAATAGCCTCGGCTATCACCTCATTTTGTCCGGTCGTGATGGTCAAGTGGATTAAGGCGTCTTGTACATACCAGTTGCGTGGCTCCTGGGAGTATGGGTTCGAGTCACTTCTGGGGTGTGAGTTTTCAGTTGCATATTGTCCTGGGGACCATTCAGGCTTGTTCGCATTTGTGTTCCTCACGTGTGCCCCAAAGAATGAGGTGATTTGGTAAAATGCTATGCCCAAGATTACTATCCGAGTGCCGGCGGTGGGGTGGTTCAAATAGCCTCAGCTATCACCTCATTTTGTCCGGTCGTGATGGTCAAGTGGATTAAGGCGTCTTGTACATACCAGTTGCGTGGCTCCTGGGAGTATGGGTTCTAGTCACTTCTGGGGTGTGAGTTTTCAGTTGCATATTGTCCTGGGGACCATTCAGGCTTGTTCGCATAAAATATATATATATATATATATATATATATATATATATATATATATATACATATATATAAAATATATATATATATATATATATATATATATATATATATATATATATATATATATATATATTATATATATAAGATATATTATATATATATATAATATATATATATATATATATATATATATATATATATATATATATATATATATTATATCTTATATATAATATATATAGATATATAATATATCTTTTTTGTTTCAGTGCCTCAGTGTGGCGATCCAGAGGGGAAATGCTTGCTGCGTCCTCGGTTCCTGTCCAGAAGCGGATGAGCTTCAAGAGATCCATAACCTTTAGGCTTTTGTCTTGTATGTTTTGTAACCTTTAAATACACAATAAAGGAAAAAAAAAAGGGAAGGGGGTGGTAGGAGAAAAGCACACAGAAACTGTATTGGAGGGGACCTACATTCCCTCCAATGCGTTATGTGTGGTTTCCTCCGAGGCTATGGGACCCCCTTCTTCCAGCCAGAGGTGGTACTCCCTTCCCTTTTATTTATATACTTTTAAATATATGTATATATATATATATATATATATATATATATATATATATATATATATATATATATATATATATATATATATTAGTATATTTTGGTAGCAGTCTTTCCTGTAGACATATATTATTAAATATGACCGAAAAAGTAAGATAAATAATTCTAACACGAATTTTCTCGATCTTTCTTACGTTTCTTTTCACTGTTGATGGCAATTCAAAGATCAATTCTCCAAAATTCATTTTTATTTCTAGTCTGACTCGACACTTGAGCGCGTTTCGTAAAACTTATTACATTTTCAAAGACTTTAGTTTACGAACACACAACTGAAACTGAATAGAGCTTACACTTCTTCGATTTTATATCTACATTTGGGTGAGGTGGATGAGGTGAAAACAAACTTTCAACAATGGGTATTGAATGGGTATTAAATTCAAACACAAGACAGAACACGAAACAATGGGTATTGAATGGAAGTAATTGTAGAAAGCCTATTGGTCCATATTTCTTGATGCTTCTATATTGGAGCGGAGTCTTGAAGTGGGTAGAATATAGTTGTGCATTAATTGGCTGTTGATTGCTGGTGTTGCTTCTTGATGTGTAGTGCCTCGCAGACTTCAAGCCGCCTGCTATCGCTGTATCTATCGATGATTTCTGTGTTGTTTGCTAAGATTTCTCTGGTGATGGTTTGGTTGTGGGAAGAGATTATATGTTCCTTAATGGAGCCCTGTTGCTTATGCATCGTTAAACGCCTGGAAAGAGATGGTGTTGTCTTGCCTATATACTGGGTTTTTTGAGGCTTACAGTCCCCAAGAGGGCATTTGAAGGCATAGACGACGCTTGTCTCTTTTAAAGCGTTCTGCTTTGAGTCTGGAAAGTGTCTCATGAGTAGGCTGGCCGTTTTTCTGGTTTTATAGTAAATCGTCAGTTGTATCTTCTGATTTTTGTCTGTTGAGATAACGTTTCTATTAACAATATCTTTCAGGACCCTTTCCTCCGTTTTATGAGCTGTGAGAAAGAAGTTCCTGTAAAATAGTTTAATAGGGGGTATAGGTGTTGTGTTAGTTGTTTCTTCAGAGGTTGCATGGCGTTTCACTTTCCTTCTTATGATGTCTTCGACGAAACCATTGGAGAAGCCGTTGTTGACTAGGACCTGCCTTACCCTACAGAGTTCTTCGTCGACTTGCTTACATTCTGAGCTGTGGCTGAGAGCACGGTCAACATAAGCGTTAACAACACTCCTTTTGTACCTGTCTGGGCAGTCACTGTTGGCATTTAGGCACATTCCTATGTCTGTTTCCTTAGTGTAGACTGCAGTGTTGAAACCTCCGCTCTTTTCCATGACTGTTACATCTAGAAAGGGCAGCTTCCCATCCTTTTCCATCTCGTAAGTGAAACGCAGCATGGAACTCTGCTCAAATGCCTCCTTCAGCTCCTGCAGATGTATGACATAAGGTACTTGTGTAAAAATGTTGTCAACATACCTGCAGTATATGGCCGGTTTCAAGTTCATGTCGACTAAGACTTTTTGCTCGATGGTACCCATGTAGAAGTGGCTCCAAAATATGGCTCGAATTTTGGATGTTTGGGATATTTTGACAACTGCAGGGAGGGTTTGGGCAAAATGTGATCCATCGCCGCTTTCAGTAATTGGCATATTTTCGGTATAAAAAGTCGTAATTTCAAACTGCGAATACGTGCAAAGAGCCAGAATTTGGCTCCAAAAAATGGCTCAAACGTCGAATTTGGGACTTTTAGGATATTCTAAAAACTGGAGGAAGGGTTTGGGCAAAATGTGATCCATCGCCGCTTTCAGTAATTGGCATATTTTCAATATAAAAAGTCGTAATTTCAGACTGCGAATACGTGCAGAGAGCCAAAATTTGGCTGCAAAATATGGCTCCAACGTCGAATTTGGGATGTTTGGAATATTTTGAAAACTGCAGGGGGTGTTTGGGCAAAATGTGACCCATCGCCGCTCACAGTAATTGGCATATTTTCGGTATAAAATGTCGTAATTTCAACCAGCGAATATGTGCAGAGAGCCAGAATTTAGCTCCAAAATATGGATCAACTATCGAATTTGGGATGTTTGGGATATTCTGAAAACTGCTGGGAGGGTTTGGGCAAAATGTTATCCATCGCCACTTTCAGTAATTGGCATATTTTCGGTATAAAAAGTCGTAATTTCGAACTGTGAATACGTAGAAAGAGCCAGAATTTGGCTCCAAAATACGGCTCAAGGATCGAATTTGGGATGTTTGGGATATTTTGAAAACAGCTGGGAGATTTTGGGCAAAATGTGATCCATCGCCGCTTTAAGTAATTGGCATATTTTCGGCATAAAATGTCGAAATTTCAAACTGCTAATACGTGCAGAGAACCAGAATTTGGCTCCAAAATATGGCTCAAGCGTCGAATTTGGGATGTTTTGGATATTTTGTAAACTGCAAGGAGGGTTTGGGCAAAATGTGATCCATCGCCGCACTCAGTAATTAGCATATTTTCGGTTCAAAAAGTCGTAATTTCAAACAGCGAATACATGCAGAGAGCCAAAATTTGGCTCCAAAATATGGCTCAAGCGTCGAATTTGAGATGTTTGGCATATTTTGAAAACTGCAGGGAGGGTATGGGCAAAATGTGATCCATCGCCGCTTTTAGTTATTGGCATATTTTCGGTATAAAAAAACGTAATTTCAAACTGCGAATACGTGCAGAGAGCCCGAATTTTGCTGCAAAATATGGCGCAAACGTCGAATTTGGGATGTTTCGGAAATTTTGAAAACTGCAGGGAGGGTTTGGTAGAATGTGATCCATCGCCGCTTTAAGTTATTGGCATATTTTCGGCATAAAAAGTCGAAATTTCAAACTGTTAATACGTGCAGAGAACCAGAATTTGACTCCAAACTATGGCTCAAACGTCGAATTTGGGATGTTTTGGATATTTTGAAAACTGCAAGGAGGGTTTGGGCAAAATGTGATCCATCGCTGCTCTCAGTAATTGGCATATTTTCGGTATAAAAAGTCCTAATTTAAAACAGCGAATACGTGCAGAGAGCCAGAATTTGCCTCCAAAATATGGCTCAAGGATGGAATTTGGGATATTTTGAAAACTGCAGAAGATTTTGGGCAAAATGCGATCCATCGCCGCTTTTAGTAATTGGCATATTTTCCGTTCAAAAAGTCGTAATTTCGAACAGCAAATACGTGCAGAGAGCCAGAATTTGACTCCAAAATATGGCTCAAGGGTCGAATTTTGGATGTTTGGGATAATTTAAAAACAGCATGGGGGTTTTTGGCAAAATGTTACCCATCGCCGCTCTAAGGAATTGGCATGTTTTCGGTATAAAATTCGTAATTTCAAACGGCGATAACATGCAGAGAGCCAGAATTTGCCTCCAAAATATGGCTCACGCAACGAAATTGGGATGTTTGGGATATTTTGAAAACTGCAGGGAGGGTTTTGGCAAAATGTGATCCATCGCCGCTCTCAGTAATTGGCATATTTTCGGTATAAAAAGTCCTAATTTAAAACAGCGAATACGTGCAGAGAGCCAGAATTTGCCTCCAAAATATGGCTCAAGGATGGAATTTGGGATGTTTGGGATATTTTGAAAACTGCAGAAGATTTTTGGCAAAATGTGACCCATCGCCGCTTTTAGTAATTGGCATATTTTCGGTTCAAAAAGTCGTAATTTCGAACAGCAAAAACGTGCAGAGAGCTAGAATTTGACTCCAAAATATGGCTCAAGGGTCGAATTTTGGATGTGTGGGTTATTTTAAAAACAGCATGGGGGTTTTTGGAAAAATGTTACCCATCGCCGCTCTAAGGAATTGGAATATTTTCGGTATAAAATTCGTAATATCAAACGGCGATAACGTGCAGAGAGCCAGAATTTGCCTCCAAAATATGGCTCACGCAACGAATTTGGGATGTTTGGGATATTTTGAAATCTGCAGGGAGGGTTTTGGCAATATGTGACCCATCGCCGCTCTCAGTAATTGACATTTTTCGGTATAAAAAGACGTAATTTCAAACTGCGAATACAAGCAGAGAGCCCGAATTTGGCTCCAAAATATGGCTCAAGGGTCGAATTTGGGATGTTCGCGATATTTTAAAAACTGCAGGGAGGGTTTGGGCAAAATGTGATCCATAGCTTCTCTTAGCAATTGGCATATTTTCAGTATAAAAATCGTAGTTTCAAATTGCGAATACGTGCAGAGAGCCAGAATTTGTCTTCAAAATATGTCTCAAGTGTCGAATTTGGGATCTTTGGGATATTTTGAGAACTGCAGGAGGGTTTGGGCAAAATGTCATCCATCGCCGATTTCAGTAATTGGCATATTTTCGGTATAACATATCGTAATTTAAACCTGTGAATATGTGCAGAGAGCCAGAATTTGTCTCCAAAATATGGCCTAAGGGTCGAATTTGGGATGTTTGGGATATTTTGAAAACTGCTGGGAGGGTTTGGGCAAAATGTTATCCATCGCCGCTTTCAGTAATTGTCATATTTTCGGTATAAAAAGTTGTAATGTCGAACTGCGAATACGTAGAGAGAGCCAGAATTTGGCTCCAAAATAAGGCTCATGGGACGAATTTGGGATGTATCGGATATTTTGAAAATTGCAGGGAGGGTTTGGGTAGAATGTGATCCATCGCCGTTTTAAGTAATTGGCATATTTTCGGCATAAAAAGTCGAAATTTCAAACTGCGAATACGTGCAGAGAACCAGAATTTGGCTCCAAAATATGGCTCAAGCGTCGAATTTGGGATGTTTTCGATATTTTGAAAACTGTTGGGAGGGTTTGGGCAAAATGTTACCCATCGCCGCTCTCTGTAATTGGCATATTTTAGGTAAAAAAAGTCCTAATTTAAAACTGCGAATAAGTGCAGAGAGCCAGAATTTGCCTCCAAAATATGGCTCAAAAATGGAATTTGGGATATTTGGGATATTTTGAAAACTGCAGGGGGTTTTGCGCAAAATATGACCCATTGCCGCTCTAAGTAATTGGCATATTTTCGGTATAAAATTAGTAATTTCATATTGCGAATACGTGCAGAGAGCCAGAATTTGCCTTCAAAACATGGCTCAAGTGTCGAATTTGGGATCTTTGGGATATTTTGAGAACTGCAGGGAGGGTTTAGGTAAAATGTCATCCATCGCCGATTTCAGTAATTGGCATATTTTCGGTATAACATGTCGTAATTTAAACCTGCGAATATGTGCAGAGAGCCAGAATTTGTCTCCAAAATATGGCCCAAGGGTCGAATTTGGGATGTTTGGGATATTTTGAAAACTGCTGGGGGGGTTTGGGCAAAAATGTTATCCATCGCCGCTTTCAGTAATTGTCATATTTTCGGTATAAAAAGTGGTAATTTCGAACTGCGATTACGTAGAGAGAGCCAGAATTTGGCTCCAAAATAAGGCTCAAGGGACGAATTTGGGATGTTTCGGATATTTTGAAAACTGCAGGGAGGTTTTGGGTAGAATGTGATCCATCTCCGTTTTAAGTAATTGGCATATTTTCGGCATAAAAAGTCGAAATTTCAAACAGCGAATACGTGCAGAGAACCAGAATTTGACTCCAAAATATGGCTCAAACGTCGAATTTGGGATGTTTTGGATATTTTAAAAACTGCAGGGAGGGTTTGGGCAAAATGTGATCCATCGCCGCTCTCTGTAATTGGCATATTTTAGGTAAAAAAAGTCCTAATTTAAAACTGCGAATACGTGCAGAGAGCCCGAATTTGCCTCCAAAATATGGCTCAAAAATGGAATTTGGGATATTTGGGATATTTTGAAAATGCAGGGGGTTTTGGGCAAATTATGACCAATCGCCGCTCTAAGTAATTGGCATATTTTCGGTATAAAATTAGTAATTTCAAACGGCGAATACGTGCAGAGAGCCAGAATTTGCCTCCAAAATATGGCTCACGCAACGAATTTGAGATGTTTGGGATATTTTGAAACCTAGAGGGAGAGTTTTGGCAAAATGTGACCCATCGCTGCTCTCATTAATTGGCATTTTTCGGTATAAAAAGGCGTAATTTCAAACTGCGAATACAAGCAGAGAGCCCGAATTTGGCTCCAAAATATGGCTCAAGCGTCAAATTGGGATGTTTGGGATATTTTGATAACGGCAGGGGGGGTTTGGGCAAAATGTGACCTATCGCTGCTCTCAGTAATTGGCATATTTTCGGTATAAAAAGTCGTAATTTCAAACTGCGAATACGTACAGAAAGCCAGAATTTGGCTCCAAAATATGGCTCAAGGGTCGAGTTTGGGATGTTTGCGATATTTTGAAAACTGCAGGGAGGGTTTGGGCAAAATGTTATCCATCGCCGCTCACAGTAATTGGCATATTTTCGGTTCAAAAAGTCGTAATTTCGAACAGCGAATACATGCAGAGAGCCAGAATTTGGCTCCAAAATATGGCTCAAGGGTCGAATTTTGGATGTTTGGGATATTTTAAAAACAGCAGGGGGGTTTTTGGCAAAATGTGACCCATCGCCGCTCTAAGTAATTGGCATATTTTCGGTATAAAATTCGTAATTTTAAACGGCGAATACGTGCAGAGAGCCAGAATTTGCCTCCAAAATATGGCTCACACAACGAATTTGGGATGTTTGGGATATTTTGAGGCAAAAGAGAGGATCAGAGGCTCAAGAGAGTGATGTAGAGTTTTATGAGAGGGATGCAGAGGCCCAAGAGAATGATGCAGAGCCTCAAGAGAGTGATGCAGAGCATCAAAAGAGGGATGCAGAGGCTTAAGAAAGTGATACAGAGGCACAAGAGAGTGATGCAGAGACTCAAGAGAGTGATGCAGAGGCTCATGAGAGTGATGCAGAGGATCAAGAGAGTGATGCAGAGGCTCAAGAGAGTGATGCAGAGGCTCAAGAGAGTGATGCAGAGGATCAAGAGAGTGATGCAGAGGCTCAAGAGAGTGATGCAGAGGCTCAAGAGAGTGATGCAGAGGCTCAAGAGAGTGGTGCGGAGGCTCAAGTGAGGGATGCTGAGGATCCAGAGAGAGATTCAGAGGCTCCAGAGAGTGATGTAGAGGCTCAAGAGAGTGATGCAGAGGCTCAATAGAGTGATGCAGAGGCTCAAGAGAGTGATGCAGAGGCTCAAGAGAGTGATGCAGAGGATCAAGAGAGTGATGTGGACGCTCAAGAGAGTGATGCAGAGGATCAAGAGAGTGATGCAGAGACTCAATAGAGTGATGCAGAGGATCAAGAGAGTGATGCAGAGACTCAAGAGAGTGATTCAGAGGCTCAAGAGAGTGATGTAGAGTTTTAAGAGAGGGATGCAGAGGCTCAAGAGAATGATGCTGAGGCTCAAGAGAGTGATGCAGACTATCAAAAGAGGGATGCAGAGGCTTAAGAAAATGATACAGAGGCTCAAGAGAGTGATGCAGAGGCTCAAGAGAGTAATGCAGAGGCTCTGGAGAGTGATGCAGAGGATCAAGAGAGTGATGCAGAGGATCAAGAGAGTGATGCAGAGGCTCAAGAGAGTGATGCAGAGTATCAAGAGAGGGAAGCAGAGGCTTATGAGAGTGATGCAGAGGCTCTACAGAGTGATGCAGAGGCTCAAGAGAGTGATGCAGAGGCTCAAGAGAGGGATGCTGAGGCTCCAGAGAGGGATGCAGAGGCAAAGAGAGTGATGCAGAAGCTGAAGAGAGAGATGCAGAGGCTTAAGAGAGTGATGCAGAGGCTCAAGAGAGTAATGCAGAGGCTCAAGAGAGTGATGCAGAGGATCAAGAGAGTAATGCAGAGGCTCAAGAGAGTGATGCAGAGGCTCAACGACTAAAGGACTAGCAACGGGAGGGAAGAAAAACAGAGGGAAGGGCGAGAGTGAGATGCGGTGGAAGGAATGAGAACGAAGGGATGGATCTGCGGCGAGAGGGAAGACGATGGGAAGGGCGGGATGGGATAGGGGCGGGAGTGGGAAGGGCAGAAGGATGGAGGATGAGCAGGTTTATGAGAGGGAGGAAAAGGGAAGGAGAAGGTGCCAGAACGAGAGGAGGGAGTTTGGTAGTAAAATAGGAGAGGGAGTGGGGAGGGTGATGATAGATGGTTATGATAAATGGATAGATTAATGGAAAATTTATATAGGTAGATAGATGGATGGATACATTGATTGCTAAATATATATATTGACGGATAGACGGATGCACAGATGAGTTGATGGACGGAAAGACAGATGACTAGATGGATGGATAGAAAGATGAGTTGATGGACGGATACATGGATAGATAGATGTATATAATGATAAATGGTTGATTTAATGGGAAGATAGATTGATGGATTGACAGATGTAAGTAGATAGATAGATGGATACATTGATGGATACATTTGTGCTAGGTGAACAGTAGAATCAGGTTAAAGAATATCTTTCGATTTGCTATTGCATCAACCGGGATTCGATCGGGGACCATTAGGATTATAACCATCGAACTCTCTCCATTTAGACGCTAGGCCTCCAGTTTGTGTGTGTGTGTGTGTGTGTATGTGTGTGTGTGTGTTTGTGTGTGTGTTAGTTAGAGAGAAATAGATGTAGTAGATATAAAAGAGGATAAATACATTTATTTGATAGGCGGGGTCCAAGAGCTAATAACTCGATTCTGCAGATACATATAGTAGATACAATGATAAAACACACACACACACACACACACACAACACACACACACACACACACACACAACAACAACAGGGACAACAGGGGCCTCGTAGCCTGGTGGATAGCGCGCAGGACTTGTAATTCTGTGGCGCGGGTTCGATTCCCGCATGAGGCAGAAACAAATGGGCAAAGTTTCTTTCACCCTAAGTGCCCCTGTTACCTAGCAGTAAATAGGTACCTGGGAGTTAGTCAGCTGTCACGGGCTGCTTCCTGGGGTGTGTGTGTGTGGTGTGGAAAAAAAAAAAAAAAAAAAAGTAGTTAGTAAACAGTTGATTGACAGTTGAGAGGCAGGCCGAAAGAGCAAAGCTCAACCCCCGCAAAACACAACTAGTAAACAACTAGTAAACACACACACACACACACATATGGGGCCTCGTAGCCTGGTGGATAGCGCGCAGGACTCGTAATTCTGTGGCGCGGGTTCGATTCCCGCACGAGGCAGAAACAAATGGGCAAAGTTTCTTTCACCCTGAATGCCCCTGTTACCTAGCAGTAAATAGGTACCTGGGAGTTAGTCAGCTGTCACGGGCTGCTTCCTGGGGTGTGTGTGTGTGTGGTGTGAAAAAAAAAGTAGTTAGTGTAGTTAGTAAACAGTTGATTGACAGTTGAGAGGCGGGCCGAAAGAGCAAAGCTCAACCCCCGCAAAACACAACTAGGTGAATACACACACACACTACTTGATAATGGACTGTTTTTTGTTCGTATCCATGTGTACTATTGTCATGACCGACAGACACGTGAAGCTATATGTGTTTATGTGTACCTGTAATTAAACTGACATGTGTACGGTAATTATCTGTATGTGTCCATTTTAAAGGTACATATTAGTGAATGTTTATTTATGTAAATTGATTGACATATGTACGTATGCGCGCGTCTAGTGTTACTGTAATTTATATGGTTAACATGTATACGTTTGAATGACATAGTTTCCCTTAATTGTCACATTTTTTGTTACTGTTTCGCTGTTCACTCTCACTCTCTGACCCCCGTCGACTAATTGTGCTCACGTGTGTTTGTTCAAGGTACGGTAACCATTGGCTTTTTACCCAATAATTTGCAACTATTTGCAAACAAACATTTCTAAAGAACATCTATGTTTCTGATAAATATTCTTTTTCCTAACATACAAGTCAATCACACAGTACCTAACCTCAGTCAGAAACACTTTTCTTACTATCTCTCACAACGTCTTTTGCATATATATCCTATCTTAATCAATTGATAATTTAAATTCATAACTGGCAACCCTCTTCCAGCGCATTCAAGGCCACCAAACATCATTCCTTCCCAATAACCTCTCCCAAATTATCTTTTGCACCAATACACACACTAGGGGGCTTTATAGCTGAGTAGACAGCGCTCTCGACTCGTAATCCTAGGGTTAAAGTTCGATCCCCCGGTGATGGCGCAAACGAAAATCAGCAGTTTCATTCATTCTGATGCTCCTCTTACCTAGCAGTACATAGGTACTTGGGCATTAGACACCTGTTACAGGCTGCTTCCTGGATGTGTGTATGTGGATTTTTTTTATTAGCTAGTAAAAATTGATTGATTGACAGTTGAGAGGCTGGCCGAAAGAGCAGAGCTCAACCCTCGCAAGAACAACTAGGTGAACACAACTAGATAAATACTAACTAACCACGATCTCGTATAATCTACTACACACGCTACCACGCCCCACCCCCCACCTCCCCCCACTCCCTAAATCACTCTACCTAAGTCATTAAAAATATAAAACAAATCAATTAATACACCAAAAATACTAACTATAAATAAAGGAACCAAATTTTAAACATACAGCGACTCCAGCGTGGTCTAGTCGGAGGAGAACGTGTTCTCATCTGGATAGATGGCGATCGAGCCTGTCGGAACGGTTGTGTAACTGCAGGGCACAAATATTTGTGTGTCCCCTCCTGTAGCTGCCTCTGTTTCGACAGGTTCCCTGGATAGCTGGAATTGGCCTGGCCCTAGGAAAGTGGGGAAGGGGTGAAATCCGTTGGGCCCACGGATGGATACCTTGGATCCATAGACCTAGGGTAGGTCTAATCACCTGGGATTCGAACCCACGGTGGGAATAAGGGAGAAGATTTGGGGGAAAAGGGACACAAATGGTTCCTGGAACCAAACCTCACATAAATCCGGCCACTCACACACACACACACACACCCTTATCCGAACATTCACAGGGACACTCACACACACACACATCCATAGACTGTGATAAGGCAGACCATCTGAGGGGACACAGATAGCCTCCTGAAACCACAGATATAAGCGGACACATAATCATCCGGACACTAACAGGGACACCCACACTCACCCGGACACTCACATTGACACTCACACTCACACACTGACACACATCCATTGACACAAACTGTGATAAGGGACACCATCTGAGGGGACACAGATGGCCTCCTGGACCCACAGGGTCCATATCCATACAGGCTCAGATCAATATTTAAATATACATATATATTTATAAATATAAAATTTTTAAAGAAAATACACACACACATATATGCATATATATATATATATATATATATATATATATATATATATATATATATATATATATATATATATATATATATATATATATATATATACACATATATATATAATATATATATATATATATATATATATATATATATATATATATACATATATATAATATATATATATATATATATATATATATATATATATATATATATATATTATATATAAGATATATTATATATATATATAATATATATATATATATATATATATATATATATATATATATATATATATTATATCTTATATATAATATATATAGATATATAATATATCTTTTTTGTTTCAGTGCCTCAGTGTGGCGATCCAAAGGGGAAATGCTTGCTGTGTCCTCGGTTCCTGTCCAGAAGCGGATGAGCTTCAAGAGATCCATAACCTTTAGGCTTTTGTCTTGTATGTTTTGTAACCTTTAAATACACAATAAAGGAAAAAAAAAGGGAAGGGGGTGGTAGGAGAAAAGCACACAGAAACTGTATTGGAGGGGACCTACATTCCCTCCAATGCGTTATGTGTGGTTTCCTCCGAGGCTATGGGACCCCCTTCTTCCAGCCAGAGGTGGTACTCCCTTCCCTTTTATTTATATATTTTTAAATATATATATATATATATATATATATATATATATATATATATATATATATATATATATATATATATATATATATATATATATATAGATATAGATATAGATATTAGTATATTTTGGTAGCAGTCTTTCCTGTAGACATATATTATTAAATATGACCGAAAAAGTAAGATAAATAATTCTAACACGAATTTTCTCGATCTTTCTTACGTTTCTTTTCACTGTTGATGGTAATTCAAAGATCAATTCTCCAAAATTCATTTTTATTTCTAGTCTGACGCGACACTTGAGCACGTTTCGTAAAACTTATTACATTTTCAAAGACTTTAGTTTACGAACACACAACTGAAACTGAATAGAGCTTACACTTCTTCGATTTTATATCTACATTTGGGTGAGGTGGATGAGGTGAAAACACACTTTCAACAATGGGTATTGAATGGGTATTAAATTCAAACACAAGACAGAACACGAAACAATGGGTATTGAATAGAAAGTAATTGTAGAAAGCCTATTGGTTCATATTTCTTGATGCTTCTATATTGGAGCGGAGTCTTGAAGTGGGTAGAATATAGTTGTGCATTAATTGGCTGTTGATTGCTGGTGTTGACTTCTTGATGTGTAGTGCCTCGCAGACGTCAAGCCGCCTGCTATCGCTGTATCTATCGATGATTTCTGTGTTTTTGCTAAGATTTCTCTGGTGATGGTTTGGTTGTGGGAAGAGATTATATGTTCCTTAATGGAGCCCTGTTGCTTATGCATCGTTAAACGCCTGGAAAGAGATGGTGTTGTCTTGCCTATATACTGGGTTTTTTGAGGCTTACAGTCCCCAAGAGGGCATTTGAAGGCATAGACGACGCTTGTCTCTTTTAAAGCGTTCTGCTTTGAGTCTGGAGAGTTTCTCATGAGTAGGCTGGCCGTTTTTCTGGTTTTATAGTAAATCGTCAGTTGTATCTTCTGATTTTTGTCTGTAGAGATAACGTTTCTATTAACAATATCTTTCAGGACCCTTTCCTCCGTTTTATGAGCTGTGAGAAAGAAGTTCCTGTAAAATAGTTTAATAGGGGGCATAGGTGTTGTGTTAGTTGTTTCTTCAGAGGTTGCATGGCGTTTCACTTTCCTTCTTATGATGTCTTCGACGAAACCATTGGAGAAGCCGTTGTTGACTAGGACCTGCCTTACCCTACAGAGTTCTTCGTCGACTTGCTTACATTCTGAGCTGTGGCTGAGAGCACGGTCAACATAAGCGTTAACAACACTCCTTTTGTACCTGTCTGGGCAGTCACTGTTGGCATTTAGGCACATTCCTATGTCTGTTTGAAACCTCCGCTCTTTTCATGACTGTTACATCTAGAAAGGGCAGCTTCCCATCCTTTTCCATCTCGTAAGTGAAACGCAGCATGGAACTCTGCTCAAATGCCTCCTTCAGCTCCTGCAGATGTCTGACATAAGGTACTTGTGTAAAAATGTTGTCAACATACCTGCAGTATATGGCCGGTTTCAAGTTCATGTCGACTAAGACTTTTTGCACGATGGTACCCATGTAGAAGTGGCTCCAAAATATGGCTCAAGGGTCGAATTTTGGATGTTTGGGATATTTTGACAACTGCAGGGAGGGTTTGGGAAAAATGTGATCCATCGCCGCTTTCAGTAATTGGCATATTTTCGGTATAAAAAGTCGTAATTTCAAACTGCGAATACGTGCAGAGAGCCAGAATTTGGCTCCAAGAAATGGCTCAAACGTCGAATTTGGGACTTTTAGGATATTTTAAAAACTGCAGGGGGTTTGGGCAAAATGTGATCCATCGCCGCTTTCAGTAATTGGCATATTGTCAATATAAAAAGTCGTAATTTCAGACTGCGAATACGTGCAGAGAGCCAGAATTTGGCTGCAAAATATGGCTCCAACGTCGAATTTGGGATGTTTGGAATATTTTGAAAACTGCAGGGGGTGTTTGGGCAAAATGTGACCCATCGCCGCTCACAGTAATTGGCATATTTTCGGTATAAAATGTCGTAATTTCAACCCGCGAATATGTGCAGAGAGCCAGAATTTGGCTCCAAAATATGGATCAAGGATCGAATTTGGGATGTTTGGGATATTCTGAAAACTGCTGGGAAGGTTTGGGCAAAATGTTATCCATCGCCACTTTCAGTAATTGGCATATTTTCGGTATAAAAAGTCTTAATTTCGTACTGTGAATACGTAGAAAGAGCCTGAATTTGGCTCCAAAATACGGCTCAAGGGTCGAATTTGGGATGTTTGGGATATTTTGAAAACAGCTGGGAGATTTTGGGCAAAATGTGATCCATCGCCGCTCTCAGTAATTAGCATATTTTCGGTTCAAAAAGTCGTAATTTCAAACAGCGAATACGTGCAGAGAGCCAGAATTTGGCTGCAAAATATGGCTCAAGCGTCGAATTTGGGATGTTTCGGAAATTTTGAAAACTGCAGGGAGGGTTTGGGTAGAATGTGATCCATCGCCGCTTTAAGTAATTGGCATATTTTCGGCATAAAATGTCGAAATTTCAAACTGCTAATACGTGCAGAGAAACAGAATTTGGCTCCAAAATATGGCTCAAGCGTCGAATTTGGGATGTTTTGGATATTTTGTAAACTGCAAGGAGGGTTTGGGCAAAATGTGATCCATCGCCGCACTCAGTAATTAGCATATTTTCGGTTCAAAAAGTCGTAATTTCAAACAGCGAATACTTGCAGAGAGCCAGAATTTGGCTCCAAAATATGGCTCAAGCGTTAAATTTGGGATGTTTGGCATATTTTGAAAACTGCAGGGAGGGTATGAGCAAAATGTGATCCATCGCCGCTTTTAGTTATTGGCATATTTTCGGTATAAAAAAACGTAATTTCAAACTGCGAATACGTGCAGAGAGCACGAATTTGGCTGCAAAATATGGCGCGAAAGTCGAATTTGGGATGTTTCGGAAATTTTGAAAACTGCAGGGAGGGTTTGGGTAGAATGTGATCCATCGCTGCTTTAAGTTATTGGCATATTTTCGGCATAAAAAGTCGAAATTTCAAACTGTTAATACGTGCAGAGAACCAGAATTTGGCTCCAAACTATGGCTCAAACGTCGAATTTGGGATGTTTTGGATATTTTGAAAACTGCAAGGAGGGTTTGGGCAAAATGTGATCCGTCGCCGCTCTCAGTAATTGGCATATTTTCGGTATAAAAAGTCCTAATTTAAAACAGCGAATACGTGCAGAGAGCCAGAATTTGCCTCCAAAATATGGCTCAATGATGGAATTTGGGACATTTTGAAAACTGCAGAAGATTTTGGGCAAAATGCGATCCATCGCCGCTTTTAGTAATTGGCATATTTTCCGTTCAAAAAGTCGTAATTTCGAACAGCAAATACGTGCAGAGAGCCAGAATTTGACTCCAAAATATGGCTCAAGGGTCGAATTTTGGATGTTTGGGATATTTTAAAAACAGCATGGGGGTTTTTGGCAAAATGTTACCCATCGCCGCTCTAAGGAATTGGCATATTTTCGGTATAAAATTCGTAATTTCAAACGGCGATAACATGCAGAGAGCCAGAATTTGCCTCCAAAATATGGCTCACGCAACGAATTTGGGATGTTTGGGATATTTTGAAAACTGCAGGGAGGGTTTTGGCAAAATGTGATCCATCGCCGCTCTCAGTAATTGGCATATTTTCGGTATAAAAAGTCCTAATTTAAAACAGCGAATACGTGCAGAGAGCCAGAATTTGCCTCCAAAATATGGCTCAAGGATGGAATTTGGGATGTTTGGGATATTTTGAAAACTGCAGAAGATTTTGGGCAAAATGTGACCCATCGCCGCTTTTAGTAATTGGCATATTTTCGGTTCAAAAAGTCGTAATTTCGAACAGCAAAAACGTGCAGAGAGCCAGAATTTGACTCCAAAATATGGCTCAAGGGTCGAATTTTGGATGTGTGGGATATTTTAAAAACAGCATTGGGGTTTTTGGCAAAATGTTACCCATCGCCGCTCTAAGGAATTGGCATATTTTCGGTATAAAATTCGTAATTTCAAACGGCGATAACGTGCAGAGAGCCAGAATTTGCCTCCAAAATATGGCTCACGCAACGAATTTGGGATGTTTGGGATATTTTGAAAACTGCAGGGAGGGTTTTGGCAATATGTGACCCATCGCCGCTCTCAGTAATTGACATTTTTCGGTATAAAAAGACGTAATTTCAAACTGCGAATACAAACAGAGAGCCCGAATTTGGCTCCAAAATATGGCTCAAGGGTCGAATTTGGGATGTTTGCGATATTTTGAAAACTGCAGGGAGGGTTTGGGCAAAATGTGATCCATAGCTTCTCTTAGCAATTGGCATATTTTCGGTATTAAAATCGTAGTTTCAAATTGCGAATACGTGCAGAGAGCCAGAATTTGTCTTCAAAATATGTCTCAAGTGTCGAATTTGGGATATTTGGGATATTTTGAGAACTGCAGGAGGGTTTGGGCAAAATGTCATCCATCGCCGATTTCAGAAATTGGCATATTTTCGGTATAACATGTCGTAATTTAAACCTGTGAATATGTGCAGAGAGCCAGAATTTGTCTCCAAAATATGGCCTAAGGGTCGAATTTGGGATGTTTGGGATATTTTGAAAACTGCTGGGAGGGTTTGGGCAAAATGTTATCCATCGCCGCTTTCAGTAATTGTCATATTTTCGGTATAAAAAGTTGTAATGTCGAACTGCGAATACGTAGAGAGAGCCAGAATTTGGCTCCAAAATAAGGCTCATGGGACGAATTTGGGATGTATCGGATATTTTGAAAACTGCAGGGAGGGTTTGGGTAGAATGTGATCCATCGCCGTTTTAAGTAATTGGCATATTTTCGGCATAAAAAGTCGAAATTTCAAACTGCGAATACGTGCAGAGAACCAGAATTTGGCTCCAAAATATGGCTCAAGCGTCGAATTTGGGATGTTTTCGATATTTTGAAAACTGTTGGGAGGGTTTGGGCAAAATGTTACCCATCGCCGCTCTCTTTAATTGGCATATTTTAGGTAAAAAAAGTCCTAATTTAAAACTGCGAATAAGTGCAGAGAGCCAGAATTTGCCTCCAAAATATGGCTCAAAAATGGAATTTGGGATATTTGGGATATTTTGAAAACTGCAGGGGGTTTTGGGCCAAATATGACCCATTGCCGCTCTAAGTAATTGGCATATTTTCGGTGTAAAATTAGTAATTTCATATTGCGAATACGTGCAGAGAGCCAGAATTTGCCTTCAAAACATGGCTCAAGTGTCGAATTTGGGATCTTTGGGATATTTTGAGAACTGCAGGGAGGGTTTAGGCAAAATGTCATCCATCGCCGATTTCAGTAATTGGCATATTTTTGGTATAACATGTCGTAATTTAAACCTGCGAATATGTGCAGAGAGCCAGAATTTGTCTCCAAAATATGGCCCAAGGGTCAAATTTGGGATGTTTGGGATATTTTGAAAACTGCTGGGGGGGTTTGGGCAAAAATGTTATCCATCGCCGCTTTCAGTAATTGTCATATTTTCGGTATAAAAAGTGGTAATTTCGAACTGCGATTACGTAGAGAGAGCCAGAATTTGGCTCCAAAATAAGGCTCAAGGGACGAATTTGGGATGTTTCGGATATTTTGAAAACTGCAGGGAGGGTTTGGGTAGAATGTGATCCATCTCCGTTTTATGTAATTGGCATATTTTCGGCATAAAAAGTCGAAATTTCAAACAGCGAATACGTGCAGAGAACCAGAATTTGACTACAAAATATGGCTCAAGCGTCGAATTTGGGATGTTTTGGATATTTTGAAAACTGCAGGGAGGGTTTGGGCAAAATGTGATCCATCGCCGCTCTCTGTAATTGGCATATTTTAGGTAAAAAAAGTCCTAATTTAAAACTGCGAATACGTGCAGAGAGCCAGAATTTGCCTCCAAAATATGGCTCAAAAATGGAATTTGGGATATTTGGGATATTTTGAAAATGCAGGGGGTTTTGGGCAAATTATGACCCATCGCTGCTCTAAGTAATTGGCATATTTTCGGTATAAAATTAGTTATTTCAAACTGCGAATACGTACAGAAAGCCAGAATTTGGCTCCAAAATATGGCTCAATGGTCGAGTTTGGGATGTTTGCGATATTTTGAAAACTGCAGGGAGGGTTTGGGCAAAATGTGATCCATCGCCGCTCACAGTAATTGGCATATTTTCGGTATAAAAAGTCGCAATTTCAAACTGCGAATCCGTGCAGAGAGCGAGAATTTGGCTACAAAATATAACTCATGAGTCGAATTTGGGATGTTTGGGATATTTTAAAAACTGCAGGGGGGTTTGGGCAAATTGTGACCCATCGCTGCTTTCAGTAATTGGCATATTATTGGTATAAAATGTCCTAATTTCAACCAGCGAATATGTGCAGAGAGCCAGAATTTGGCTCCAAAATACGGCTCAAAGGTCGAATTTTGGATGTTTGGGATATTTTGACAACTGCAGGGAGGGTTTGGGAAAAATGTGATCCATAGCTTCTCTAAGTAATTGGCATATTTTCGGTATAAAAATCGTAGTTTCAAATTGCGTATGCTTGCATAGAGGCAGAATTTGGCTTCAAAATATGGCTCAAGTGTCGAATTTGGGATTTTTGGGATATTTTGAAAAATGCAGGGAGGGTTTGGGCAAAATGTCATCCATCGCCGCTTTCAGTATTTGGCATATTTTCGGTATAAAATGTCGTAATTTCAACCTGCGAATATGTACAGAGAGCCAGAACTTGGCTCCAAAATATGGCTCAAATGTCGAATTTGGGATGTTTGGGATATTTTGAAAACTGCTGGGAGGGTTTGGGCAAAATGTGATCCATCGCCGCTTTTAGTTATTGGCATATTTTCGGTATAAAAAGTCGTAGTTACAAACTGCGAATACGTGCAGAGAGCCAGAATTTGGCTCCAAAATATGGCTCAAGCGTCGAATTTGGGATGTTTTGGATATTTTGTAAATTGCAAGGAGGGTTTGGGTAAAACGTGATCCATCGCCGATCTCAGTAATTGGCATATTTTAGGTATAAAAAGTCCTAATTTAAAACTGCGAATACGTGCAGAGAGCCAGAATTTGCCTACAAAATATGGCTCAAGGATGGAATTTGGAATGTTTGGGATATTTTGAAAACTGCAGGGGGTTTTGGGCAAAATGTGACCATTGCCGCTCTTAGTAATTGGCATATTTTCGGTATAAAATTCGTAATTTCAAACAGCGAATACGTGCAGAGAGCCAGAATTTGCCTCCAAAATATGGCTCACGCAACGAATTTGGGATGTTTGGGATATTTTGAAAACTGCAGGGAGGGTTTTGGCAAAATGTGATCCATCGCCGCTCTCAGTAATTGGCATATTTTCGGTATAAAAAGTCCTAATTTAAAACAGCGAATACGTGCAGAGAGCCAGAATTTGCCTCCAAAATATGGCTCAAGGATGGAATTTGGGATGTTTGGGATATTTTGAAAACTGCAGAAGATTTTGGGCAAAATGTGACCCATCGCCGCTTTTAGTAATTGGCATATTTTCGGTTCAAAAAGTCGTAATTTCGAACAGCAAAAACGTGCAGACAGCCAGAATTTGACTCCAAAATATGGCTCAATGGTCGAATTTTGGATGTGTGGGATATTTTAAAAACAGCATGGGGGTTTTTGGCAAAATGTTACCCATCGCCGCTCTAAGGAATTGGCATATTTTCGGTATAAAATTCGTAATTTCAAACGGCGATAACGTTCAGAGAGCCAGAATTTGCCTCCAAAATATGGCTCAAGGATGGAATTTGGGATGTTTGGGATATTTTGAAAACTGCAGGGAGGGTTTTGGCAATATGTGACCCATCGCCGCTCTCAGTAATTGACATTTTTCGGTATAAAAAGACGTAATTTCAAACTGCGAATACAAGCAGAGAGCCCGAATTTGGCTCCAAAATATGGCTCAAGGGTCGAATTTGGGATGTTTGCGATATTTTGAAAACTGCAGGGAGGGTTTGGGCAAAATGTGATCCATAGCTTCTCTTAGCAATTGGCATATTTTCGGTATAAAAATCGTAGTTTCAAATTGCGAATACGTGCAGAGAGCCAGAATTTGTCTTCAAAATATGTCTCAAGTGTCGAATTTGGGATCTTTGGGATATTTTGAGAACTGCAGGAGGGTTTGGGCAAAATGTCATCCATCGCCGATTTCAGAAATTGGCATATTTTCGGTATAACATGTCGTAATTTAAACCTGTGAATATGTGCAGAGAGCCAGAATTTGTCTCCAAAATATGGCCTAAGGGTCGAATTTGGGATGTTTGGGATATTTTGAAAACTGCTGGGAGGGTTTGGGCAAAATGTTATCCATCGCCGCTTTCAGTAATTGTCATATTTTCGGTATAAAAAGTTGTAATGTCGAACTGCGAATACGTAGAGAGAGCCAGAATTTGGCTCCAAAATAAGGCTCATGGGACGAATTTGGGATGTATCGGATATTTTGAAAACTGCAGGGAGGGTTTGGGTAGAATGTGATCCATCGCCGTTTTAAGTAATTGGCATATTTTCGGCATAAAAAGTCGAAATTTCAAACTGCGAATACGTGCAGAGAACCAGAATTTGGCTCCAAAATATGGCTCAAGCGTCGAATTTGGGATGTTTTCGATATTTTGAAAACTGTTGGGAGGGTTTGGGCAAAATGTTACCCATCGCCGCTCTCTTTAATTGGCATATTTTAGGTAAAAAAAGTCCTAATTTAAAACTGCGAATAAGTGCAGAGAGCCAGAATTTGCCTCCAAAATATGGCTCAAAAATGGAATTTGGGATATTTGGGATATTTTGAAAACTGCAGGGGGTTTTGGGCCAAATATGACCCATTGCCGCTCTAAGTAATTGGCATATTTTCGGTGTAAAATTAGTGATTTCATATTGCGAATACGTGCAGAGAGCCAGAATTTGCCTTCAAAACATGGCTCAAGTGTCGAATTTGGGATCTTTGGGATATTTTGAGAACTGCAGGGAGGGTTTAGGCAAAATGTCATCCATCGCCGATTTCAGTAATTGGCATATTTTCGGTATAACATGTCGTAATTTAAACCTGCGAATATGTGCAGAGAGCCAGAATTTGTCTCCAAAATATGGCCCAAGGGTCAAATTTGGGATGTTTGGGATATTTTGAAAACTGCTGGGGAGGTTTGGGCAAAAATGTTATCCATCGCCGCTTTCAGTAATTGTCATATTTTCGGTATAAAAAGTGGTAATTTCGAACTGCGATTACGTAGAGAGAGCCAGAATTTGGCTCCAAAATAAGGCTCAAGGGACGAATTTGGGATGTTTCGGATATTTTGAAAACTGCAGGGAGGGTTTGGGTAGAATGTGATCCATCTCCGTTTTATGTAATTGGCATATTTTCGGCATAAAAAGTCGAAATTTCAAACAGCGAATACGTGCAGAGAACCAGAATTTGACTCCAAAATATGGCTCAAGCGTCGAATTTGGGATGTTTTGGATATTTTGAAAACTGCAGGGAGGGTTTGGGCAAAATGTGATCCATCGCCGCTCTCTGTAATTGGCATATTTTAGGTAAAAAAAGTCCTAATTTAAAACTGCGAATACGTGCAGAGAGCCAGAATTTGCCTCCAAAATATGGCTCAAAAATGGAATTTGGGATATTTGGGATATTTTGAAAATGCAGGGGGTTTTGGGCAAATTATGACCCATCGCCGCTCTAAGTAATTGGCATATTTTCGGTATAAAATTAGTTATTTCAAACTGCGAATACGTACAGAAAGCCAGAATTTGGCTCCAAAATATGGCTCAATGGTCGAGTTTGGGATGTTTGCGATATTTTGAAAACTGCAGGGAGGGTTTGGGCAAAATGTGATCCATCGCCGCTCACAGTAATTGGCATATTTTCGGTATAAAAAGTCGCAATTTCAAACTGCGAATCCGTGCAGAGAGCGAGAATTTGGCTACAAAATATAACTCATGAGTCGAATTTGGGATGTTTGGGATATTTTAAAAACTGCAGGGGGGTTTGGGCAAATTGTGACCCATCGCTGCTTTCAGTAATTGGCATATTATTGGTATAAAATGTCCTAATTTCAACCTGCGAATATGTGCAGAGAGCCAGAATTTGGCTCCAAAATACGGCTCAAAGGTCGAATTTTGGATGTTTGGGATATTTTGACAACTGCAGGGAGGGTTTGGGAAAAATGTGATCCATAGCTTCTCTAAGTAATTGGCATATTTTCGGTATAAAAATCGTAGTTTCAAATTGCGTATGCTTGCATAGAGGCAGAATTTGGCTTCAAAATATGGCTCAAGTGTCGAATTTGGGATTTTTGGGATATTTTGAAAAATGCAGGGAGGGTTTGGGCAAAATGTCATCCATCGCCGCTTTCAGTATTTGGCATATTTTCGGTATAAAATGTCGTAATTTCAACCTGCGAATATGTACAGAGAGCCAGAACTTGGCTCCAAAATATGGCTCAAATGTCGAATTTGGGATGTTTGGGATATTTTGAAAACTGCTGGGAGGGTTTGGGCAAAATGTGATCCATCGCCGCTTTTAGTTATTGGCATATTTTCGGTATAAAAAGTCGTAGTTACAAACTGCGAATACGTGCAGAGAGCCAGAATTTGGCTCCAAAATATGGCTCAAGCGTCGAATTTGGGATGTTTTGGATATTTTGTAAATTGCAAGGAGGGTTTGGGTAAAACGTGATCTATCGCCGATCTCAGTAATTGGCATATTTTAGGTATAAAAAGTCCTAATTTAAAACTGCGAATACGTGCAGAGAGCCAGAATTTGCCTACAAAATATGGCTCAAGGATGGAATTTGGAATGTTTGGGATATTTTGAAAACTGCAGGGGGTTTTGGGCAAAATGTGACCATTGCCGCTCTTAGTAATTGGCATATTTTCGGTATAAAATTCGTAATTTCAAACAGCGAATACGTGCAGAAAGCCAGAATTTGCCTCCAAAATATGGCTCACGCAACGAATTTGGGATGTTTGGGATATTTTGAAAACTTCAGGGAGGGTTTTGGCAAAATGTGACCCTTCGCCGCTCTCAATAATTGGCATTTTTCGGTATAAAAAGACGTAATTTCAAACTGCGAATACAAGCAGAGAACCCGAATTTGGCTCCTAAGTATGGCTCAAGCGTCGAATTGGAATGTTTGGGATATTTTGAGAACTGCAGGGAGGGTTTGGGCAAAATGTGACCTATCGCTGCTCTCAGTAATTGGCATATTTTCGGTATAAAAAGTCGTAATTTCAAACTGCGAATACGTGCAGAGAGCCAGAATTTGGCTTCAAAATATGGCTCAAGGGTCGAATTTGGGATGTTTGGTATATTTTGAAAACTGCTGGGAGGGTTTCGGCAAAATGTTATCCATCGTAGCTTTCAGTAATTGTCATATTTTCGGTATAAAAAGTCGTAATTTCGTACTGCGAATACGTAGAGAGAGCCAGAATTTGGCTCCAAAATAAGGCTCAAGGGTCGAATTTGGGATGTTTGGGATATTTTGAAAACTGCAGGGAGGGTTTGGGCAAAATGTGATCTATCGCCGCTCTCAGTAATTGGCATATTTTCGGTATAAAATGTCGTAATTTCAACCTGCGAATATGTGCAGAGAGCCAGAATTTGGCTCCAAAATATGGCTCAAGGGTCGAATTTGGGATGCTTGGGATATATTGAAAACTGCTTGGAAGGTTTGGGCAAAATGTGATCCATCACTAATTTCAGTAATTGACATATTTTCGGTAAAAAATGTCGTAATTTCAAACCGCGAATATGTGCAGAGAGCCAGAATTTGGCTCCAAAATATGGCTCAAGGGTAGAATTTGGGACTTTTAGGATATTTTGGAAACTGCAGGGAGATTTAGGCAAAATGTGACCCATCGCTGCTCTCAGTAATTGGCATATTTTCAGTATAAGAAGTCGTAATTTCAAACTGCGAATACCTGCAAAGAGCCAGAATTTGGCTCCAAAATAAGGCTCAAGGGTCGAATTTGGGATGTTTTTGATATTTTGAAAACTGCAGGGAGGGTTTGGGCAAAATGGGATCCATCGCTGTTCTCATTAATTGGCATTTTCAGGTATAAAAAAGTCGTACTTTTAAACTGCGAATACGTGCAGAGAGCCCGAATTTGGCTCCAAATAATGGATCAAACGTCGAATTTGATATGTTTGGGATATTTGGAAAACTGCAGGGGGGGATTGGGCAAAATGTGACAAATCGCCCCTTTCAGTAATTGGCATATTTTCGCTATAAAATGTCGTAATTTCAAACAGCGAATATGTGCAGAAAGCCTGAATTTGGCTCCAAAATATGGCTCAAGAGTCGAATTTTAGATGTATGGGATATTTTGACAACTGCAGGGTGAGTTTGGGCAAAATGTGATCCATAGTTTCTCTTAGTAATTGGCATGTTTTCGGCATAAAAAATCGTAATTTCAAATTGCGAATACGTGCAGAGAGCCAGAATTTGGCTCCAAAATATGGCTCAAGCGTCGAATTTGGGACGTTTTGGATATTTTAAAAACTGCAGGGGGGTTCGGGCAAATGTAACCCTTCGCCGCTCACAGTAATTACCATGTTTTCAATAGAAAAAGTCGTATTTTCAGACTACGAATACGTGCAGAGAACCAGAATTTGGGTGCAAAATATGGCTCGAACGTCCAATTTGGGATGTTAGGAATATTTTGAAAACTGCAGGGGGTGTTTGGGCAAAATGTCACCCATCGCCGATTTCAGTAATTGGCATATTTTCGGTATAAAATGTATTAATTTCAACCTGCGAATATGTGCAGAGCCAGAATTTGGCTCCAAAATATAGCTGAAGGGTCGAATTTGGGATGTTTGGGATATTTTGAAAACTGCTGGGAGGGTTTCGGCAAAATGTTATCCATCGCCGCTTACAGTAATTTACATACTTTTGGTATAAAATGTCGTAATTTCGAACTGCTTATACGTGCAGAGAGCCAGAACTTGCCTCCAAAATATGGCTCAAGCGACAAATTATGGGTGTTTAGGATATTTTGAAAACTGCAGGTGGTGGGTTTGGGCAAAACGTGACCATTCGCTGCTCTCAGAAATTGACATATTTTCGGTATAAAATGTCGAAATTTCAAACAGCGAATATGTGCAGAGAGCCAGAATTTGGCTCCAAAATATGGCTCAAGTGTCGAATTTTGGATGTTTGGGATATTTTGAAAATTGCAGAAGGGGTTTGGGCAAAATGTGATCCATCACTGCTTTCAGTAATTGGCATATTTTCGGTATAAAAAGTCGTAATTTCAAACTGCGAATACGTGCAGAGAACCAGAATTTGGCTCCAAAATATAGCTCATGGGTCGAATTTGGGATGTTTGGGATATTTTGAAAACTGCTGGGAGGGTTTGGGCAAAATGTTATCCTTCGCTGCTTTCAGTAATTGGCATATTTTCAGTATAAAAAGACGTAATTTCAAACAGCGAATACGTAGAAAGAGCCAGAATTTGGCTCCAAAATATGGCTCAAACGTCGAATTTGGGATATTTGGGATATTTTGAAAACTGCCGGGGGGGGGGGGGGATCAAAACTTGACCATTCGCTGCTCTCAGTAATTGACATATTTTCAGTATAAAATGTCGAATTTTCAAACAGCGAATATGTGCAGAGAGCCAGAATTTGGCTCCAAAATATGGCTCAATTGTCGAATTTTGGATGTTTGGGATATTTTGAAAACTGCAGAGAGGGGTTTGGGTAAATTGTGATCCACCGCTGCTTTCAGTAAATGGCATATTTTCGGTATAAAAAGTCGTAATTTCAAACTACAAATACGTGTAGAGAGCCCGAATTTGGCTCCAAAATATGACTCAAGCGTCGAATTGGGATGTTTGGGATCACTCTCTTGAGCCTCTGCATCATTCTCTTGAGCCTCTACATCACTCTCTCGAGCCTCTGCATCACTCTACTCAGCCTCTGCATCACTCTCTTAAGCCTCTGCATCCCTCTCTTGATCCGCAGCATCACTCTCTTGAGCCTCTGCATCATTCTCTTGAGCCTCTGCATCCCTCTCTTAAGCCTCTACATCATTCTCTTGAGCCTGTTCATCACTCTCTTGGGCCTCTGCATCACTCCCTTGAGCCTCTGCATCCCTCTCTTAAGCCTCTGCATCTCTCTCTTGAGCCTCTGCATCCCTCTCTTGAACTCCTGCATCCCTCTCATGAGCCTCTACATCCCTCGCTTGAGCCTTTGCATCACTCTCTTAAGCCTCTGCATCCCTCTCTTGAGCCTCTGCATCCCTCTCTTGTGCCTCTGCATCCCTATCTTGAGCCTCTGCATCCGTCTCTTAAGCCTCTGCATCACTCTCTTACGCCTCTGCATCACTCTCGAAAGCCTCTGAATCACTCTCTTGAGCCTCTGCATCACTCTCTTGAGCCCCTGCATCCCTCTCTTGAGACTCTGCATCACTCTCTTGACCCTCTGCATCACCCTTGTAAGCCTCTGCATCCCTCTTTTGAGACTCTGCATCACTTTCTTAAGCCTCTGCATCACTCTCTTTAGCCTCTGCATCACTCTCGTAAACCTCTGAATCACTCTCTTGAGCCTCTGCATCATTCTCTTGAGCCTCTGCAACTCAATCTTCAGCCTCTGCGTCACTCTCTTCAGCCTCTGCATCCCTCTCTTGGGCCTCTGCATCACTCACTTAAGCCTCTTCATCACTCTCTTAAGCCTCTGCATCACTCTCGTAAACCTCTGAATCACTCTCTTGAGCCTCTGCATCCCTCTCTTGAGGCTCTGCATCACTCTCAAGAGCCTCTGCATCCCTCTCTTGTGCCTCTTAATCCCTCACTTGAGCCTCTTTGCATCACTCTCCTGAGCCTCTGCATCATTCACTTGAGCCTCTGCATCTCTCTCTTCAGCCTCTGCATCACTCTCTTGAGCCTCTGCGTCCCTCTCCTGTGCCTCTTCATCCCTCACTTGAGCCTCTTTGCATCACTCTCCTGAGCCTCTGCATCATTCTCTTGAGCCTCTGCATCTCTCTCTTCAGCCTCTGCATCACTCTCTTGAGCCCCTGCATCCCTCTCTTAAGCCTTTGCATCACTCACTTAAGCCTCTGCATCCCTCTCTTGAGGCTCTGCATCACTCTCAAGAGAATCTGCATCCCTCTCTTGTGCCTCTTCATCCCTCACTTGAGCCTCTGCATCCCTCTCTTGATCCTCTGCAGCCCTCTCTTGAGCATTTGCATCACTCTCTTAAGCCTCTGCATCCCTCTCTTCAGCCTCTGCATCCCTCTCCTGAGCCTTTGCATCTCTCTCTTAAGCCTCTGCATCCCTCTCTTGAGCCTCTGCATCACTCTTTTGAGTCTCTGCATCCCTGTCTTAAGCCTCTGCATCCCCTGTCTCGAGCCTCTGCATCACTCTCTTGAGTCTCTTCTTCCCTCTCTTAAGCCTCTGCATCATACTCTTGAGCCTCTGCATCACTCTTTTAAGCCTCTGCATCATTCTCTTCAGCTTCTGCATCACTCTGTTGAGCCTCTGCATCACTTTCTTGAGCGTCTGCATAACTCTTTTAAGCCTCTGCATCATTCTCATCAGCCTCTGCATCCCTCTCTTAAGCTTCTGCATCACTCTCTTGAGCCTCTGCATCACTCTCATCAGCCTCTGCATCCCTCTCTTAAGCCTCTGCATCACTCTCTTAAGCCTCTGCATCACTCTCTAAAGCCTCTGCATCACTCTCGTAAGTCTCTGAATCACTTAGTTGAGTCTCTGCATCCCTCTCTAGAGCCTCTGCATCACTCGCTTTAGCCTCTGCATCACTCTCTTGAGCCTCTGCATCCCTCTCTTGAGACTCTGCATCACTCTCTTGAGCCTCTGCATCACTCTGTTAATCCTCTTCATCCCTCTTTTGAGCCTCTGCATCACTTTCTTAAGCCTCTGCATCACTCTCTTAAGCCTCTGCATCACTCTCTTAAACCTCTGAATCAATCTCTTGAGCCTCTGCATCCCTCTCTTGAGGCTCTGCATCACTCTCAAGAGCCTCTGCATCTCTCTCTTGTGCCTCTGCTTCCCTCACTTGAGCCTCTGCATCCCTCTCTTGAGCCTTTGCATCCTTCTCTTGAGCCTCTGCATCCCTCTCTTGAGTCTCTGCATCCCTCTCTTGAGCCTCTGCGTCCCTCTCTTGAGGCTCTGCATCATCTTTCTTGAGCCTCTGCATCCCTCTCTTAAGCCTCTGCAACACTCTCTTCAGCCTCTGCCCACTCTGTTAAGTCTCTGCATCCCTCTCTTGATCATCTGCATCACTCTCGTAAGCCTCTGCATCACTCTCTTGAGCCTCTGCATAACTCTCCTTAGCTTCTGCATCACTCTCTTTAGCCTGTGCATCCCTGTCTTGAGCCTCTGCAACACTCTCTTCAGCCTCTGCATTACTCTCTCGAGCCTCTGCATCACTCTCTTGATCCTCTGCATCATTCTCTTGAACCTCTGCATCACTCTCCTGAGCCTCTACATCTTTCTCTTCAGCCTCTGCATCCCTCGTTTGAGCCTTTGCATCACTCTCTTAAGCCTCTGCATCCCTCTCTTGAGCCTCTGCATCACTCTCAAGAGCCTCTGCATCCCACTCTTGTGCCTCTTCATCCCTAACATGAGCCTCTCCATCCCTCTCTTGAGCCTCTGCATCCCTCTCTTGAGCCTCTGCATCCCTCTCTTGAGCCTCGGCGTCCATCTCTTAAGCCTCTTCATCACTCTTTTAAGCCTCTGCATCACTCTCGAAAGCCTCTTAATCACTCTCTTGAGCCTCTGCATCCCTCTCTTGAGACTCTGAATAACTCTCTTGAGCCTCTGCATCACCCTTTTAAGCCTCTGCATCTTTCTTTTGAGCCTCTGCATCACTTTCTTAAGCCTCTGCATCACTCTCTTAAGCCTCTGCATCACTCTCGTAAGCCTTTGAATCACTCTCTTGAGCCTCTGCATCCCTCTCTTGAGGCTCTGCATCCCTCTCTTGTGGCTCTTCATCCCTAACATGAGCCTCTGCATCCCTCTCTTGAGCCTCTGCATCACTATCTTGAGCGTCTGCATCACTCTGTTGAGCCTCTGCATCACTCTCTTAAGCCTCTGCATCCCTTTCTTGATCAGAGGCTCAAGTGATGCAGAGGCTCAAGAGCGTGATGCAGATGCTCAAGAGAGTGATGCAGAGGCTTAAGAAAGTGATGCAGAGGCTCAAAAGAGTGATGCAGAGGCTTATGAGAGGGATTCAAAGGCTCAAGAGAGGGCTGAAGAGGCTTAGGAGAGTGAGGCACAGGCTCAAGAGAGTGATGCAGAGGCTTAAGAGAGGGATGTCGAGGCTCAAGAGAGTGTTGCAGAGACTCAAGATAGGGGCGTAGAGGCTCAGAAGAGTGATGCAGAGGCTCAAGAGAGTGATGCAGAGGCCTAGGAGAATGATGCAGATGCTCAAGAGAGGGATGCAGAGGCTCAAGAGAGTGATTCAGAGGCTTAAGAGAGTGATGCATAGGCTCAAGAGAATGATGCAGAGGGTCAAGAGAATGATGTAGAGGCTTAAGAGAGGGATGCAGAGGCTCAAGAGAATTATGCAGAGATTCAAGAGAGTGATGCAGAGGTAGAAGAGAGTGATGCAGTAGATAAAGAGAGTGATGGAGAGGCTCAAGAGAGTGATGCAGAGGATCAAGAGAGGGAAGCAGAGGGTTAGGAGAGTGATGCAAAGGCTGAAGAGAATGATGCAGATCCTCCAGAGAGTGATTCAGAGGCTTAAGAGAGTGATGCAGAGACTCAAGAAAGTTATGCAGAGGCTCAAGAGAGTGATGCAGAGGCTTACGAGAGTGATGCAGAGGCTCATGAGAGGGATGCAGAGGCTTAAGAGAGTGATGCAAAATCTCAAGAGAGGGATGCAGAGGCTCATGAGAGGGATGCAGGAGTTCAAGTGAGGGATGCAGAGGATCAAGAAAGGGATGCAGAGGCTTAAGAAAGTGATGCAGAAGCTCAAAATAGGGATGCAAAGGCTTAAGAGGGTGATGTAGAGGCTCAAGAGAATGATGCAGTGGCTCAAGAGAGGGATGCAGAGGCTCATGAGAGTGATGCAGAGATTTAAGAGAGTTATGCAGAGGCTCAAGAGAGTGATGCAGAGGCTTAAGAGAGTGATGCATAGGCTCAAGAGTGTGATGCAGAGGCTCAAGAGAATGATGTAGAGGCTTAAGAGAGGGATGCAGAGGCTCAAGAGAATGATGCAGAGGCTTACGAAAGTGATGCAGAAGCTTAAGCGAGTGATGCAAAGGCTCAAGAGAGGGATGCAGAGGCTCATGAGAGGGATGAAGGAGTTCAGGAGAGGGATGCATAGGCTCAAGAGAGGGATGCAGAGGTTTAAGAAAGTGATGCAAAGGCTCAAAAGAGGGATGCAGAGGCATAAAAGGGTGATGCAGAGGCTCAAGAGAGTGATGCAGAGGCTCAAGAGAGGGATGCAGAGGGTTAAGAGAGTGATGTAGAGACTCAAGAGACGGATGCAGAGGCTCAAGAGAGTGATGCATAGACTCAAGAGAGTGATGCAGAGGCTCAAGAGAGTAAAGCAGAGGTTCAAGAAAGTGATGCAGAGGATCAAGAGAGGGAAGCAGAGGCTTACGAGAGTGATGCAGAGGTTGAAGAGAATGATGCAGAGGCTCTAGAGAGTGATGCAGAGGCTTAAGAGAGTGCTGCAGGGGCTCAAGAGAGTGATGCAGAGGATCAAGAGAGGGATGCAGAGGCTCAATAGAGTGATGCAGAGGCTTACGAGAGTGATGCAGAGGCTCAAGAGAGGGATGCAGAGGCTCAAGAGAGTGATGCAGAGACTCAAGAGAGTTATGCAGAGGCTCAATAGAGTGATGCAGAGGCTTACGAGAGTGATGCAGAGGCTCAAGAGAGGGATGCAGAGGCTTAAGAGAGTGATGCAGAGGCTTATGAAAGTGATGCTGAAGCTATAAATAGGGATGCAGAGACCTAAAAGGGTGATGCAGAGGCTCAAGAGAGTGATGCAGAGGCTAAAGAGAGGGATGAAGGAGCCCAAGTGAGTGATGCAGACGCTCAAGAGTGTGATGCAGAGGATGAAGAGAGTGATGCAGAGGCTCAAGAGAGTGATGCAGAGGCTCAAGAGAGGGATTCAGAGGCTCATGAGAGGGATGCAGAGGCTCAAGATTGTGATGCAGAGACTCAAGAGCGTTTTCCAAAGACTCAAGAGAGTGATGAAGAGGCTTACGAGAGTGAAGCAGAGGCTCAAGAGAGGGATGTAGAGGCTCAAGAGAGTGACGCAGAAGTTCAATAGAGTAATGCAGAGGCTTAAGAGAGTGATGCAGAGGCTTAATAAAGGGGATGCAGATGCTCAAAAGAGTGATGCAGAGGTTGAAGAGGCTTAAGAGCGGGATCCAAAGGCTCAAGAGAGGGATGAAGAGGCTCATGAGAGGGATGCAGGAGTTCAAGAGAGGGATGCAGAGACTCAAGAAAGGGATACAGAGGCTTAAGAAAGTGATGCAGAGGCTCAAAATAGGGATGCAGAGGCTCAAGAGAGTGATGATGCAGAGGCTCAAGAGAGTGATGCAGAGGTTCAAGAGAGTGATGCAGAGGATCAAGAGAGGGAAGCAGAGGCTTAAGAGAGTGATGCAGAGGCTGAAGAGAATGATGCAGAGGCTCCAGAGAGTGATGCAGAGGTTTAAGAGATTGATGCAGAGACTCAAGAGAGTTATGCAGAGGCTAGAGAGAGTGATGCAGAAGCTTACGAGAGTGATGCAGAGGCTCAAGGGAGGGATGCAGAGGCTGGAGAGAGTGATGCAAAGGCTTAAGAGAGTGATGCAAGGCTCAAGAGAGGGATGCAGAGGCTCATGAGAGGGATGCAGAGGCTTAAGAAAGTGATGCAGAGGCTCAAAATAGGGATACAGAGGCTTAAGAGGGTGATGCAGAGGCTCAAGAGAGGGATGCAGAGGCTCAAGAGAGTGAAGCAGAGACTCAAGAGTGTTATGCATTGGCTCAAGAGAGTGATGCAGAGGCTTACGAGAGTGATGCAGAGGCTCAAGAGAGGGATGTAGAGGCTCAAGAGCGTGATGCAGAAGCTCAAGAGAGTGATGAAGAGTCTTAAGAAAGTGATGCAGAGGCTCGAGAGAGTGATGCAGAGGCTTATGAGAGCCTCTGGCTGAACAGAGTGATGCAGAGGCTCAACAGAGTGATGCAGAGGCTCTAGTGAGTGATGCAGAGGCTCAGGAGAGTGATGCAGGGGCTCAAGAGAGTGATGCAGAGTATCAAGAGAGTGATGCAGAGTATCAAGAGAGTTATGCAGAGGCTCGAGAGAGAGATTCAGAGGCTTACGAGAGTGATGCAGAGAATCAAGAGAGTGATGCAGAGGCTCGAGAGAGTTACGCAGAGGCCTCAAGAGAGGGATTCAGAGGCTTAAGAGAGTGATGCAGAGGCTGAAGAGAGTGTTGCAGAGGCTCAAGAGAGGGATGAAGTGACTGAAGAGAGTGATGCAGAGGCTCAAGAGAATGATGCAGAGGGTCAAGAGAATGATGTAGAGGCTTAAGTGAGGGATGCAGAGGCTCAAGAGAATTATGCAGAGATTCAAGAGAGTGATGCAGAGGTAGAAGAGAGTGATGCAGTAGATCAAGAGAGTGATGCAGAGGCTAAAGAGAGCGATGCAGAGGCTTAAGAGAGTGATGTAGAGACTCAAGAGACGGATGCAGAGGCTCAAGAGAGTGATGCAGAGGCTCAAGAGAGTGATGCAGATGCTCAAGAGAAGGATGCAGAGGCTTAAGAGAGTGATGTAGAGACTCAAGAGACGGATGCAGAGGCTCAAGAGAGTGATGCAGAGGCTCAAGAGAGTGATGCAGAGGCTCAAGAGAGTAATACAGAGGTTCAAGAAAGTGATGCAGAGGATCAAGAGAGGGAAGCAGAGGCTTACGAGAGTGATGCAGAGGTTGAAGAGAATGATGCAGAGGCTCTAGAGAGTGATGCAGAGGCTTAAGAGAGTGCTGCAGGGGCTCAAGAGAGTGATGCAGAGGATCAAGAGAGGGATGCAGAGGCTCAATAGAGTGATGCAGAGGCTTGCGAGAGTGATGCAGAGGCTCAAGAGAGTGATGCAGAGACTCAAGGGAGTTATGCAGAGGCTGAATAGAGTGATGCAGAGGCTTACAAGAGTGATGCAGAGGCTCAAGA
The DNA here is from genome assembly GCF_040958095.1 of Procambarus clarkii. Taxonomy (NCBI): domain Eukaryota; kingdom Metazoa; phylum Arthropoda; class Malacostraca; order Decapoda; family Cambaridae; genus Procambarus; species Procambarus clarkii. The sequence continues at coordinate 6,989,887 of NC_091168.1, forward strand.
GAGGGATGCAGAGGCTTAAGAGAGTGGTGCAGAGGCTTAGGAGAGGGATGCAGAGGCCCATGAGAGGGATGCAGGAGTGCAAGCGTGGGATTCAGAGGCTCAAGAAAGAGATGCAGAGGCTTATGAAAGTGATGCTGAAGCTCTAAATAGGGATGCAGAGACTTAAAAGGGTGATGCAGAGGCTCAAGAGAGTGATGCAGAGGCTAAAGAGAGGGATGCAGGGGCCAAGGTGAGTGATGCAGATGCTCAAGAGAGTGATGCAGAGGATGAAGAGAGTGATGCAGAGGCTCAAGAGAGTGATGCAGAGGCTCAAGAGAGGGATTCAGAGGCTCATGAGAGGGATGCAGAGGCTCAAGATTGTGATGCAGAGACTCAAGAGCGTTTTGCAGAGTCTCAAGAGAGTGATGCAGAGGCTTACGAGAGTGATGCAGAGGCTCAAGAGAGGGACGTAGAGGCCTAATAAAGGGGATGCAGATGCTCAAAAGAGTGATGCAGAGGTTGAAGAGAGTGATGCAGAGGCTTAAGAGCGAGATCCAAAGGCTCAAGAGAGGGATGAAGAGGCTCATGAGAGGGATGCAGGAGTTCAAGAGAGGGATGCAGAGGCTCAAGAAAGGGATGCAGAGGCTTAAGAAAGTGATGCAGAGGCTCAAAAAAGGGATGCAGAGGCTCAGGAGAGTGATGATGCAGAGGCTCATGAGAGGGATGCAGGAGTTCAAGAGAGGGATGCAGAGGCTCAAGAAAGGGATGCAGAGGCTTAAGAAAGTGATGCAGAGGCTCAAAATAGGGATGCAGAAGCTCAAGAGAGTGATGATGCAGAGGCTCAAGAGAGTGATGCAGAGGTTCAAGAGAATGATGCAGAGGATCAAGAGAGGGAAGCAGAGGCTTAAGTGAGTGATGCAGAGGCTCCAGAGAATGATGCAGAGGCTCCAGAGAGTGATGCAGAGGTTTAAGAGAGTGATGCAGAGACTCAAGAGAGTTATGCAGAGGCTAGAGAGAGTGATGCAGAAGCTTACAGGAGTGATGCAGAGGCTCAAGAGAGTGATGCAGAGGCTCAAGAGAGTAATGCAGAGGTTCAGGAAAGTGATGCAGAGGATCAAGAGAGGGAAGATGAAGCTTACGAGAGTGATGCAGAGGTTGAAGAGAATGATGCAGAGGCTCTAGAGAGTGATGCAGAGGCTTAAGAGAGTGCTGCAGGGGCTCAAGACAGTGATGCAGAGGCTCGAGAGAGTGATGCAGAGGCTTATGAGAGCCTCTGGCTGAACAGAGTGATGCAGAGGTGAACAGAGTGATGCAGAGGCTCTAGTGAGTGATGCAGAGGCTCAAGAGAGTGATGTAGGGGCTCAAGAGAGTGATGCAGAGTATCAAGAGAGTGATGCAGAGGCTTAAGAGAGTGATGCATAGGCTCAAGAGTGTGATGCAGAGGCTCAAGAGAATGATGTAGAGGCTTAAGAGAGGGATGCAGAGGCTCAAGAGAATGATGCAGAGGCTTACGAGAGTGATGCAGAAGCTTAAGCGAGTGATGCAAAGGCTCAAGAGAGGGATGCAGAGGCTCAAGAGAGTGATGCAGAGATTTAAGAGAGTTATGCAGAGGCTCAAGAGAGTGATGCAGAGGCTTAAGAGAGTGATGCATAGGCTCAAGAGTGTGATGCAGAGGCTCAAGAGAATGATGTAGAGGCTTAAGAGAGGGATGCAGAGGCTCAAGAGAATGATGCAGAGGCTTAAGAGAGTGATGCATAGGCTCAAGAGTGTGATGCAGAGGCTCAAGAGAATGATGTAGAGGCTTAAGAGAGGGATGCAGAGGCTCAAGAGAATGATGCAGAGGCTTACGAGAGTGATGCAGAAGCTTAAGCGAGTGATGCAAAGGCTCAAGAGAGCGATGCAGAGGCTCATGAGAGGGATGAAGGAGTTCAGGAGAGGGATGCATAGGCTCAAGAGAGGGATGCAGAGGTTTAAGAAAGTGATGCAAAGGCTCAAAAGAGGGATGCAGAGGCATAAAAGGGTGATGCAGAGGCTCAAGAGAGTGATGCAGAGGCTGAAGAGAGGGATGCAGAGGCTTAAGAGAGTGATGTAGAGACTCAAGAGACGGATGCAGAGGCTCAAGAGAGTGATGCAGAGGCTCAAGAGAGTGATGCAGAGGCTCAAGAGAGTAAAACAGAGGTTCAAGAAAGTGATGCAGAGGATCAAGAGAGGGAAGCAGAGGCTTACGAGAGTGATGCAGAGGTTGAAGAGAATGATGCAGAGGCTCTAGAGAGTGATGCAGAGGCTTAAGAGAGTGCTGTAGGGGCTCAAGAGAGTGATGCAGAGGATCAAGAGAGGGATGCAGAGGCTCAATAGAGTGATGCAGAGGCTTACGAGAGTGATGCAGAGGGTCAAGAGAGGGATGCAGAGGCTCAAGAGAGTGATGCAGAGACTCAAGAGAGTTATGCAGAGGCTCAATAGAGTGATGCAGAGGCTTACGAGAGTGATGCAGAGGCTCAAGAGAGGGATGCAGAGGCTTAAGAGAGTGATGCAGAGGCTTAGGAGAGGGATGCAGAGGCCCATGAGAGGGATGCAGGAGTTCAAGCGTTGGATTCAGAGGCTCAAGAAAAAGATGCAGAGGCTTATGAAAGTGATGCTGAAGCTATAAATAGGGATGCAGAGACCTAAAAGGGTGATGCAGAGGCTCAAGAGAGTGATGCAGAGGCTAAAGAGAGGGATGAAGGAGCCCAAGTGAGTGATGCAGATGCTCAAGAGTGTGATGCAGAGGATGAAGAGAGTGATGCAGAGGCTAAAGAGAGTGATGCAGAGGCTCAAGAGAGGGATTCAGAGGCTCATGAGAGGGATGCAGAGGCTCAAGATTGTGATGCAGAGACTCAAGAGCGTTTTCCAGAGATTCAAGAGAGTGATGCAGAGGCTTACGAGAGTGAAGCAGAGGCTCAAGAGAGGAATGTAGAGGCTCAAGAGAGTGACGCAGAAGTTCAATAGAGTAATGCAGAGGCTTAAGAGAGTGATGCAGAGGCTTAATAAAGGGGATGCAGATGCTCAAAAGAGTGATGCAGAGGTTGAAGAGAGTGATGCAGAGGCTTAAGAGCGGGATCCAAAGGCTCAAGAGAGGGATGAAGAGGCTCATGAGAGGGATGCAGGAGTTCAAGAGAGGGATGCAGAGACTCAAGAAAGGGATGCAGAGGCTTAAGAAAGTGATGCAGAGGCTCAAAATAGGGATGCAGAGGCTCAAGAGAGTGATGATGCAGAGGCTCAAGAGAGTGATGCAGAGGTTCAAGAGAGTGATGCAGAGGCTCAAGAGAGGGATGCAGAGGCTTAAGAGAGTGGTGCAGAGGCTTAGGAGAGGGATGCAGAGGCCCATGAGAGGGATGCAGGAGTGCAAGCGTGGGATTCAGAGGCTCAAGAAAGAGATGCAGAGGCTTATGAAAGTGATGCTGAAGCTCTAAATAGGGATGCAGAGACTTAAAAGGGTGATGCAGAGGCTCAAGAGAGTGATGCAGAGGCTAAAGAGAGGGATGCAGGGGCCAAGGTGAGTGATGCAGATGCTCAAGAGAGTGATGCAGAGGATGAAGAGAGTGATGCAGAGGCTCAAGAGAGTGATGCAGAGGCTCAAGAGAGGGATTCAGAGGCTCATGAGAGGGATGCAGAGGCTCAAGATTGTGATGCAGAGACTCAAGAGCGTTTTGCAGAGTCTCAAGAGAGTGATGCAGAGGCTTACGAGAGTGATGCAGAGGCTCAAGAGAGGGACGTAGAGGCTCAAGAGAGTGATGCAGAAGCTCAATAGAGTGATGCAGAGGCTTAAGAGAGTGATGCAGAGGCCTAATAAAGGGGATGCAGATGCTCAAAAGAGTGATGCAGAGGTTGAAGAGAGTGATGCAGAGGCTTAAGAGCGAGATCCAAAGGCTCAAGAGAGGGATGAAGAGGCTCATGAGAGGGATGCAGGAGTTCAAGAGAGGGATGCAGAGGCTCAAGAAAGGGATGCAGAGGCTTAAGAAAGTGATGCAGAGGCTCAAAAAAGGGATGCAGAGGCTCAAGAGAGTGATGATGCAGAGGCTCATGAGAGGGATGCAGGAGTTCAAGAGAGGGATGCAGAGGCTCAAGAAAGGGATGCAGAGGCTTAAGAAAGTGATGCAGAGGCTCAAAATAGGGATGCAGAAGCTCAAGAGAGTGATGATGCAGAGGCTCAAGAGAGTGATGCAGAGGTTCAAGAGAATGATGCAGAGGATCAAGAGAGGGAAGCAGAGGCTTAAGAGAGTGATGCAAGGCTCCAGAGAATGATGCAGAGGCTCCAGAGAGTGATGCAGAGGTTTAAGAGAGTGATGCAGAGACTCAAGAGAGTTATGCAGAGGCTAGAGAGAGTGATGCAGAAGCTTACAGGAGTGATGCAGAGGCTCAAGAGAGTGATGCAGAGGCTCAAGAGAGTAATGCAGAGGTTCAGGAAAGTGATGCAGAGGATCAAGAGAGGGAAGATGAAGCTTACGAGAGTGATGCAGAGGTTGAAGAGAATGATGCAGAGGCTCTAGAGAGTGATGCAGAGGCTTAAGAGAGTGCTGCAGGGGCTCAAGACAGTGATGCAGAGGCTCGAGAGAGTGATGCAGAGGCTTATGAGAGCCTCTGGCTGAACAGAGTGATGCAGAGGTGAACAGAGTGATGCAGAGGCTCTAGTGAGTGATGCAGAGGCTCAAGAGAGTGATGTAGGGGCTCAAGAGAGTGATGCAGAGTATCAAGAGAGTGATGCAGAGGCTTAAGAGAGTGATGCATAGGCTCAAGAGTGTGATGCAGAGGCTCAAGAGAATGATGTAGAGGCTTAAGAGAGGGATGCAGAGGCTCAAGAGAATGATGCAGAGGCTTACGAGAGTGATGCAGAAGCTTAAGCGAGTGATGCAAAGGCTCAAGAGAGGGATGCAGAGGCTCAAGAGAGTGATGCAGAGATTTAAGAGAGTTATGCAGAGGCTCAAGAGAGTGATGCAGAGGCTTAAGAGAGTGATGCATAGGCTCAAGAGTGTGATGCAGAGGCTCAAGAGAATGATGTACAGGCTTAAGAGAGGGATGCAGAGGCTGAAGAGAATGATGCAGAGGCTTAAGAGAGTGATGCATAGGCTCAAGAGTGTGATGCAGAGGCTCAAGAGAATGATGTAGAGGCTTAAGAGAGGGATGCAGAGGCTCAAGAGAATGATGCAGAGGCTTACGAGAGTGATGCAGAAGCTTAAGCGAGTGATGCAAAGGCTCAAGAGAGCGATGCAGAGGCTCATGAGAGGGATGAAGGAGTTCAGGAGAGGGATGCATAGGCTCAAGAGAGGGATGCAGAGGTTTAAGAAAGTGATGCAAAGGCTCAAAAGAGGGATGCAGAGGCATAAAAGGGTGATGCAGAGGCTCAAGAGAGTGATGCAGAGGCTGAAGAGAGGGATGCAGAGGCTTAAGAGAGTGATGTAGAGACTCAAGAGACGGATGCAGAGGCTCAAGAGAGTGATGCAGAGGCTCAAGAGAGTGATGCAGAGGCTCAAGAGAGTAAAACAGAGGTTCAAGAAAGTGATGCAGAGGATCAAGAGAGGGAAGCAGAGGCTTACGAGAGTGATGCAGAGGTTGAAGAGAATGATGCAGAGGCTCTAGAGAGTGATGCAGAGGCTTAAGAGAGTGCTGCAGGGGCTCAAGAGAGTGATGCAGAGGATCAAGAGAGGGATGCAGAGGCTCAATAGAGTGATGCAGAGGCTTACGAGAGTGATGCATAGGCTCAAGAGTGTGATGCAGAGGCTCAAGAGAATGATGTAGAGGCTTAAGAGAGGGATGCAGAGGCTCAAGAGAATGATGCAGAGGCTTACGAGAGTGATGCAGAAGCTTAAGCGAGTGATGCAAAGGCTCAAGAGAGCGATGCAGAGGCTCATGAGAGGGATGAAGGAGTTCAGGAGAGGGATGCATAGGCTCAAGAGAGGGATGCAGAGGTTTAAGAAAGTGATGCAAAGGCTCAAAAGAGGGATGCAGAGGCATAAAAGGGTGATGCAGAGGCTCAAGAGAGTGATGCAGAGGCTGAAGAGAGGGATGCACAGGCTTAAGAGAGTGATGTAGAGACTCAAGAGACGGATGCAGAGGCTCAAGAGAGTGATGCAGAGGCTCAAGAGAGTGATGCAGAGGCTCAAGAGAGTAAAACAGAGGTTCAAGAAAGTGATGCAGAGGATCAAGAGAGGGAAGCAGAGGCTTACGAGAGTGATGCAGAGGTTGAAGAGAATGATGCAGAGGCTCTAGAGAGTGATGCAGAGGCTTAAGAGAGTGCTGCAGGGGCTCAAGAGAGTGATGCAGAGGATCAAGAGAGGGATGCAGAGGCTCAATAGAGTGATGCAGAGGCTTACGAGAGTGATGCAGAGGCTCAAGAGAGTGATGCAGAGGCTAAAGAGAGGGATGCAGGGGCCAAGGTGAGTGATGCAGATGCTCAAGAGAGTGATGCAGAGGATGAAGAGAGTGATGCAGAGGCTCAAGAGAGTGATGCAGAGGCTCAAGAGAGGGATTCAGAGGCTCATGAGAGGGATGCAGAGGCTCAAGATTGTGATGCAGAGACTCAAGAGCGTTTTGCAGAGTCTCAAGAGAGTGATGCAGAGGCTTACGAGAGTGATGCAGAGGCTCAAGAGAGGGACGTAGAGGCTCAAGAGAGTGATGCAGAAGCTCAATAGAGTGATGCAGAGGCTTAAGAGAGTGATGCAGAGGCCTAATAAAGGGGATGCAGATGCTCAAAAGAGTGATGCAGAGGTTGAAGAGAGTGATGCAGAGGCTTAAGAGCGAGATCCAAAGGCTCAAGAGAGGGATGAAGAGGCTCATGAGAGGGATGCAGGAGTTCAAGAGAGGGATGCAGAGGCTCAAGAAAGGGATGCAGAGGCTTAAGAAAGTGATGCAGAGGCTCAAAAAAGGGATGCAGAGGCTCAAGAGAGTGATGATGCAGAGGCTCATGAGAGGGATGCAGGAGTTCAAGAGAGGGATGCAGAGGCTCAAGAAAGGGATGCAGAGGCTTAAGAAAGTGATGCAGAGGCTCAAAATAGGGATGCAGAAGCTCAAGAGAGTGATGATGCAGAGGCTCAAGAGAGTGATGCAGAGGTTCAAGAGAATGATGCAGAGGATCAAGAGAGGGAAGCAGAGGCTTAAGAGAGTGATGCAAGGCTCCAGAGAATGATGCAGAGGCTCCAGAGAGTGATGCAGAGGTTTAAGAGAGTGATGCAGAGACTCAAGAGAGTTATGCAGAGGCTAGAGAGAGTGATGCAGAAGCTTACAGGAGTGATGCAGAGGCTCAAGAGAGTGATGCAGAGGCTCAAGAGAGTAATGCAGAGGTTCAGGAAAGTGATGCAGAGGATCAAGAGAGGGAAGATGAAGCTTACGAGAGTGATGCAGAGGTTGAAGAGAATGATGCAGAGGCTCTAGAGAGTGATGCAGAGGCTTAAGAGAGTGCTGCAGGGGCTCAAGACAGTGATGCAGAGGCTCGAGAGAGTGATGCAGAGGCTTATGAGAGCCTCTGTCTGAACAGAGTGATGCAGAGGTGAACAGAGTGATGCAGAGGCTCTAGTGAGTGATGCAGAGGCTCAAGAGAGTGATGTAGGGGCTCAAGAGAGTGATGCAGAGTATCAAGAGAGTGATGCAGAGGCTTAAGAGAGTGATGCATAGGCTCAAGAGTGTGATGCAGAGGCTCAAGAGAATGATGTAGAGGCTTAAGAGAGGGATGCAGAGGCTCAAGAGAATGATGCAGAGGCTTACGAGAGTGATGCAGAAGCTTAAGCGAGTGATGCAAAGGCTTAAGAGAGGGATGCAGAGGCTCAAGAGAGTGATGCAGAGATTTAAGAGAGTTATGCAGAGGCTCAAGAGAGTGATGCAGAGGCTTAAGAGAGTGATGCATAGGCTCAAGAGTGTGATGCAGAGGCTCAAGAGAATGATGTAGAGGCTTAAGAGAGGGATGCAGAGGCTCAAGAGAATGATGCAGAGGCTTAAGAGAGTGATGCATAGGCTCAAGAGTGTGATGCAGAGGCTCAAGAGAATGATGTAGAGGCTTAAGAGAGGGATGCAGAGGCTCAAGAGAATGATGCAGAGGCTTACGAGAGTGATGCAGAAGCTTAAGCGAGTGATGCAAAGGCTCAAGAGAGCGATGCAGAGGCTCATGAGAGGGATGAAGGAGTTCAGGAGAGGGATGCATAGGCTCAAGAGAGGGATGCAGAGGTTTAAGAAAGTGATGCAAAGGCTCAAAAGAGGGATGCAGAGGCATAAAAGGGTGATGCAGAGGCTCAAGAGAGTGATGCAGAGGCTGAAGAGAGGGATGCAGAGGCTTAAGAGAGTGATGTAGAGACTCAAGAGACGGATGCAGAGGCTCAAGAGAGTGATGCAGAGGCTCAAGAGAGTGATGCAGAGGCTCAAGAGAGTAAAACAGAGGTTCAAGAAAGTGATGCAGAGGATCAAGAGAGGGAAGCAGAGGCTTACGAGAGTGATGCAGAGGTTGAAGAGAATGATGCAGAGGCTCTAGAGAGTGATGCAGAGGCTTAAGAGAGTGCTGCAGGGGCTCAAGAGAGTGATGCAGAGGATCAAGAGAGGGATGCAGAGGCTCAATAGAGTGATGCAGAGGCTTACGAGAGTGATGCAGAGGGTCAAGAGAGGGATGCAGAGGCTCAAGAGAGTGATGCAGAGACTCAAGAGAGTTATGCAGAGGCTCAATAGAGTGATGCAGAGGCTTACGAGAGTGATGCAGAGGCTCAAGAGAGGGATGCAGAGGCTTAAGAGAGTGATGCAGAGGCTTAGGAGAGGGATGCAGAGGCCCATGAGAGGGATGCAGGAGTTCAAGCGTTGGATTCAGAGGCTCAAGAAAAAGATGCAGAGGCTTATGAAAGTGATGCTGTAGCTATAAATAGGGATGCAGAGACCTAAAAGGGTGATGCAGAGGCTCAAGAGAGTGATGCAGAGGCTAAAGAGAGGGATGAAGGAGCCCAAGTGAGTGATGCAGATGCTCAAGAGTGTGATGCAGAGGATGAAGAGAGTGATGCAGAGGCTAAAGAGAGTGATGCAGAGGCTCAAGAGAGGGATTCAGAGGCTCATGAGAGGGATGCAGAGGCTCAAGATTGTGATGCAGAGACTCAAGAGCGTTTTCCAGAGATTCAAGAGAGTGATGCAGAGGCTTACGAGAGTGAAGCAGAGGCTCAAGAGAGGGATGTAGAGGCTCAAGAGAGTGACGCAGAAGTTCAATAGAGTAATGCAGAGGCTTAAGAGAGTGATGCAGAGGCTTAATAAAGGGGATGCAGATGCTCAAAAGAGTGATGCAGAGGTTGAAGAGAGTGATGCAGAGGCTTAAGAGCGGGATCCAAAGGCTCAAGAGAGGGATGAAGAGGCTCATGAGAGGGATGCAGGAGTTCAAGAGAGGGATGCAGAGACTCAAGAAAGGGATGCAGAGGCTTAAGAAAGTGATGCAGAGGCTCAAAATAGGGATGCAGAGGCTCAAGAGAGTGATGATGCAGAGGCTCAAGAGAGTGATGCAGAGGTTCAAGAGAGTGATGCAGAGGATCAAGAGAGGGAAGCAGAGGCTTAAGAGAGTGATGCAGAGGCTGAAGAGAATGATGCAGAGGCTCCAGAGAGTGATGCAGAGGTTTAAGAGATTGATGCAGAGACTCAAGAGAGTTATGCAGAGGCTAGAGAGAGTGATGCAGAAGCTTACGAGAGTGATGCCGAGGCTCAAGGGAGGGATGCAGAGACTGGAGAGAGTGATGCAAAGGCTTAGGAGAGTGATGCAAGGCTCAAGAGAGGGATGCAGAGGCTCATGAGAGGGATGCAGGAGTTCAAGTGAGGGATGCAGAGGCTCAAGAAAGGGATGCAGAGGCTTAAGAAAGAGATGCAGAGGCTCAAAATAGGGATACAGAGGCTTAAGAGGGTGATGCAAAGGCTCAAGAGAGGGATGCAGAGGCTCAAGAGAGTGAAGCAGAGACTCAAGAGTGTTATGCATTGGCTCAAGAGAGTGATGCAGAGGCTTACGAGAGTGATGCAGAGGCTCAAGAGAGGGATGTAGAAGCTCAAGAGCGTGATGCAGAAGCTCAAGAGAGTGATGCAGAGGCTTATGAGAGCCTCTGGCTGAACAGAGTGATGCAGAGGCTCAACAGAGTGATGCAGAGGCTCTAGTGAGTGATGCAGAGGCTCAAGAGAGTGATGCAGGGGCTCAAGAGAGTGATGCAGAGTATCAAGAGAGTGATACAGAGGCTCGAGAGAGAGATTCAGAGGCTTACGAGAGTGATGCAGAGAATCAAGAGAGTGATGCAGAGGCTCGAGAGAGTTACGCAGAGGCCTCAAGAGAGGGATTCAGAGGCTTAAGAGAGTGATGCAGAGGCTGAAGAGAGTGTTGCAGAGGCTCAAGAGAGGGATGAAGAGACTGAAGAGAGTGATGCAGAGGCTCAAGAGAATGATGCAGAGGGTCAAGAGAATGATGTAGAGGCTTAAGTGAGGGATGCAGAGGCTCAAGAGAATTATGCAGAGATTCAAGAGAGTGATGCAGAGGTAGAAGAGAGTGATGCAGTAGATCAAGAGAGTGATGCAGAGGCTAAAGAGAGCGATGCAGAGGATCTAGAGAGGGAAGCAGAGGGTTAAGAGAGTGATGCAAAGGCTGAAGAGAATGATGCAGATCCTCCAGAGAGTGATTCAGAGGCTTAAGAGAGTGATGCAGAGACTCAAGAAAGTTATGCAGAGGCTCAAGAGAGTGATGCAGAGGCTTACGAGAGTGATGCAGAGGCTCATGAGAGGGATGCAGAGGCTTAAGAGAGTGATGTAAAATCTCACGAGAGGGATGCAGAGGCTCATGAGAGGGATGCAGGAGTTCAAGTGAGGGATGCAGAGGCTCAAGAAAGGGATGCAGAGGCTTAAGAAAGTGATGCAGAAGCTCAAAATAGGGATACAAAGGCTTAAGAGGGTCATGTAGAGGCTCAAGAGAATGGTGCAGTGGCTCAAGAGAGGGATGCAGAGGCTCATGAGAGTGATGCAGAGATTTAAGAGATTTATACAGAGGCACAAGAGAGTGATGCAGAGGCTTAAGAGAGTGATGCATAGGCTCAAGAGTGTGATGCAGAGGCTCAAGAGAATGATGTAGAGGCTTAAGAGAGGGATGCAGAGGCTCAAGAGAATGATGCAGAGGCTTCCGAGAGTGATGCAGAAGCTTAAGCGAGTGATGCAAAGGCTCAAGAGAGGGATGCAGAGGCTCATGAGAGGGATGAAGGAGTTCAGGAGAGGGATGCATAGGCTCAAGAGAGGGCTGCAGAGGTTTTAGAAAGTGATGCAAAGGCTCAAAAGAGGGATGCAGAGGCATAAAAGGGTGATGCAGAGGCTCAAGAGAGTGATGCAGATGCTCAAGAGAAGGATGCAGAGGCTTAAGAGAGTGATGTAGAGACTCAAGAGACGGATGCAGAGGCTCAAGAGAGTGATGCAGAGGCTCAAGAGAGTGATGCAGAGGCTCAAGAGAGTAATACAGAGGTTCAAGAAAGTGATGCAGAGGATCAAGAGAGGGAAGCAGAGGCTTACGAGAGTGATGCAGAGGTTGAAGAGAATGATGCAGAGGCTCTAGAGAGTGATGCAGAGGCTTAAGAGAGTGCTGCAGGAGCTCAAGAGAGTGATGCAGAGGATCAAGAGAGGGATGCAGAGGCTCAATAGAGTGATGCAGAGGATTGCGAGAGTGATGCAGAGGCTCAAGAGAGTGATGCAGATACTCAAGGGAGTTATGCAGAGGCTGAATAGAGTGATGCAGAGGCTTACAAGAGTGATGCAGAGGCTCAAGAGAGGGATGCAGAGGCTTAAGAGAGTGGTGCAGAGGCTCAATAGAGTGATGCAGAGGATTGCGAGAGTGATGCAGAGGCTCAAGAGAGTGATGCAGATACTCAAGGGAGTTATGCAGAGGCTGAATAGAGTGATGCAGAGGCTTACAAGAGTGATGCAGAGGCTCAAGAGAGGGATGCAGAGGCTTAAGAGAGTGGTGCAGAGGCTTAGGAGAGGGATGCAGAGGCCCATGAGAGGGATGCAGGAGTTCAAGCGTGGGATTCAGAGGCTCAAGAAAGAGATGCAGAGGCTTATGAAAGTGATGCTGAAGCTCTAAATAGGGATGCAGAGACTTAAAAGGGTGATGCAGAGGCTCAAGAGAGTGATGCAGAGGCTAAAGAGAGGGATGCAGGGGCCCAAGTGAGTGATGCAGATGCTCAAGAGAGTGATGCAGAGGATGAAGAGAGTGATGCAGAGGCTCAAGAGAGTGATGCAGAGGCTCAAGAGAGGGATTCAGAGGCTCATGAGAGGGATGCAGAGGCTCAAGATTGTGATGCAGAGACTCAAGAGCGTTTTGCAGAGTCTCAAGAGAGTGATGCAGAGGCTTACGAGAGTGATGCAGAGGCTCAAGAGTGGGACGTAGAGGCTCAAGAGAGTGATGCAGAAGCTCAATAGAGTGATGCAGAGGCTTAAGAGAGTGATGCAGAGGCCTAATAAAGGGGATGCAGATGCTCAAAAGAGTGATGTAGAGGTTCAAGAGAGTGACGCAGAGGCTTAAGAGCGAGATCCAAAGGCTCAAGAGAGGGATGAAGAGGCTCATGAGAGGGATGCAGGAGTTCAAGAGAGGGATGCAGAGGCTCAAGAAAGGGATGCAGAGGCTTAAGAAAGTGATGCAGAGGCTCAAAAAAGGGATGCAGAGGCTCAAGAGAGTGATGATGCAGAGGCTCATGAGAGGGATGCAGGAGTTCAAGAGAGGGATGCAGAGGCTCAAGAAAGGGATGCAGAGGCTTAAGAAAGTGATGCAGAGGCTCAAAATAGGGATGCAGAGGCTCAAAAGAGTGATGATGCAGAGGATCAAGAGAGGGAAGCAGAGGCTTAAGAGAGTGATGCAGAGGCTGAAGAGAATGATGCAGAGGCTCCAGAGAGTGATTCAGAGGCTTAAGAGAGTGATGCAGAGACTCAAGAAAGTTATGCAGAGGCTCAAGAGAGTGATGCAGAGGCTTACGAGAGTGATGCAGAGGCTCAAGAGAGTGATGCAGAGGCTCAAGAGAGTAATGCAGAGGTTCAAGAAAGTGATGCAGAGGATCAAGAGAGGGAAGCTGAAGCTTACGAGAGTGATGCAGAGGTTGAAGAGAATGATGCAGAGGCTCTAGAGAGTGATGCAGAGGCTTAAGAGAGTGCTGCAGGGGCTCAAGACAGTGATGCAGAGGCTCGAGAGAGTGATGCAGAGGCTTATGAGAGCATCTGGCTGAATAGAGTGATGCAGAGGTGAACAGAGTGATGCAGAGGCTCTAGTGAGTGATGCAGAGGCTCAAGAGAGTGATGCAGGGGCTCAAGAGAGTGATGCAGAGTATCAAGAGAGTGATGCAGAGGCTCGAGAGAGAGATTCAGAGGCTTACGAGAGTGATGCAGAGAATCAAGAGAGTGATGCAGAGGCTCGAGAGACTTACGCAGAGGCCTCAAGAGAGGGATTCAGAGGCTTAAGAGAGTGATGCAGAGGCTGAAGAGAGTGTTGCAGAGGCTCAAGAGAGGGATGAAGAGACTGAAGAGAGTGATGCAGAGGCTCAAGAGAATGATGCAGAGGGTCAAGAGAATGATGTAGAGGCTTAAGAGAGGGATGCAGAGGCTCAAGAGAATTATGCAGAGATTCAAGAGAGTGATGTAGAGGTAGAAGAGAGTGATGCAGTAGATCAAGAGAGTGATGCAGAGGCTAAAGAGAGTGATGCAGAGGATCAAGAGAGGGAAGCAGAGGGTTAAGAGAGTGATGCAAAGGCTGAAGAGAATGATGCAGATCCTCCAGAGAGTGATTCAGAGGCTTAAGAGAGTGATGCAGAGACTCAAGAAAGTTATGCAGAGGCTCAAGAGAGTGATGCAGAGGCTTACGAGAGTGATGCAGAGGCTCATGAGAGGGATGCAGAGGCTTAAGAGAGTGATGCAAAATCTCAAGAGAGGGATGCAGAGGCTCATGAGAGGGATGCAGGAGTTCAAGTGAGGGATGCAGAGGCTCAAGAAAGGGATGCAGAGGCTTAAGAAAGTGATGCAGAAACTCAAAATAGGGATGCAAAGGCTTAAGAGGGTCATGTAGAGGCTCAAGAGAACGATGCAGTGGCTCAAGAGAGGGATGCAGAGGCTCATGAGAGTGATGCAGAGATTTAAGAGATTTATGCAGAGGCACAAGAGAGTGATGCAGAGGCTTAAGAGAGTGATGCATAGGCTCAAGAGTGTGATGCAGAGGCTCAAGAGAATGATGTAGAGGCTTAAGAGAGGGATGCAGAGGCTCAAGAGAATGATGCAGAGGCTTACGAGAGTGATGCAGAAGCTTAAGCGAGTGATGCAAAGGCTCAAGAGAGGGATGCAGAGGCTCATGAGAGGGATGAAGGAGTTCAGGAGAGGGATGCATAGGCTCAAGAGAGGGATGCAGAGGTTTAAGAAAGTGATGCAAAGGCTCAAAAGAGTGATGCAGATGCTCAAGAGAAGGATGCAGAGGCTTAAGAGAGTGATGTAGAGACTCAAGAGATGGATGCAGAGGCTCAAGAGAGTGATGCAGAGGCTCAAGAGAGTGATGCAGAGGCTCAAGAGAGTAATACAGAGGTTCAAGAAAGTGATGCAGAGGATCAAGAGAGGGAAGCAGAGGCTTACGAGAGTGATGCAGAGGTTGAAGAGAATGATGCAGAGGCTCTAGAGAGTGAAGCAGAGGCTTAAGAGAGTGCTGCACGGGCTCAAGAGAGTGATGCAGAGGATCAAGAGAGGGATGCAGAGGCTCAATAGAGTTATGCAGAGGCTTGCGAGAGTGATGCAGAGGCTCAAGAGAGGGATGCAGAGGCTCAAGAGAGTGATGCAGAGACTCAAGAGAGTTATGCAGAGGCTGAATAGAGTGATGCAGAGGCTTACAAGAGTGATGCAGAGGCTCAAGAGAGGGATGCAGAGGCTTAAGAGAGTGGTGCAGAGGCTTAGGAGTGGGATGCAGAGGCCCATGAGAGGGATGCAGGAGTTCAAGCGTGGGATTCAGAGGCTCAAGAAAGAGATGCAGAGGCTTATGAAAGTGATGCTGAAGCTCTAAATAGGGATGCAGAGACTTAAAAGAGTGATGCAGAGGCTCAAGCGAGTGATGCAGAGGCTAAAGAGAGGGATGCATAGGCCCAAGTGAGTGATGCAGATGCTCAAGAGAGTGATGCAGAGGATGAAGAGAGTGATGCAGAGGCTCAAGAGAGTGATGCAGAGGCTCAAGAGTGGGATTCAGAGGCTCATGAGAGGGATGAAGAGGCTCAAGATTGTGATGCAGAGACTCAAGAGCGTTTTGCAGAGACTCAAGATAGTGATGCAGAGGCTTACGAGAGTGATGCAGAGGCTCAAGAGAGGGACGTAGAGGCTCAAGAGAGTGATGCAGAAGCTCAATAGAGTGATGCAGAGGCTTAAGAGAGTGATGCAGAGGCCTAATAAAGGGGATGCAGATGCTCAAAAGAGTGATGCAGAGGTTGAAGAGAGTGATGCAGAGGCTTAAGAGCGGGATCCAAAGGCTCAAGAGAGGGATGAAGAGGCTCATGAGAGGGATGCAGGAGTTCACGAGAGGGATGCAGAGGCTCAAGAAAGGGATGCAGAGGCTTAAGAAAGTGATGCAGAGGCTCAAAATAGGGATGCAGAGTCTCAAGAGAGTGATGATGCAGAGGCTCATGAGAGGGATGCAGGAGTTCAAGAGAGGGATGCAGAGGCTCAAGAAAGGGATGCAGAGGCTTAAGAAAGTGATGCAGAGGCTCAAAATAGGGATGCAGAGGCTCAAGAGAGTGATGATGCAGAGGCTCAAGAGAGTGATGATGCAGAGGCTCAAGAGAGTGATGCAGAGGTTCAAGAGAGTGATGGAGAGGATCAAGAGAGGGAAGCAGAGGCTTAAGAGAGTGATGCAGAGGCTGAAGAGAATGATGCAGAGGCTCCTGAGAGTGATGCAGAGGTTTAAGAGAGTGATGCAGAAGCTTACAGGAGTGATGCAGAGGCTCAAGAGAGTGATGCAGAGGCTCAAGAGAGTAATGCAGAGGTTCAAGAAAGTGATGCAGAGGATCAAGAGAGGGAAGCAGAAGCTTACGAGAGTGATGCAGAGGTTGAAGAGAATGATGCAGAGGCTCTAGAGAGTGATGCAGAGGCTTAAGAGAGTGCCACAGGGTCTCAAGACAGTGATGCAGAGGATCAAGAGAGTGATGCAGAGGCTCAAGAGAGGGATGCAGAGGCTCAAGAGAGTGATGCAGAGACTCAAGAGAGTTATGCAGAGCCTCAATAGAGTGATGCAGAGGCTTACGAGAGTGATGCAGAGGCTCAAGAGAGGGATGCAGAGGCTTAAGAGAGTGATGCAGAGGCTTAGGAGAGGGATGCAGAGGCCCATGAGAGGGATGCAGGAGTTCAAGCGTGGGATTCAGAGGCTCAAGAAAGAGATGCAGAGGCTTATGAAAGTAATGCTGAAGCTCTAAATAGGGATGCAGAGACTTAAAAGTGTGATGCAGAGGCTCAAGAGAGTGATGCAGAGGCTAAAGAGAGGGATGCAAGGGCCCATGTGAGTGATGCAGATGCTCAAGAGAGTGATGCAGAGGATAAAAAGAGTGATGCAGAGGCTCAAGAGAGTGATGCAGAGGCTCAAGAGAGAGATTCAGAGGCTCATGAGAGGGATGCAGAGGCTCAAGATTGTGATGCAGAGACTCAAGAGCGTTTTGCAGAGACTCAACAGAGTGATGCAGAGGCTTACGAGAGTGATGCAGAGGCTCAAGAGAGGGATGTAGAGGCTCAAGAGAGTGATGCAGAAGCTCAATAGAGTGATGCAGAGGCTTAAGAGAGTGATGCAGAGGCTTAATAAAGGGGATGTAGATGCTCAAAAGAGTGATGCAGAGGTTGAAGAGAGTGATGCAGAGGCTTAAGAGCGGGATCCAAAGGCTCAAGAGAGGGATGAAGAGGCTCATGAGAGGGATGCAGGAGTTCAAGAGAGGGATGCAGAGGCTCAAAAAAGGGATGCAGAGGCTTTAGAAAGTGATGCAGAGGCTCAAAATAGGGATGCAGAGGCTCAAGAGAGTGATGATGCAGAGGCTCAAGAGAGTGATGCAGAGGATCAAGAGAGTGATGCAGAGGATCAAGAGAGGGAAGCAGAGGCTTACGAGAGTGATGCAGAGGCTGAAGAGAATGATGCAGAGGCTCCAGAGAGTGATGCAGAGGTTTAAGAGAGTGATGCAGAGACTCGAGAGATATGCAGAGGCTAGAGAGAGTGATGCAGAAGCTTACGAGAGTGATGCAGAGGCTCAAGGGAGGGATGCAGAGGCTGGAGAGAGTGATGCAAAGGCTTAAGAGAGTGATGCAAGGCTCATGAGAGGGATGCAGAGGCTCATGAGAGGGATGCATTAGTTCAAGTGAGGGATGCAGAGGCTCAAGAAAGGGATGCAGAGGCTTAAGAAAGTGATGCAGAGGTTGAACAGAGTGATGCAGAGGCTCTAGTGAGTGATGCAGAGGCTCAAGTGAGTGATGCAGGGGCTCAAGAGAGTGATGCAGAGTATCAAGAGAGTGATGCAGAGGCTCGAGAGAGAGATTCAGAGGCTTACGAGAGTGATGCAGAGAATCAAGAGAGTGATGCAGAGGCTCGAGAGAGTTACGCAGAGGCCTCAAGAGAGGGATTCAGAGGCTTAAGAGAGTGATGCAGAGGCTGAAGAGAGTGTTACAGAGGCTCAAGAGAGGGATGAAGAGACTGAAGACAGTGATGCAGAGGCTCAAGAGAGGGATGCAGAGGCTTAAGAGAGGGATGCAGAGGATCGAGAGAGGGATGTAGAGGCTCAAGTGAGGGATGCAGTGGCTGAAGAGAATGATGCAGAGGCTCAGTAGAGGGATGCAGAGGCTGATGAGAGTGAAGCAGAGACTCAAGAGAGTGATGCAGAGGCTTAAGAGAGTGAGGCAGAGGCTTAGGAGAGGGATGCAGAGGTTCAAGAGAGTAATGCAGAGCCTTAAGAGGGTGATGCAGAGGATCAAGAGAGTGATGCAGAGGCTTGAGAGAGGGATGCAGGGGCTCAAGAGAGTGATGCAGAGGCTCAAGAGAGTGATTCAGAGGCTTAAGAGAGTGATGCAGAGGCTTAAGAGAATTATGCAGAGGCTTAAGAGAGTGATGCAGAGGCTTAAGAAAGTGATGCAGAGGCTTAAGAGAGGGATGCAGAGGCTCAACAGAGGGATGCAGAGGCCCAAGAGAGGGATGCAGAGGATCAAGTGAGGGATGCAGTGGCTGAAGAGAATAATGCAGAGGCTCAATAAAGATATGCAGAGGCTGATGAGAGTGAAGCAGAGGCTCAAGAGAGTGATGCAGAGGCTGAAGAGAGGGATGCAGAAACTGAAAAGAATGATGCAGAGACTAAAAAGTGTGATGCAGAGGCTCAGGAGATTGTGAGGCTCAAGAGAGTGATGCAGAGGCTGAAGAGAATGATGCAAAGGCTGAAGAGAATGATGCAGAGGCTTAAGAGAGGGATGCAGAGGCTGAAGAGAATGATGCAGAGGCTTACGAGAGGGATGAAGAGACTCAAGAGAGTGATGCAGAGGCTCAAGCGAGGGGATGCAGAGGCTTAAGGGAGGGATGCAGAGACTCAAAAGAGTGATACAGAGGCTTAAAAGAGTGATGCAAAGGCTCAAGAGAGTGATGCAGATGCTTAAGATAGGGATGCAGAGGCTGAAGAGAATGATGCAGAGGCTTAAGAGAGGGATGCAGAGGCTGATGAGAGTGATGCAGAGGTTCAAGAGAGTGATGCAGAGGGTTAAGAGAGGGATGCAGAGGCTGACGAGAATGATGCAGAGGCTTTAAAGAGTGATGCAGAGGCTCAGGAGAGTGATGCAGAGGCTCATGAGTGACGCAGAGGCTTAAGAAATGAAAGAAGAGACTCAAGAGAATGATGCAGAGGCTCAAGAGAGGGATGCAAAGGCTCAGAAGAGGGATGTAGAGGCTCATGAGAGGGATGCAGATGCTCAAGTGAGGGAAGGAGAGGCTTAGGAGAATGATGCAGAGGCTCTAGAGAGGGATGTAGAGGCTCAAGAGTGTGATGCAGAGGCTCAAGAGAGTGATGCAGAGGTCTCAAGAGAATGGTGCAGAGGCTCCGGAGAGTGATGCAGAGGCTAAAGAGAGTGATGCAGAGGCTTAAGAAAGTGATGCAGAGGATTAGGAGAATGACGCAGAGGCTCAAAATAGGGATGCAGAGGCTTAAGAGGGTGATGCACAGGCTCAAGAGAGTGATGCAGAGGCTCAAGAGAGGAATGCAGGGGCCCCAAGAGAGTGATACAGATGCTCAAGAGAGGGATGCAGAGGATGAAGAGATTGGTGCAGATTCTCAAAAGAAGGATTCAGAGGCTCAAGAGAGGGGTGCAGAGGCTTACGAGAGTGATGCAGAGGCTTACGAGAGTGATGTAGTGGCTGAAGAGGGTGTTGCAGAGACTCAAGAGAGGGATGCCGAGGCTCAAGAGAGTGATGCAGAGACTCAAGAGAGTTATGCAGAGGCTTACGAGAGTGATGCAGAGGCTTACGAGAGTGATGCAGAGGCTCTAGAGAGGGATGTAAGAGTGATGCAGAGGCTTAAGTGAGTGATGCTGAGGCTTAAGAGAGGGATGCAGAGGCTCAAGAGAGTGATGCAGAGGCTGAAGAGAGAGATGCAGAGGCTAAAGAGAGTGATGCAGAGGCTTTAGAGAGGGATGCAGAGGCTCAAGAGAGCGATGCAGAGGCTCAAGATTCGTTATAAAATGTCGTAATTTCAACCAGGGAATATGTGCAGAGAGCCAGAATTTGGCTCCAAAATATGGCTCAAGGATCGAATTTGGGATGTTTGGGATATTTTGAAAACTGCTGGGAGGGTTTGGGCAAAATATTATCCATCGCCACTTTCAATAATTGGCATATTTTCGGTATAAAAAGTCGTAATTTCGAACTGTGAATACGTAGAAAGAGCCAGAATTTGGCTCCAAAATACGGCTCAAGGGTCGAATTTGGGATGTTTGGGATATTTTGAAAACTGCTGGGAGATTTTGGGCAAAATGTGATCCATCGCCGCTCTCAGTAATTAGCATATTTTCGGTTCACAAAATCGTAATTTCAAACAGCGAATACGTGCAGAGAGCCAGAATTTGGCTCCAAAATATGGGTCAAGCGTTAAATTTGGGATGTTTGGCATATTTTGAAAACTGCAGGGAGGGTTTGGGCAAAATGTGATCCATCGCCGCTTTTAGTTATTGGCATATTTTCGGTATAAAAAGATGTAATTTCAAACTGCGAATACGTGCAGAGAGCCCGAATTTGGCTGCAAAATATGGCTCAAGCGTCGAATTTGGGATGTTTCGGAAATTTTGAAAACTGCAGGGAGGGTTTGGGTAGAATGTGATCCATCGCCGCTTTAAGTAATTGGCATATTTTCGGCATAAAAAGTCGAAATTTCAAACTGCTAATACGTGCAGAGAACCAGAATTTGGCTCCAAAATATGGCTCAAGCGTCGAATTTGGGATGTTTTGGATATTTTGAAAACTGCAAAGAGGGTTTGGGCAAAATGTGATCCATCGCCGCTCTCAGTAATTGGCATATTTTCGGTATAAAAAGTACCAATTTAAAACAGCGAATACGTGCAGAGAGCCAGAATTTGCCTCCAAAATATGGCTCAATGATGGAATTTGGGATGTTTGGGATATTTTGAAAACTGCATGAGATTTTGGGGAAAATGTGACCCATCGCCGCTTTTAGTAATTGGCATATTTTCGGTTCAAAAAGTCGTAATTTCGAACAGCGAATACGTGCAAAGAGCCAGAATTTGGCTCCAAAATATGGCTCATGGGTCGAATTTTGAATGTTTGGGATATTTTAAAAACAGCAGGAGGGTTTTTGGCAAAATGTGACCCATAGCCGCTCTAAGTAATTGGCATATTTTCGGTTTAAAATTCGTAATTTCAAACGGCGAATACGTGCAGAGAGCCAGAATTTGCCTCCAAAATATGGCTCACGCAACGAATTTGGGATGTTTGGGATATTTTGAGGCTCAAGTGAGGCTCAGAGGCTCAAGAGAGTGATGTAGAGTTTTAAGAGAGGGATGCAGAGGCTCAAGAGAATGTTGCAGAGGCTCAAGAGAGTGATGCAGATGATCAAAAGAGGGATGCAGAGGCTTAAGAAAGTAATACAGAGGCTCAAGAGAGTGATGCAGAGACTCAAGAGAGTGATGCAGAGGCTCAAGAGAGTGATGCAGAGGATCAAGAGAGTGATGCAGAGGCTCAAGAGAGTGATGCAGAGGCTCAAGAGAGTGATGCAGAGGATCAAAAGAGGGATGCAGAGGCTTAAGAGAGTGATGCAGAGGCTCAAGAGATGCTGAGGATCCAGAGAGAGATTCAGAGGCTCCAGAGAGTGATGTAGAGGCTCAAGAGAGTGATGCAGAGGATCAAAAGAGGGATGCAGAGGCTCAATACAGTGGTGCAGAGGCTCAAGGAATGATGCAGAGGCTCAAGAGAGTGATGCAGAGGCTCACGAGAGTGATGCAGAGGATCAAGAGAGTGATGCAGACTATCAAGAGAGTAATGCAGAGGCTCACGAGAGTGATGCAGAGGCTCAAGAGAGTGATGTAGAGTTTTAAGAGAGGGATGCAGAGGCTCAAGAGAATGATGCAGAGGCTCAAGAAAGTGATGCAGAGGATCAAAAGAGGGATGCAGAGGCTTAGGAAAGTGATACAGAGGCTCAAGAGAGTGATGTAGAGACTCAAGAGAGTGATTCAGAGGCTCAAGAGAGTGATGCAGAGGATCAAGAGAGTGATGCAGAGGCTCAAGAGAGTGATGTATAGGCTCAAGAGAGTGATGCAGAGGATCAAGAGAGTGATGCAGACGCTCAAGAGAGTGATGCAGAGGATCAAGAGAGGAAAGCAGAGGCTTATGAGAGTGATGCAGAGGCTCAGGAGAGTGATGCAGAGGCTCAAGAGAGTGATGCAGAGGCTCAAGAGAGTGATGTAGAGTTTTAAGAGAGGGATGCAGAGGCTCAAGAGAATGATGTTGAGGCTCAAGAGAGTGATGCAGAGGATCAAAAGAGGGATGCAGAGGCTTAAGAAAATGATACAGAGGCTCAAGAGAGTGATGCAGAGGCTCAAGAGAGTAATGCAGAGGCTCAAGAGAGTGATGCAGAGGATCAAGAGAGTGATGCAGACGATCAAGAGAGTGATGCAGAGGCTCAAGAGAGTGATGCAGAGGATCAAGAGAGTGATGCAGAGGCTCAAGAGAGTGATGCAGAGGCTCAAGAGAGTGATGCAGAGGATCAAGAGAGTAATGCAGAGGCTCAAGAGAGTGATGCAGAGGCTCAACGACTAAAGGACTAGCA
Source organism: Procambarus clarkii (assembly GCF_040958095.1). NCBI lineage: Eukaryota > Metazoa > Arthropoda > Malacostraca > Decapoda > Cambaridae > Procambarus > Procambarus clarkii. Next base: position 7,012,161 of record NC_091168.1, read on the forward strand.
ACGGGAGGGAAGAAAAACAGAGGGATGGGCGAGAGTGAGATGCGGTGGAAGGAATGAGAACGAAGGGATGGATCTGCGGCGAGAGGGAAGACGATGGGAAGGGCGGGATGGGATAGGGGCGGGAGTGGGAAGGGCAGAAGGATGGAGGATGAGCAGGTTTATGAGAGGGAGGAAAAGGGAAGGAGAAGGTGCCAGAACGAGAGGAGGGAGTTTGGTAGTAAAATAGGAGAGGGAGTGGGGAGGGTGATGATAGATGGTTATGATAAATGGATAGATTAATGGAAAATTTATATAGGTAGATAGATGGATGGATACATTGATTGCTAAATATATATATTGACGGATAGACGGATGCACAGATGAGTTGATGGACGGAAAGACAGATGACTAGATGGATGGATAGAAAGATGAGTTGATGGACGGATACATGGATAGATAGATGTATATAATGATAAATGGTTGATTTAATGGGAAGATAGATTGATGGATTGACAGATGTAAGTAGATAGATAGATGGATACATTGATAGATACATTTGTGCTAGGTGAACAGTCGAACCAGATTAAAGAATATCTTTCGATTTGCTATTGCATCAACCGGGATTCGATCGGGGACCATTAGGATTATTACCATCGAACTCTCTCCATTTAGACGCTAGGCCTCCAGTTTGTGTGTGTGTGTGTGTGTATGTGTGTGTGTGTGTTTGTGTGTGTGTTAGTTAGAGAGAAATAGATGTAGTAGATATAAAAGAGGATAAATACATTTATTTGATAGGCGGGGTCCAAGAGCTAATAACTCGATTCTGCAGATACATATAGTAGATACAAGGATAAAACACCACACACACACACACACACACACACACACACACACACACACACACACACACACACACACACACACACACACACACACACACACACACACACACACACACACACACACACACAAAGGGACTTCGTAGCCTGGTGGATAGCGCGCAGGACTCGTAATTCTGTGGCGCGGGTTCGATTCCCGCACGAGGCAGAAACAAATGGGCAAAGTTTCTTTCACCCTGAATGCCCCTGTTACCTAGCAGTAAATAGGTACCTAGGAGTTAGTCAGCTGTCACGGGCTGCTTCCTGGGGTGTGTGTGTGTGTGTGGTGTGAAAAAAAAGTAGTTAGTGTAGTTAGTAAACAGTTGATTGACAGTTGAGAGGCGGGCCGAAAGAGCAAAGCTCAACCCCCGCAAAACACAACTAGGTGAATACAACTAGGTGAATACACACACACACACTAGTTGATAATGGACTGTTTTGTGTTCGTATCCATGTGTACTATTGTCATGACCGACAGACACGTGAAGCTATATGTGTTTATGTGTACCTGTAATTAAACTGACATGTGTACGGTAATTATCTGTATGTGTCCATTTTAAAGGTACATATTGGTGAATGTTTATTTATGTAAATTGATTGACATATGTACGTATGCGCGCGTTTAGTGTTACTGTAATTTATATGGTTAACATGTATACGTTTGAATGACATAGTTTCCCATTATTGTCACATTTTTTGTTACTGTTTCGCTGTTCACTCTCACTCTCTGACCCCCGTCGACTAATTGTGCTCACGTGTGTTTGTTCAAGGTACGGTAACCATTGGCTTTTTACCCAATAATTTGCAACTATTTGCAAACAAACATTTCTAAAGAACATCTATGTTTCTGATAAATATTCTTTTTCCTAACATACAAGTCAATCACACAGTACCTAACCTCAGTCAGAAACACTTTTCTTACTATCTCTCACAACGTCTTTTGCATATATATCCTATCTTAATCAATTGATAATTTAAATTCATAACTGGCAACCCTCTTCCAGCGCCTTCAAGGCCACCAAACATCATTCCTTTCCAATAACCTCTCCCAAATTATCTTTTGCACCAATACACACACTAGGGGGCTTTATAGCTGAGTGGACAGCGCTCTCGACTCGTAATCCTAGGGTTAAAGTTCGATCCCCCGGTGATGGCGCAAACGAAAATCAGCAAAGTTTCATTCATTCTGATGCTCCTCTTACCTAGCAGTACATAGGTACTTGGGCATTAGACACCTGTTACGGGCTGCTTCCTGTGTGTGTGTGTGTGTGGAATGTTTTATATTAGCTAGTAATAATTGATTGATTGACAGTTGAGAGGCGGGCCGAAAGAGCAGAGCTCAACTCTCGCAAGAACAACTAGGTGAACACAACTAGATAAATACTAACTAACCACGATCTCGTATAATCTATTACACACGCTACCACGCCCCACCCCCCACCTCCCCCCACTCCCTAAATCACTCTACCTAAGTCATTAAAAATATAAAACAAATCAATTAATACACCAAAAATACTAACTATAAATAAAGGAACCAAATTTTAAACATACAGCGACTCATACATACATACATACAATCGGAGGAGAACGTGTTCTCATCTGGATAGATGGCGATCGAGCCTGTCGGAACGGTTGTGTAACTGCAGGGCACAAATATTTGTGTGTCCCCTCCTGTAGCTGCCTCTGTTTCGAGAGAGGATATTCATAAGAATATTCTATTCTTATGAATAGAATAAGAGTAGAGCGACCTACCATGAACACCCAAATCACGGAACTATTTACTCTACCCACCATGAGAGTAAGGACAAGACAAGAACATATCGATGCCAACACGGAAGACAATGTCCAACATAACAGGCCAATTACACTGGATTAATCTTTGTGTTTAGATAGGAGATGCCTCGTATGGGCCAATAAGCCTTCTGCAGCCCCTATGTTTATCCCTTATGTATCCCCCCATGTTTTCACCTTCATTGTATTATCACCTGACCTAATGCGGGTATAAAATCAACTAGTATTGTAAGATCTGTTCACTTGAGAATGAACCATGGAGGTTCGAAACGTCGTGCAAATTATACAAATAAGTGTAATACACTCTATAGTAAATCACTTCTTTTCTTCACCTTAAAAGTACGAAAATGAGTTTTGGAGAATATATATATATATATATATATGTATATATATATATATATATATATATATATATATATATATATATATATATATATATATATATATATATATTAGTATATTTTGGTAGCAGTCTTTCCTGCAGACATATATTATTAAATATGACCGAAAAAGTAAGATTAATAATTCTAACACGAATTTTCTCGATCTTTCTTACGTTTCTTTTCACTGTTGATGGTAATTCAAAGATCAATTCTCCAAAATTCATTTTTATTTCTAGTCTGACGCGACGCTTGAGCGCGTTTCGTAAAACTTATTACATTTTCAAAGACTTTAGTTTACGAATACACAACTGAAACTGAATAGAGCTTACACTTCTTCGATTTTATATCTACATTTGGGTGAGGTGGATGAGGTGAAAACAAACTTTCAACAATGGGTATTGAATGGGTATTAAATTCAAACACAAGACAGAACACGAAACAATGGGTATTGAATGGAAGTAATTGTAGAAAGCCTATTGGTCCATATTTCTTGATGCTTCTATATTGGAGCGGAGTCTTGAAGTGGGTAGAATATAGTTGTGCATTAATTGGCTGTTGATTGCTGGTGTTGACTTCTTGATGTGTAGTGCCTCGCAGACGTCAAGCCGCCTGCTATCGCTGTATCTATCGATGATTTCTGTGTTGTTTGCTAAGATTTCTCTGGTGATGGTTTGGTTGTGGGAAGAGATTATATGTTCCTTAATTGAGCCCTGTTGCTTATGCATTGTTAAACGCCTGGAAAGAGATGTTGTTGTCTTGCCTATATACTGGGTTTTTTTAGGCTTACAGTCCCCAAGAGGGCATTTGAAGGCATAGACGACGTTTGTCTCTTTTAAAGCGTTCTGCTTTGAGTCTGGAGAGTTTCTCATGAGTAGGCTGGCCGTTTTTCTGGTTTTATAGTAAATAGTCAGTTGTATCTTCTGGTTTTTGTCTGTAGGGATAACGTTTCTATTAACAATATCTTTCAGGACCCTTTCCTCCGTTTTATGAGCTGTGAGAAAGAAGTTCCTGTAAAATAGTTTAATAGGGGGTATAGGTATTGTGTTAGTTGTTTCTTCAGAGGTTGCATGGCGTTTCACTTTCCTTCTTATGATGTCTTCGACGAAACCATTGGAGAAGCCGTTGTTGACTAGGACCTGCCTTACCCTACAGAGTTCTTCGTCGACTTGCTTACATTCTGAGCTGTGGCTGAGAGCATGGTCAACATAAGCGTTAACAACACTCCTTTTGTACCTGTCTGGGCAGTCACTGTTGGCATTTAGGCACATTCCTATGGCTGTTTCCTTAGTGTAGACTGCAGTGTGGAAACCTCCGCTCTTTTCCATGACTGTTACATCTAGAAAGTTCAGCTTCCCATCCTTTTCCATCTCGTAAGTGAAACGCAGCATGGAACTCTGCTCAAATGCCTCCACCAGCTCCTGCAGATGTCTGACATCAGGTACTTGTGTAAAAAAGTCGTCAACATACCTGCAGTATATGGCCGGTTTCAAGTTCATGTCGACTAAGACTTTTTGCTCGATGGTACCCATGTAGACGTGGCTCCAAAATATGGCTCAAAGGTCGAATTTTGGATGTTTGGGATATTTTGAGAACTGCAGGGAGGGTTTGGGCAAAATGTGATCCATAGCTTCTCTTAGTAATTGGCATATTTTCGGTATAAAAATCGTAGTTTCAAATTGCGAATACGTGCAGAGAGCCAGAATTTAGCTTCAAAATATGGCTCAAGTGTCGAATTTGGGATCTTTGGGATATTTTGAGAACTGCAGTGAGGGTTTGGGCAAAATGTCATCCATCGCCGATTTCAGTAATTGTCATATTTTCGGTATAAAAAGTTGTAATTTCGAGCTGCGAATACGTAGAGAGAGCCTGAATTTAGCTCCAAAATAAGGCTCAAGGGACGAATTTTGGATGTTTCGGATATTTTGAAAACTGCAGGGAGGGTTTGGGTAGAATGTTATCCATCGCCGTTTTAAGTAATTGGCATATTTTCGGCATAAAAAGTCGAAATTTCAAACTGCGAATACGTGCAGAAAACCAGAATTTGGCTCCAAAATATGGCTCAAGCGATGAATTTGGGATATTTTGGATATGTTGAAAACTGCAGGGAGGGTTTGGGCAAAATATGATCCATCGCCGCTCTCTGTAATTGGCATATTTTCGGTATAAAAAGTCGAAATTTCAACCTGCGAATATGTGCAGAGAGCCAGAATTTGGCTCCAAAATATGGCTCAAAGGTCGAATTTTGGATGTTTGGGATATTTTGACAACTGCAGGGAGGGTTTGGGCAAAATGTGATCCATAGCTTCTCTTAGTAATTGGCATATTTTCGGTATAAAAATCATAGTTTCAAATTGCGAATGCTTGCAGAGAGGCAGAATTTGGCTTCAAAATGTGGCTCAAGTGTCGAATTTGGGATTTTTGGGATATTTTGAAAACTGCAGGGAGGGTTTGAGCAAAATGTCATCCATCACCGCTTTCAGTATTTGGCATATTTTCGGTATAAAATGTCGTAATTTCAACCTGCGAATATGTACAGAGAGCCAGAATTTGGCTCCAAAATATGGCTCAAGGGTCGAATTTGGGATGTTTGGGATATTTTGAAAACTACTGGGAGGGTTTGGGCAAAATGTGATCCATCGCCGCTTTTAGTTATTGGCATATTTTCGGTATAAAAAGTCGTAGTTACAAACTGCGAATACGTGCAGAAAGCCAGAATTTGGCTCCAAAATATGGCTCAAGCGTCGAATTTTGGATGTTTCGGATATTTTGAAAACTGAAGGGAGGGTTTGGGTAGAATGTGATCCATCGCTGTTTTTAGTAATTGGCATATTTTCGGCATAAAAATGTGAAATTTCAAACTGCGAATACGTGCAGAGAACCAGAAATTGGCTCCAAAATATGGCTCAAGCGTCGAATTTGGGATGTTTTGGATATTTTGAAAACTGGCAGGAGGGTTTGGGTAAAACGTGATCCATCGCCGATCTCAGTAATTGGCATAATTTAGGTATAAAAAGTCGTAATTTAAAACTGCGAATACTTGCAGAGAGCCAGAACTTGCCTCCAAAATATGGCTCAAGGATGGAATATGGGATGTTTGGAATATTTTGAAAATTGCAGGGGGTTTTGGGCAAAATGTGACCATTGCCGCTCATAGTAATTGGCATATTTTCGGTATAAAATTCGTAATTTCCAACGGCGAATACGTGCAGAAAGCCAGAATTTGCCTCCAAAATATGGCTCACGCAACGAATTTGGGATATTTGGGATATTTTGAAAACTTCAGGGAGGGTTTTGGCAAAATGTGACCCTTCGCTGCTCTCAATAATTGGCATTTTTCGGTATAAAAAGACGTAATTTCAAACTGCGAATACAAGCAGAGAACCCGAATTTGGCCCCAAAGTATGGCTCAAGCGTCGAATTGGGATGTTTGGGATATTCTGAAAACTGCAGGGAGGGGGGGGGGTTGGGCAAAATGTGACCTATCGCTGCTCTCAGTAATTGGCACATTTTCGGTATAAAAAGTCGTAACTTCAAACTGCGAATACGTGCAGAGAGCAAGAATTTGGCTTCAAAATATGGCTCAAGGGTCGAATTTGGGATGTTTCGTATATTTTGAAAACTGCTGGGAGGGTTTCGGCAAAATGTTATCCATCGCAGCTTTCAGTAATTGTCATATTTTCGGTATAAATAGTCGTAATTTCGAACTGCGAATACGTAAAGAGAGCCAGAATTTGGCTCCAAAATAAGGCTCAAGGGTCGAATTTAGGATGTTTGGGATATTTTGAAAACTGCAGGGAGGGTTTGGGCAAAATGTGATCTATCGCCGCTCTCAGTAATTGGCATATTTTCGGTATAAAATGTCGTAATTTCAAACTGCGAATATGTGCAGAGAGCCAGAATTTGGCTCCAAAATATGGCTCAAGGGTCGAATTTGGGATGCTTGGGATATATTGAAAACTGCTGGGAAGGTTTGGGCAAAATGTGACCCATCGCTGCTCTCAGTAATTGGCATATTTTCAGTATAAGAAGTCGTAATTTCAAACTGCCAATACCTGCAAAGAGCCAGAATTTAGCTCCAAAATAAGGCTCAAGGGTCGAATTTGGGATGTTTTTGATATTTTGAAAACTGCAGGGAGGGTTTGGGCAAAATGGGATCCAACGCTGCTCTCATTAATTGGCAATTTCAGGTATAAAAAAGTCGTTGTTTTAAACTGCGAATACGTACAGAGAGCCCGAATTAGGCTCCAAATAATGGCTCAAACGTCGAATTTGGGATGTTTGGGATATTTGGAAAACTGCAGGGGGGGTTAGGGCAAAATGTGACAAATCGCCCCTTCAGTAATTGGCATATTTTCGCTATAAAATGTCGTAATTTCAACCTGCGGATATGTGCAGAGAGCCAGAATTTGGCTCCAAAATATGGCTCAAGCGACAAATTTGGGGTGTTTGGGATATTTTGAAAACTGCAGGTGGTGGGTTTGGGCAAAACGTGACCATTCGCTGCTCTCAGAAATTGACATATTTTCGGTATAAAATGTCGAAATTTCAAACAGCGAATATGTGCAGAGAGCCAGAATTTGGCTCCAAAATATGGCTCAAGTGTCGAATTTTGGATGTTTGGGATATTTTGAAAACTGCAGAAGGGGTTTGGGCAAAATGTGATCCATCACTGCATTCAGTAATTGGCATATTTTCGGTAAAAAAAAGTCGTAATTTCAAACTGCGAATACGTGCAGAGAACCAGAATTTGGCTCCAAAATATAGCTCAACGATCGAATTTGGGATGTTTGGGATATTTTGAAAACTGCTGGGAGGGTTTTGGCAAAATGTTATCCTTCGCTGCTTTCAGTAATTGGCATATTTTCGGTATAAAAAGACTTAATTTCAAACAGCGAATACGTGCAGGAAGCCAGAATTTGGCTCCAAAATATGGCTCAATTGTCGAATTTTGGATGTTTGGGATATTTTGAAAACTGCAGAGAGGAGTTTGGGTAAAATGTGAACCATCGCTGCTATCAGTAAATGGCATATTTTCGGTATAAAAAGTCGTAATTTCAAACTACGAATACGTTCAGAGAGCCCGAATTTGGCTCCAAAATATGGCTCAAGCGTCGAATTGGGATGTTTGGGATCACTCTCTTGAGCCTCTGCATCATTCTCTTGAGCCTCTACATCACTCTCTCGAGCCTCTGCATCACTCTCCTCAGCCTCTGCATCACTCTCTTAAGCCTCTGCATCCCTCTCTTGATCCTCTGCATCACTCTCGAAAGCCTCTGCATCATTCTCTTGAGCCTCTGCATCCCTCTCTTAAGCCTCTACATCATTCTCTTGAGCCTGTGCATCACTCTCTTGAGCCTGTGCATCACTCTCTTAAGCCTCTGCATCTCTCTCTTCAGCCTCTGCATCCCTCTCTTAAGCCTCTGCATCACTCTCTTGAGCCTTTGTATCCCTCTCTTAAGCCTCTGCATCACTCTCTTGAGCCTCTGAATCCCTCTCTTGAACTCCTGCATCCGTGTCATGAGCCTCTGCATCCCTCGCTTGACCCTTTGCATCCGTCTCTTAAGCCTCGGCATCACTCTCTTACGCCTCTGCATCACTCTCGAAAGCCTCTGAATCACTCTCTTGAGCCTCTGCATCACTCTCTTGAGCCCCTGCATCCCTCTCTTAAGATTCTGCATCACTCTCTTGAGCCTCTGCATCACCCTTTTAAGCCTCTGCATCCCTCTTTTAAGGGTCTGCATCACTTTCTTAAGCCTATGCATCACTCTCTTAAGCCTCTGCATCACTCTCGTAAACCTCTGAATCACTCTCTTGAGCCTGTGCATCCCTCTCTTGAGGTTCTGCATCACTCTCAAGAGCCTCTGCATCCCTCTCTTATGCCTCTTCATCCCTCACTTGAGCCTCTTTGCATCACTCTCCTGCGCCTCTGCATCATTCTCTTGAGCCTCTGCATCTCTCTCTTTAGCCTCTGAAGAGAGGCTGCTCTGCATCTGCTCCTGAGCATTTGCATCACTCTCTTAAGCCTCTGCATCCCTCTCTTGAGCCTCTGCATCCCTCTCCTGAGCCTTTGCATCTCTCTCTTAAGCCTCTGCATCCCTCTCTTGAGCCTCTGCATCACTCTTTTGAGTCTCTGCATCCCTGTCTTAAGCCTCTGCATCCCCTGTCTTGAGCCTCTGCATCACTCTCTTGAGTCTCTTCTTCCCTCTCTTAAGCCTCTGCATCATACTCTTGAGCCTCTGCATCACTCCTTTAAGCCTCTGCATCATTCTCTTTAGATTCTGCATCACTCTGTTGAGCCTCTGCATCACTTTCCTGAGCCTCTGCATAACTCTTTTAAGCCTCTGCATCATTCTCATCAGCCTCTGCATCCCTCTCTTAAGCCTCTACATCATTCTCTTCAGCCTTTGCATCTCTCTCTTAAGCCTCTGCATCATTCTCTTCAGCCTCTGCATCCGTCTCATAAGCCTCTGCATCACTCTCTTAAGCCTCTGCATCACTCTCTTAAACCTCTGCATCACTCTCGTAAGCCTCTGAATCACTTAGTTGAGTCTCTGCGTCCCTCTCTTGAGCCTCTGCATCACTCTCTTCAGCCTCTGCATCCCTCTCTAGAGCCTCTGCATCACTCTCTTTAGCCTCTGCATCACTCTCTTGAGCCTCTGCATCCCTCTCTTGAGACTCTGCATCACTCTCTTGAGCCTCTGCATCACTCTTTTAAACCTCTTCATCCCTCTTTTGAGCTTCTGCATCACTTTCTTAAGCCTCTGCATCACTCTCATAAGCCTCTGCATCACTCTCGTAAACCTCTGAATCACTCTCTTGAGCCTCTGCATCCCTCTCTTGAGGGTCTGCATCACTCTCAAGAGCCTCTGCATCTCTCTCTTGTGCCTCTGCTTCCCTCACTTGAGTCTCTGCATCCCTCTCTTGAGACCCTGCATCCCTCTCTTGAGCCTCTGCATCACTCTCGTAAGCCTCTGAATCACTTAGTTGAGCCTCTGCATCACTCTCGTTAGCCTCTGCATCTCTCTCAAGAGCCTCTGCATCCCTCACTTGAGCTTTTGCATCACTCTCTTAAGCCTCTGCATCACACTCGTAAACCTCTGAATCACTCTCTTGAGCCTCTGCATCCCTCTCTTGAGGCTCTGCATCACTCTCAAGAGCCTCTGCATCCCTTTCTTGTTCCTCTGCTTCCCTCACTTGAGCCTCTGCATCCCTCTCTTGAGCCCCTGCATCCCTCTCTTGAGCCTCTGCATCCCTCTCGTGAGCCTCTGCATCCCTCTCTTAAGCCTCTGCATCACTCTCGTAAGCCTCTGAATCACTTAGTTGAGCCTCTGCATCACTCTCGTTAGCCTCTGCATCTCTCGCTTGAGCCTCTACATCCCTCTCTTGAGCCTCTGCATCCCTCTCTTAAACGTCTGCATCACTCTCTTTAGTCTCTGCATCACTATCATGAGCCTCTGCATCATTCTCTTGAGCCTCTGCATCCCCTCTCTTAAGCCTCTGCAACACTCTCTTCAGCCTCTGCATCACTCTGTTAAGCCTCTGCATCCCTCTCTTGATCATCTGCATCACTCTCGTAAGCCTCTGCATCACTCTCTTGAGCCTCTGCATAACTCTCCTTAGCTTCTGCATCACTCTCTGGAGCCTGTGCATCCCTGTCTTGAGCATCTGCAACACTCTCTTCAGCCTCTGCATTACTCTCTCGAGCCTCTGCATCACTCTCTTGATCCTCTGCATCACTCTCTTGAGCCACTGCATCACTCTCCTGAGCCTCTACATCATTCTCTTCAGCCTCTGCATCCCTTGCTTGAGCCTTTGCATCACTCTCTTAAGCCTCTGCATCCCTCTCTTGTGCCTCTTCATCCCTAACATGAGCCTCTGCATCCCTCTCTTGAGCCTCTGCATCCCTCTCTTTAGCCTCTGCATCCCTCTCTTGAGCCTCTGCGTCCATCTCTTAAGCCTCTTCATCACTCTCTTAAGCGTCTGCATCACTCTCGAAAGCCTCTTAATCACTCTCTTGAGCCTCTGCATCCCTCTCTTGAGACTCTGCATCACTCTCTTGAACCTCTGAATCACCCTTTTTAATCCTCTGCATCCCTCTTTTGAGCCTCTGCATCACTTTCTTAAGCCTCTTCATCACTCTCTTAAGCCTCTGCATCACTCTCGAAAGCCTCTTAATCACTCTCTTGAGCCTCTGCATCCCTCTCCTGAGACTCTGCATCACTCTCTTGAGCCTCTGCATCACCCTTTTTAAGCCTCTGCATCCCTCTTTTGAGCCTCTGCATCACTTTCTTAAGCCTCTGCATCACTCTCTTAAGCCTCTGCATCACTCTCGTAAGCCTCTGAATCACTCTCTTGAGCCTCTGCATCCCTCTCTTGAGGCTCTGCATCCATCTCTTGTGCCTCTTCATACCTAACATGAGCCTCTGCATCCCTCTCTTGAGCCTCTGCATCACTATCTTGAGCGTCTGCATCACTCTGTTGAGCCTCTGCATCCCTCTCTTAAGCCTCGGCAACACTCTCTTCAGCCTCTGCATCACTCTCTTAAGCCTCTGCATCCCTCTCTTGATCAGAGGCTCAAGTGATGCAGAGGCTCAAGAGCGTGATGCAGAAGCTCAAGAGAGTGATGCAGAGGCTTAAGAAAGTCATACAGAGGCTCGAGAGAGTGATGCAGAGGCTTATGAGAGGGATTCAAAGGCTCAAGAGAGGGCTGAAGAGGCTTAAGAGAGTGAGGCAGAGGCTCAAGAGAGTTATGCAGAGGCTTAAGAGAGGGATGCCGAGGCTCAAGAGAGTGATGCAGAGACTCAAGAGAGGGATGTAGAGGCTTAAGAGAGGGATGCAGAGGCTCAAGAGAATTATGCAGAGATTCAAGAGAGTGATGCAGAGGATGAAGAGAGGGATGCTGAGGCTTAAGAGAGTGATGCAGAGACTCAAGAGAGTGATGCAGAAGATCAAGAGAGTGATGCAGAGGCTCAAGAGAGTGATGAAGAGGATCAAGAGAGGGAAGCAGAGGCTTAAAAGAGTGATGCAAAGGCTGAAGAAAATGATGCAGTTCCTCCAGAGAGTTATGCAGAGGCTTAAGAGAGTGATCCAGAAACTCAAGAAAGTTATGCAGCTCAAAATAGGGATGCAAAGGCTCATGAGAGTGATGCAGAGACTCAAGAGAGTTATGCAGAGGCTCAAGAGAGTGATGCAAAGGCTCAAGAGAGGGATGCATAGGCTCAAGAGAGTGATGCAGAGGCTCAAGAGAGTAATGCAGAGGTTCAAGAAAGTGATGCAGAGGATCAAGAGAGGGAAGCAGAGGCTTACGAGAGTGATGCAGAGGTTGAAGAGAGTGCTGCAGGGCCTCAAGAGAGTGACGCAGAGGATCAAGAGAGGGATGCAGAGGCTCAATAGAGTGATGCAGAGGCTTACGAGAGTGATGCAGAGGCTCAAGAGAGGGATGCAGAGGCTCAAGAGAGTGATGCAGTGACTCAAGAGAGTTATGCAGAGACTCAATAGAGTGATGCAGAGGCTTACGAGAGTGATGCAGAGGCTCAAGAGAGGGATGCAGAGGCTTAAGAGAGTGATGCAGAGGCTTAGGAGAGGGATGCAGAGGCCCATGAGAGGGATGCAGGAGTTCAAGCGTGGGATGCAGAGGCTCAAGAAAGAGATGCAGAGGCTTATGAAAGTGATGCTGAAGCTCTAAATTGGGATGCAGAGACTTAAAAGGGTAATGCAGAGGCTCAAGAGAGTGATGCAGAGGCTAAAGAGAGGGATGCAGGGGCCCAAGTGAGTGATGCAGATACTCAAGAGAGTGATGCAGAGGATGAAGAGAGTGATGCAGAGGCTCAAGAGAGTGATGCAGAGGCTCAAGAGAGGGATTCAGAGGCTCATGAGAGGGATGCAGAGGCTCAAGATTGTGATGTAGAGACTCAAGAGCGTTTTGCAGAAACTCAAGAGAGTGATGCAGAGGCTTACGAGAGTGATGCAGAGGCTCAAGAGAGGGATGTAGAGGCTCAAGAGAGTGATGCAGAAGCTCAATAGAGTGATGCAGAGGCTTAAGAGAGTGATGCAGAGGCTTAATAAAGGGGATGCAGATGGTCAAAAGAGTGATGCAGAGGTTGAAGAGAGTGATGCAGAGGCTTAAGAGCGGGATGCAGAGAATCAAGAGAGGGATGCACAGGCTACAGAGAGGGATGCAAGGGCTCAAGAGAGGGATGCAGAGGCTCAAGAGAGCGATGCAGAGGCTGAAGAGAGTGATGCAAAGGCTCATGAGAGGGATGAAGAGGCTCATGAGAGGCTCTCTTGAGCCTTTGCATCACCCTTTTTAAGCCTCTGCATCCCTCTTTTGAGCCTCTGCATCACTTTCTTAAGCCTCTACATCACTCTCTTAAGCCTCTGCATCACTCTCGTAAGCCTCTGAATCACTCTCTTGAGCCTCTGCATCCCTCTCTTGAGGCTCTGCATCCATCTCTTGTGCCTCTTCATACCTAACATGAGCCTCTGCATCCCTCTCTTGAGCCTCTGCATCACTATCTTGAGCGTCTGCATCACTCTGTTGAGCCTCTGCATCCCTCTCTTAAGCCTCGGCAACACTCTCTTCAGCCTCTGCATCACTCTCTTAAGCCTCTGCATCCCTCTCTTGATCAGAGGCTCAAGTGATGCAGAGGCTCAAGAGCGTGATGCAGAAGCTCAAGAGAGTGATGCAGAGGCTTAAGAAAGTCATGCAGAGGCTCGAGAGAGTGATGCAGAGGCTTATGAGAGGGATTCAAAGGCTCAAGAGAGGGCTGAAGAGGCTTAAGAGAGTGAGGCAGAGGCTCAAGAGAGTTATGCAGAGGCTTAAGAGAGGGATGCAGAGGCTCAAGAGAATTATGCAGAGATTCAAGAGAGTGATGCAGAGGATGAAGAGAGGGATGCTGAGGCTTAAGAGAGTGATGCAGAGACTCAAGAGAGTGATGCAGTAGATGAAGAGAGTGATGCAGAGGCTCAAGAGAGTGATGCAGAGGATCAAGAGAGGGAAGCAGAGGCTTAAAAGAGTGATGCAAAGGCTGAAGAGAATGATGCAGAGGCTCTAGAGAATGATGCAGAGGCTTATGAGAGTGATCCAGAGACTCAAGAAAGTTATGCAGCTCAAAATAGGGATGCAAAGGCTCATGAGAGTGATGCAGAGACTCAAGAGAGTTATGCAAAGGCTCAAGAGAGTGATGCAAAGGCTCAAGAGAGGGATGCATAGGCTCAAGAGAGTGATGCAGAGGCTCAAGAGAGTAATGCAGAGGTTCAAGAAAGTGATGCAGAGGATCAAAAGAGGGAAGCAGAGGCTTACGAGAGTGATGCAGAGGTTGAAGAGAATGATGCAGAGGCTCTAGAGAATGATGCAGAGGCTTAAGAGAGTGCTGCAGGGCCTCAAGATAGTGACGCAGAGGATCAAGAGAGGGATGCAGAGGCTCAATAGAGTGATGCAGAGGCTTACGAGAGTGATGCAGAGGCTCAAGAGAGGGATGCAGAGGCTCAAGAGAGTGATGCAGAGACTCAAGAGAGTTATGCAGAGACTCAATAGAGTGATGCAGAGGCTTAGGAGAGGGATGCAGAGGCCCATGAGAGGGATGCAGGAGTTCAAGCGTGGGATGCAGAGACTCAAGAAAGAGATGCAGAGGCTTATGAAAGTGATGCTGAAGCTCTAAATAGGGATGCAGAGACTTAAAAGGGTGATGCAGAGGCTCAAGAGAGTGATGCAGAGGCTAAAGAGAGGGATGCAGGGGCCCAAGTGAGTGATGCAGATACTCAAGAGAGTGATGCAGACGATGAAGAGAGTGATGCAGAGGCTCAAGAGAGTGATGCAGAGGCTCAAGAGAGGGATTCAGAGGCTCATGAGAGGGATGCAGAGGCTCAAGATTGTGATGTAGAGACTCAAGAGCGTTTTGCAGAAACTCAAGAGAGTGATGCAGAGGCTTACGAGAGTGATGCAGAGGCTCAAGAGAGGGATGTAGAGGCTCAAGAGAGTGATGCAGAAGCTCAATAGAGTGATACAGAGGCTTAAGAGAGTGATGCAGAGGCTTAATAAAGGGGATGCAGATGCTCAAAAGAGTGATGCAGAGGTTGAAGAGAGTGATGCAAAGGCTTAAGAGCGGGATGCAGAGGATCAAGAGAGGGATGCACAGGCTACAGAGAGGGATGCAAGGGCTCAAGAGAGGGATGCAGAGGCTCAAGAGAGCGATGCAGAGGCTGAAGAGAGTGATGCAAAGGCTCATGAGAGGGATGAAGAGGCTCATGAGAGGGATGCAGAAGTTCAAGAGAGGGATGCAGAGGCTCAAGAAATGGATGCAGAGGCTTAAGAAAGTGATGCAGAGGCTCAAAATAGGGATGCAGAGGCTCAAGATTGTGATGATGCAGAGGTTAAAGAGAGTGATGCAGAGGCTCAAGAGAGTGATGCAGAGGATCAAGAGAGGGAAGCAGAGGTTCAAGAGAGTGATGCAGAGACTCAAGAGAGTTATGCAGAGGCTAGAGAGAGTGATGCAGAAGCTTACGAGAGTGATGCAGAGGCTCAAGAGAGGGATGCAGAGGCTGGAGAGAGTGATGCAAAGGCTTAAGAGAGTGATGCAAGGCTCAAGAGAGGGATGCAGAGGCTCATGAGAGGGATGCAGGAGTTCAAGTGAGGGATGCAGAGGCTCATGAAAGGAATGCAGAGCCTTAAGAAAGTGATGCAGAGGCTCAAAATAGGGATACAGAGGCTTAAGAGGGTGAAGCAGAGGCTCAAGAGAGGGATGCAGAGGCTCAAGAGAGGGATGTAGAGGCTCAAGAGCGTGATGCAGAAGCTCAAGAGAGTGATGCAGAGGCTTAAGAAAGTGATGCAGAGGCTCGAGAGAGTGATGCAGAGGCCTATGAGAGGGATTCAAAGGTTCAGGAGAGGGCTGCAGAGGCTTAAGAGAGTGATGCAGAGGCTCAAGAGAGTGATGCAGAGGCTTAAGAGGGGGATGCCAAGCTCAAGAGAGTGATGCAGAGACTCAAGAGAGGGATGTAGAGGCTCAAGAGAGTGATGCAGAGGCTGAAGAGAGTGATGCAGAGGCCTAGGAGAATGATGCAGAGGCTTAAGAGAGGGACGCAGAGGCTCAAGAGAGTGATTCAGAGGCTTAAGAGAGTGATGCATAGGCTCAAGAGAGTGATGCAGAGACTCAAGAGAATGATGTACAGACTTAAGAGAGGGATGCAGAGGCTCAAGAGAATGATGCAGAGGTTCAAGAGAGTGATGCAGAGACTCAAGAGAGTTATGCAGAGACTCAATAGAGTGATGCAGAGGCTTAGGAGAGGGATGCAGAGGCCCATGAGAGGGATGCAGGAGTTCAAGCGTGGGATGCAGAGGCTCAAGAAAGAGATGCAGAGGCTTATGAAAGTGATGCTGAAGCTCTAAATAGGGATGCAGAGACTTAAAAGGGTGATGCAGAGGCTCAAGAGAGTGATGCAGAGGCTAAAGAGAGGGATGCAGGGGCCCAAGTGAGTGATGCAGATACTCAAGAGAGTGATGCAGACGATGAAGAGAGTGATGCAGAGGCTCAAGAGAGTGATGCAGAGGCTCAAGAGAGGGATTCAGAGGCTCATGAGAGGGATGCAGAGGCTCAAGATTGTGATGTAGAGACTCAAGAGCGTTTTGCAGAAACTCAAGAGAGTGATGCAGAGGCTTACGAGAGTGATGCAGAGGCTCAAGAGAGGGATGTAGAGGCTCAAGAGAGTGATGCAGAAGCTCAATAGAGTGATGCAGAGGCTTAAGAGAGTGATGCAGAGGCTTAATAAAGGGGATGCAGATGCTCAAAAGAGTGATGCAGAGGTTGAAGAGAGTGATGCAAAGGCTTAAGAGCGGGATGCAGAGGATCAAGAGAGGGATGCACAGGCTACAGAGAGGGATGCAAGGGCTCAAGAGAGGGATGCAGAGGCTCAAGAGAGCGATGCAGAGGCTGAAGAGAGTGATGCAAAGGCTCATGAGAGGGATGAAGAGGCTCATGAGAGGGATGCAGAAGTTCAAGAGAGGGATGCAGAGGCTCAAGAAATGGATGCAGAGGCTTAAGAAAGTGATGCAGAGGCTCAAAATAGGGATGCAGAGGCTCAAGATTGTGATGATGCAGAGGTTAAAGAGAGTGATGCAGAGGCTCAAGAGAGTGATGCAGAGGATCAAGAGAGGGAAGCAGAGGTTCAAGTGAGTGATGCAGAGACTCAAGAGAGTTATGCAGAGGCTAGAGAGAGTGATGCAGAAGCTTACGAGAGTGATGCAGAGGCTCAAGAGAGGGATGCAGAGGCTGGAGAGAGTGATGCAAAGGCTTAAGAGAGTGATGCAAGGCTCAAGAGAGGGATGCAGAGGCTCATGAGAGGGATGCAGGAGTTCAAGTGAGGGATGCAGAGGCTCATGAAAGGAATGCAGAGCCTTAAGAAAGTGATGCAGAGGCTCAAAATAGGGATACAGAGGCTTAAGAGGGTGAAGCAGAGGCTCAAGAGAGGGATGCAGAGGCTCAAGAGAGGGATGTAGAGGCTCAAGAGCGTGATGCAGAAGCTCATGAGAGTGATGCAGAGGCTTAAGAAAGTGATGCAGAGGCTCGAGAGAGTGATGCAGAGGCCTATGAGAGGGATTCAAAGGTTCAGGAGAGGGCTGCAGAGGCTTAAGAGAGTGATGCAGAGGCTCAAGAGAGTGATGCAGAGGCTTAAGAGGGGGATGCCAAGCTCAAGAGAGTGATGCAGAGACTCAAGAGAGGGATGTAGAGGCTCAAGAGAGTGATGCAGAGGCCGAAGAGAGTGATGCAGAGGCCTAGGAGAATGATGCAGAGGCTTAAGAGAGGGACGCAGAGGCTCAAGAGAGTGATTCAGAGGCTTAAGAGAGTGATGCATAGGCTCAAGAGAGTGATGCAGAGACTCAAGAGAATGATGTACAGACTTAAGAGAGGGATGCAGAGGCTCAAGAGAATGATGCAGAGGTTCAAGAGAGTGATGCAGAGGATGAAGAGAGGGGTGCTGAGGCTTAAGAGAGTGATGCAGAGACTCAAGAGAGTGATGCAGTAGATCAAGAGAGTGATGATGCAGAGGATCAAGAGAGGGAAGCAGAGGCTTAAGAGAGTGATGCAGAGGCTGACGAGAATGATGCAGAGGCTCCAGAGAGTGATGCAGAGGCTTTAGAGAGTGATGCAGAGACTCAAGAAAGTTATGCAGAGGCTCAAGAGAGTGATGCAGAGGCTTACGAGAGTGATGCAGAGGCTCATGAGAGGGATGCAGAGGCTTAAGAGAGTGATGCAAAGGCTCAAGAGAGGGATGCAGAGACTCATGAGAGGGATGCAGGAGTTCAAGTGTGGGATGCAAAGGCTCAAGAAAGGGTTGCAGAGGCTTAAGTAAGTGATGCAGAGGCTCAAAATAGGGATGCAAAGGTTCAAAATAGGGATGCAGAGGCTTAAGAGAGTGATGCAGTGGCTCTAGAGAGGGATGCAGAGGCTCAGGAGAGTGATGCAGAGGCTTACGAGAGTGACGCATAGGCTCAAGAGAGTGATGCAGAGGCTCAAGAGAATGATGTAGAGGCTTCAGAGAGGGATGCAGAGGCTCAAGAGAATGATGCAGAGGCTTACGAGAGTGATGCAAAGGCTCAAGAGAGGGATGCAGAGGCTCATGAGAGGGATGAAGGAGTTCAAGAGAGGGATTCAGAGGCTCAAGAGAGGGATGCAGAGGTTTAAGAAAGTGATGCAAAGGCTCAAAAGAGGGATGCAGAGGCATAAAAGGGTGATGTAGAGGCTCAAGAGAGTGATACAGAGGCTCAAGAGAAAGATGCAGAGGCTTAAGAGAGTGATGCAGAGACTCAAGAGACGGATGCAGAGGCTCAAGAGAGTGATGTCGAGGCTCAAGAGAGTGATGCAGAGGCTCAAGAGAGTAATGCAGAGGCTCAAGAGAGTGATGCAGAGGTTGGAGAGAGTGATGCAGAGGCTCAAGAGAGTGATGCAGAGGTTCAAGAGAGGGAAGCAGAGGCTTACGAGAGTGATGCAGAGGCTCAAGAGAGAGATGTAGAGGCTCAAGAGAGTGATGCAGAGGCTCAAGAGAGGGATTCATTGGCTCAAGAGAGGGATTCAGAGGCTTAAGAGAGTGATGCAGAGGCTGAAGAGAGTGTTGCAAAGGCTTAGGAGAGGGATGCAGAGGCCCATGAGAGGGATGCAGGAGTTCAAGCGAGGGATGCAGAGGCTCAAGAAAGAGATGCAGAGGCTAATGAAAGTGATGCTGAAACTCTAAATAGGGATGCAGAGACCTAAAAGGGTGATGCAGAGGCTCAGGAGAGTGATGCTGAGGCTAAAGAGAGGGATGCAGGGGCCCAAGTGAGTGATACAGATGCTCAAGAGAGGGATGCAGAGGATGAAGAGAGTGATGCAGAGCCTCAAGAGAGTGATGAAGAGGCTCAACAGAGGGATTCAGAGGCTCATGAGAGTGATGCAGAGGCTCAAGATTGTGATGCAGAGACTCAAGAGTGTTATGCAGAGGCACAAGAGAGTGATGCAGAGGCTTACGAGAGTGATGCAGAGGCTCAAGACAGGTATGTAGAGGCTCAAGAGAGTGATGCAGAGGCTTACGAGAGTGATGCAGATGCTCAAGAGAGAGATGTAGAGGCTCAAGAGAGTGATGCAGAGGCTTACAAGAGTGATGCAGAGACTCAAGAGAGGGATGTAGAGGCTCAAGAGAGTGATGCAGAAGCTCAATAGAGTGATGCAGAGGCTTAAGAGAGTGATGAAGAGGCTTAATAAAGGGGATGCTCAAGAGAGTGATGCAGAGCTCACTCAAGGGCTCAAGAGAGGTTGCAGAGAGTGATGCAGAGGCTTAAGAGCGGGATGCAGAGGTTCAAGTGAGGGATGCTGAGGCTCAAGAAAGGGATGCAGGGGCTCAAGAGAGGGATGCAGAGGCTCAAGAGAGGGATGCAGAGGCTTAAGAGAGTGATGCAAAGGCTCAAGAGAGGGATGAAGAGGCTCATGAGAGGGATGCAGGAGTTCAAGAGAGCGATGCAGAGGCTCAAGAAAGGGATGCAGAGGCTTACGAAAGTGATGCAGAGGCTCAAAATAGCGATGCAGAGGCTCAAGAGAGTGATGATGCAGAGGCTCAAGAGAGTGATGATGCAGAGGCTCAAGAGAGTGATGCAGAGGCTCAAGAGAGTGATGCAGAGGATCAAGAGGGGGAAGCAGAGGCATACGCGAGAAATGCAGAGATCGAAGGGAATGATGCAGAGGCTTCAGAGAGTGATGCAAAGGCTTACGAGAGTGATGCAGAGACTCAAGGGAGTTATGCAGAGGCTAGAGAGAGTGATGCAGAAGCTTACGAGAGTGATGCAGAGGCTCAAGAGAGGGATGCAGAGGCTTAAGAGAGTGATGCAAAGGCTTTAGAGACTGATGCAGGGCTCATGAGAGGGATGCAGGAGTTCAAGTGAGGGATGCAGAGGCTCAGGAAAGGGATGCAGATGCTTAAGAAAGTGATTCAGAGGCTCAAAATAGGGATACAGAGGCTTAAGAGGCTCAAGAGAATAATGCAGAGGCTCAGGAGAGTGATGCAGAAGATCAAGAAAGGGATGCAGAAGATAAAGATAGTGATGCAGAGGCTCAAGAAGGTGATGCAGAGGATCATGAGAGGGAAGCAGAGGCTTTAGAGAGTGATGCAGAGTCTGAAGAGAGTGTTGCAGAGGCTTAAATGAGGGATGCAGAGGCTGAAGCGAGTGATGTAGAGGCTCAAACGAGTGATGTAGAGGATCTGGAGAGTGATGCAGAGGCTCAAAAGAGTGATGCAGAAGATCAAGATAGTGATGCAGAGGCTCAAGAAGGTGATGCAGAGGATCATGAGAGGGATGCAGAGGCTTTAGAGAGTGATGCAGAGTCTGAAGAGAGTGTTGCAGAGGCTTAAATGAGGGATGCAGAGGCTCAAGAGAGTTATGCAGAGGCTCATGAGAGTGATACAGAGGCTTAAGAGAGGGATAAAGAGGCTCAAAAGAGGGATGTATACGCCCAAGAGAGTGATGCAGAGGCTCAAGAGAGGGATGCAAAGGCTGAAGAGAGTAATGCAGAGGCTCAAGAGAGTAATGCAGAGGCTCAAGAGAGTGATTCAGAGGCTTACGAGAGTGATGCAGAGGCTTAAGAGAGTGATGCAGAGGCTTAAGAGAGGGATGCAGAGGCTAAAGAGAGGGATGCAGAGGCTCAAGAGAGGGATGCAATGGCTCAAGAGAGGGATGCAGAGGCTCAAGTGAGGGATGCAGAGGCGCAAGAGAGGGATGCGGAGGCTTAAGAGAGTGATACAGAGGCTCAAAAGATGGATGCAGAGGCTTACACGAGTGATGCAAAGGCTCAGGAGAGGGATGTAGAGGTTCAAGAGAGTGATTCAGAGGTTTACGGGAGTGATGCAGAGGCTTAAGAGAATGATGCAGAGGATTACGACAGTGATGCAGAGGCATAAGAGAGTGATGCAGAGGCTTACGAGAGTGATGCAGAGGCTTAAGAGAGTGATGCAGAGGCTCAAGAGAGGGATGGAGAGGCTCAAGAGAGTGATTCAGAGGTTTACGTGAGTGATGCAGAGGCTTAAGAGAATGATGCAGAGGCTCAAGAGAGGGATGCAGAGGCTCAAGAGAGGGATGAATAGGCTCAAGAGAGGGATGCAGAGGCTCAAGAGAGGGATGCAGAGGCTAAAGTGAGTGATGCATAGTCACAAGAGAAAGATGCAGAGGCATTTGAGAGTGAAGCAGAGGCTCAAGAGAGGGATGCAGAGTCTTAAGAGAGTGATGCAAAGGCTCAAGAGAGGGACGCAGAGGCTGAAGAGAGTGATGCAGAGACTCTAGAGAGTGATGCAGAGGCTTAAGAGAGTGATGCAGAGGCTCAAGAGAGTGCTGCAGAGGCTCAAGAGAGGGATGCTGAGGCTCCAGAGAGGGATGCAGAGCCTCAAGAGAGTGATGCAGAGGCTCAAGAGAAAAAAACAGAGGCTTAAGAGAGTGATGCAGAGGCTCAAGAGAATGATGCAGAGGATCAAGAGAATGATGCAGAGGCTCAAGAGAGTGATGCAGAGGATCAAGAACCGGATGCTAAGGCTTAAGAGAGTGATGCAGAGGCTCAAGAGGCAGAGCTCAATGCAGAGGCAATGCAGAGGCTAAAGAGAGTGATATAGAGGCTCAAAAGAGTGATGCAGAGGCTCAAGAGAGTGATGCAGACGATCAGGAGAGTGATGCAGAGGCTCAAGAGAGTGATGCAGAGGATCAAGAGAGGGAAGCAGAGTCTTGAGAGAGTGATGCAGAGGCTCAAGAGAGTGATGCAGAGGCTCCAGAGAGTGATGCAGAGGCTTAAGAGAGGGATGCAGAGGCTTAAGAGAGGAATGCAGAGGCTCAGGAGAGGGATGCAAAGGCTCTAGAGAGTGATTCAGAGGCTTACGAGAGTGATGCAGAGGCTGAAGATAGTGTTGCAGAGGCTCAAGAGAGGGATAAAGAGGCTGAAAAGAGTTATGCAGAGGCTCAAGGGAGGGATGCAGAGGCTCAAGTGAGTAATTCAAAAACTTTCGAGAGTGATGCAGAGGTCTAAGAGAGTGAGGCAGAGGCTTAGGAGAGGGATGCAGAGGCTCAAGAGAGTGATGCAGAGTCTCAAGAGAGTGACACAGAGGCTCATGAGAGTGATGCAGAGGCTTAAGAGAGGAATGCAGAGGCTCAGGAGAGGGATGTATAGGCTCAGGAGAGTGATGAAGAGGCTCCAGAGAGGGATGCAGAGGCTGAAGAGAGTGATGCAGAGGCTCAAGAGAGGGATGCAGAGGCTCAAGAGAGTGATTCAGAGGCTTACGAGAGTGAAGCAGAAGCTTACGAGAGTGATGCAGAGGCTGAGTAGAGGGATGCAGAGGCTCAAGAGAGGGATGCAAAGGCTCAAGAGAGGGATGCAATGGCATAAAAGAGGGATGCAGAGGCTCAAGTGAGGGATGCAGAGGCACAAGAAAGGGATGCAGAGGCTTAAGAGAGTGATGCAGAGGCTCAAGAGAGGTATGCAGAGGCTCATACGAGGGATGCAGGTCAAGAAAGAGATGCAAAGGCTCATGAAAGGGATGTAGAGGCTTATGAAAGTGATGCATAGGCTCAAAAGAGAGATGCAGAGGCTTAAGATGGTGATGCAGAGTCTCAAGAGAGTAATGCAGAGGCTCAATACAGGGATGCAGGGGCTCAAGAGAGTGATGTAGAGGCTCAAGAGAGTGATTCAGAGGTTTACGGGAGTGATGCAGAGGCTTAATAGAGTGATGCAGAGGCTTAAGAAACGGACGCACAGGCTCAAGAGAGGGATGCAGAGGCTCAAGGGAGGGATGCAGAGGCTTAAGAGAGGGATGCAGAGGCTCAAGAGAGGGATGCAGAGGCTCAAGAGAGGGATGCAGAGGCGCAAGAGAGGGCTGCATAGGCTTACGAGAGTGATGCAGAGGCTCAAGAGATGGATGCAGAGGCTTACACGAGTGATGCAAAGGCTCAAGAGAGGGATGGAGAGGCTCAAGAGAGTGATTCAGAGGTTTACGGGAGGGATGCAGAGGCTTAAGAGAATGATGCAGAGGCTTACGAGAGTGATGCAGAGGCATAAGAGAGTGATGCAGAGGCTTACGAGAGTGATGCAGAGGCTTAAGAGAGTGATGCAGAGGCTCAAGAGAGGGATGGAGAGGATCAAGAGAGTGAATCAGAGGTTTACGGGAGTGATGCAGAGGCTTAAGAGAATGATGCAAGAGGCTTACGAGAGTGATGCAGAGGCTTAAGAGAGTGATGCAGAGGCTCAAGAGAGGGATGCAGAGGCTCAAGAGAGGGATGAATAGTCTCAAGAGAGGGATGCAGAGGCTCAAGAGAGGGATGCAGAGGCTAAAGTGAGTGATGCATAGGCAAAAGAGAAAGATGCAGAGGCCTTTAAGAGTGATGCAGAGGCTCAAGAGAGGGATGCAGAGGCTTAAGAGAGTGATGTAAAAGGCTCAAG
Source organism: Procambarus clarkii (assembly GCF_040958095.1). Lineage (NCBI taxonomy): Eukaryota > Metazoa > Arthropoda > Malacostraca > Decapoda > Cambaridae > Procambarus > Procambarus clarkii. The sequence goes on from NC_091168.1 coordinate 7,036,125, forward strand.
AGAGGGATGCAGAGGCTGAAGAGAGTGATGTAGAGATTCTAGAGAGTGATGCAGAGGCTTAAGAGAGTGATGCAGAGGCTCAAGAGAGTGCTGCAGAGGCTCAAGAGAGGGATGCTGAGGCACCAGAGAGAGATGCAGAGCCTCAAGAGAGTGATGCAGAGGCTCAAGAGAAAAAAGCAGAGGCTTAGGAGAGTGAAGCAGAGGCTCAAGAGAATGATGCAGAGGATCAAGAGAATGATGCAGAGGCTCAGGAGAATGATGACGAGGCTCATGAGAGTGATGCAGAGGCTTCAGAGAGGGATGCAGAGGCTCAAGAGAGGGATGCAATGGCTCAAGAGAGGGATGCAGAGGCTCAAGTGAGGGATGCAGAGGCGCAAGAGAGGGCTGCATAGGCTTAAGAGAGTGATGCAGAGGCTCAAGAGATGGATGCAGAGGCTTACACGAGTGATGCAAAGGCTCAAGAGAGGGATGGAGAGGCTCAAGAGAGTGATTCAGAGGTTTACGGGAGGGATGCAGAGGCTTAAGAGAATGATGCAGAGGCTTACGAAAGTGATGCAGAGGCATAAGAGAGTGATGCAGAGGCTTACGAGAGTGATGCAGAGGCTTAAGAGAGTAATGCAGAGGCTCAAGAGAGGGATGGAGAGGCTCAAGAGAGTGATTCAGAGGTTTACCGGAGTGATGCAGAGGCTTAAGAGAATGATGCAGAGGCTTACGAGAGTGATGCAGAGGCTTAAGAGAGTGATGCAGAGGCTCAAGAGAGGGATGCAGAGGCTCAGGAGAGGGATGAATAGTCTCAAGAGAGGGATGCAGAGGCTCAAGAGAGGGATGCAGAGGCTAAATTGAGTGATGCATAGGCACAAAAGAAAGATGCAGAGGCATTTGAGAGTGATGCAGAGGCTCAAGAGAGGGATGCAGAGGCTAAAGAGAGTGATGCAAAGGCTCAAGAGAGGGATGCAGAGGCTGAAGAGAGTGATGCAGAGACTCTAGAGAGTGATGCAGAGGCTTAAGAGAGTGATGCAGAGGCTCGAGAGAGTTATACAGAGGCCTAAAGAGAGAGATTCAGAGGCTTAAGAGAGTGATGCAGAGGCTGAAGAGAGTGTTGCAAAGGCTCAAAAGAGGAATGAAGAGGCTGAAGAGAGTGATGCAGAGGCTCAAGAGAGTGCTGCAGAGGCTCAAGAGAGGGATGCTGAGGCTCCAGAGAGGGATGCAGAGCCTCAAGAGAGTGATGCAGAGGCTCAAGAGAAAAAAACAGAGGCTTAAGAGAGTGATGCAGAGGCTCAAGAGAATGATGCAGAGGATCAAGAGAATGATGCAGAGGCTCAAGAGAGTGATGCAGAGGATCAAGAACCGGATGCTAAGGCTTAAGAGAGTGATGCAGAGGCTCAAAAAGCAGAGCTCAATGCAGAGGCAATGCAGAGGCTAAAGAGAGTGATATAGAGGCTCAAAAGAGTGATGCAGAGGCTCAAGAGAGTGATGCAGACGATCAGGAGAGTGATGCAGAGGCTCAAGAGAGTGATGCAGAGGATCAAGAGAGGGAAGCAGAGTCTTGAGAGAGTGATGCAGAGGCTCAAGAGAGTGATGCAGAGGCTCCAGAGAGTGATGCAGAGGCTTAAGAGAGGGATGCAGAGGCTTAAGAGAGGAATGCAGAGGCTCAGGAGAGGGATGCAAAGGCTCTAGAGAGTGATTCAGAGGCTTACGAGAGTGATGCAGAGGCTGAAGATAGTGTTGCAGAGGCTCAAGAGAGGGATAAAGAGGCTGAAAAGAGTTATGCAGAGGCTCAAGGGAGGGATGCAGAGGCTCAAGTGAGTAATTCAAAAACTTTCGAGAGTGATGCAGAGGTCTAAGAGAGTGAGGCAGAGGCTTAGGAGAGGGATGCAGAGGCTCAAGAGAGTGATGCAGAGTCTCAAGAGAGTGACACAGAGGCTCATGAGAGTGATGCAGAGGCTTAAGAGAGGAATGCAGAGGCTCAGGAGAGGGATGTATTGGCTCAGGAGAGTGATGAAGAGGCTCCAGAGAGGGATGCAGAGGCTGAAGAGAGTGATGCAGAGGCTTAAGAGAGGGATGCAGAGGCTCAAGAGAGTGATTCAGAGGCTTACGAGAGTGAAGCAGAAGCTTACGAGAGTGATGCAGAGGCTGAGTAGAGGGATGCAGAGGCTCAAGAGAGGGATGCAAAGGCTCAAGAGAGGGATGCAATGGCATAAAAGAGGGATGCAGAGGCTCAAGTGAGGGATGCAGAGGCACAAGAAAGGGATGCAGAGGCTTAAGAGAGTGATGCAGAGGCTCAAGAGAGGTATGCAGAGGCTCATACGAGGGATGCAGGTCAAGAAAGAGATGCAAAGGCTCATGAAAGGGATGTAGAGGCTTATGAAAGTGATGCATAGGCTCAAAAGAGAGATGCAGAGGCTTAAGATGGTGATGCAGTCTCAAGAGAGTAATGCAGAGGCTCAATACAGGGATGCAGGGGCTCAAGAGAGTGATGTAGAGGCTCAAGAGAGTGATTCAGAGGTTTACGGGAGTGATGCAGAGGCTTAATAGAGTGATGCAGAGGCTTAAGAAACGGACGCACAGGCTCAAGAGAGGGATGCAGAGGCTCAAGGGAGGGATGCAGAGGCTTAAGAGAGGGATGCAGAGGCTCAAGAGAGGGATGCAGAGGCTCAAGAGAGGGATGCAGAGGCGCAAGAGAGGGCTGCATAGGCTTACGAGAGTGATGCAGAGGCTCAAGAGATGGATGCAGAGGCTTACACGAGTGATGCAAAGGCTCAAGAGAGGGATGGAGAGGCTCAAGAGAGTGATTCAGAGGTTTACGGGAGGGATGCAGAGGCTTAAGAGAATGATGCAGAGGCTTACGAGAGTGATGCAGAGGCATAAGAGAGTGATGCAGAGGCTTACGAGAGTGATGCAGAGGCTTAAGAGAGTGATGCAGAGGCTCAAGAGAGGGATGGAGAGGATCAAGAGAGTGAATCAGAGGTTTACGGGAGTGATGCAGAGGCTTAAGAGAATGATGCAAGAGGCTTACGAGAGTGATGCAGAGGCTTAAGAGAGTGATGCAGAGGCTCAAGAGAGGGATGCAGAGGCTCAAGAGAGGGATGAATAGTCTCAAGAGAGGGATGCAGAGGCTCAAGAGAGGGATGCAGAGGCTAAAGAGAGTGATGCATAGGCAAAAGAGAAAGATGCAGAGGCCTTTGAGAGTGATGCAGAGGCTCAAGAGAGGGATGCAGAGGCTTAAGAGAGTGATGTAAAAGGCTCAAGAGAGGGATGCAGAGGCTGAAGAGAGTGATGTAGAGATTCTAGAGAGTGATGCAGAGGCTTAAGAGAGTGATGCAGAGGCTCAAGAGAGTGCTGCAGAGGCTCAAGAGAGGGATGCTGAGGCACCAGAGAGAGATGCAGAGCCTCAAGAGAGTGATGCAGAGGCTCAAGAGAAAAAAGCAGAGGCTTAGGAGAGTGAAGCAGAGGCTCAAGAGAATGATGCAGAGGATCAAGAGAATGATGCAGAGGCTCAGGAGAATGATGACGAGGCTCATGAGAGTGATGCAGAGGCTTCAGAGAGGGATGCAGAGGCTCAAGAGAGGGATGCAATGGCTCAAGAGAGGGATGCAGAGGCTCAAGTGAGGGATGCAGAGGCGCAAGAGAGGGCTGCATAGGCTTAAGAGAGTGATGCAGAGGCTCAAGAGATGGATGCAGAGGCTTACACGAGTGATGCAAAGGCTCAAGAGAGGGATGGAGAGGCTCAAGAGAGTGATTCAGAGGTTTACGGGAGGGATGCAGAGGCTTAAGAGAATGATGCAGAGGCTTACGAAAGTGATGCAGAGGCATAAGAGAGTGATGCAGAGGCTTACGAGAGTGATGCAGAGGCTTAAGAGAGTAATGCAGAGGCTCAAGAGAGGGATGGAGAGGCTCAAGAGAGTGATTCAGAGGTTTACCGGAGTGATGCAGAGGCTTAAGAGAATGATGCAGAGGCTTACGAGAGTGATGCAGAGGCTTAAGAGAGTGATGCAGAGGCTCAAGAGAGGGATGCAGAGGCTCAGGAGAGGGATGAATAGTCTCAAGAGAGGGATGCAGAGGCTCAAGAGAGGGATGTAGAGGCTAAAGTGAGTGATGCATAGGCACAAAAGAAAGATGCAGAGGCATTTGAGAGTGATGCAGAGGCTCAAGAGAGGGATGCAGAGGCTAAAGAGAGTGATGCAAAGGCTCAAGAGAGGGATGCAGAGGCTGCAGAGAGTGATGCAGAGACTCTAGAGAGTGATGCAGAGGCTTAAGAGAGTGATGCAGAGGCTCGAGAGAGTTATACAGAGGCCTAAAGAGAGAGATTCAGAGGCTTAAGAGAGTGATGCAGAGGCTGAAGAGAGTGTTGCAAAGGCTCAAAAGAGGAATGAAGAGGCTGAAGAGAGTGATGCAGAGGCTCAAGAGAGGGATGCAGAGGCTTAAGACAGTGATGCAAAGGCTCAAGAGAGGGATGCAGAGGCTCAAGAGAGTGATGCAGAGGCTCAAGAGAAAAAAAAGAGGCTTAAGAGAGTGATGCAGAGGCTGAAGACAATGATGCAGAGGATGAAGAGAATGATGCAGAGGCTCAAGATAGTGATGCAGAGGATCAAGAGCGGGATACAGAGGATTTAGAGAGTGATGCAGAGGCTTAGGAGAGTGATGCAGAGGCTAAAGAGAGTGATATAGAGGCTCAAGAGAGTGATGCAGAGGCTCAAAAAATGGATGCAAATGCTTAAGAGGGTGATGCAGAGTCTCAAGAGATTGATGCAGAGGCTCAAGAGAATGATATAAAGGTTTAAGAGAGGGATGCAGAGGCTCCAGAGAGGTATGGAGAGGCTCAAGAGAGTGATTCAGAGGTTTACTGGAGTGATGCAGAGGCTTAAGAGAGTGATGCAGAGGCTTAAGAGAGTGATGCAGAGGCTTAAAAGACGGATGCAGAGGCTCAAGAGAGGGATGCAGAGGCTCAAGGGAGGGATTAAGAGGCTCAAGAGAGGGATGCAGAGGCTCAAGTGATGGATGAAGAGGCACAAGAGAGGGATGCAGAGGCTCTTGAGAGTGATGCAGAGGCTCAAGAGAGGGAGGCAGAGGCTTAAGAAAGTGATGTAAAGGCTCAAGAGAGGAATGCAGAGGCTCATATGAGGGATGCAGGAGTTCAAGACAGGGATGCAGAGGCTAGAGAGAGAGATGCAGATGCTTAGGAGAGGGATGCAATGGCTCAAGAGAGGGCTGCAGAGGCTCAAGAGAGGGATGCTGAGGCTCCAGAGAGGGATGCAGAGGGCCCAGAGAGTGATGCAGAGGCTGAAGAGAGAGATGCAGAGGCTTAAGAGAGTGATGCAGGGGCTCAAGAGAGTGATGCAGAGGCTCACGAGAATGATGTAGAGGCTTAAGAGAGGGATGCAGAGGCTCAAGAGAATAATGCAGAGGCTCAGGAGAGTGATGCAGAAGATCAAGAGAGAGATGCAGAGGATTAAGAGAGTGATGCAGAGGCTGAAGCGAGTGATGTAGAGGCTCAAAAGAGTGATGTAGAGGCTCTGGAGAGTGATGCAGAGGCTCAAGAGAGTGATGCAGAGAATCAAGAGAGTGATCCAGAGGCTCAAGAAGGTGATGCAGAAGATCATGAGAGGGATGCAGAGGTTTAAGAGAGTGATGCAGAGGCTGAAGAGAGTGTTGCAGAGGCTTAAATGAGGGATGCAGAGGCTCAAGAGAGTGATGCAGAGTCTCAAGAGAGTGATGCAGAGGCTGATGAGAGTGATGCAGAAGCTTTAGAGAGGGATGTATAGGCTGAAGAGAGTGATGCAGAGGCTCAAGAGAGGGATGCAGAGGCTGAAGAGAGCGATGCAGAGGCTCAAGAGACTAATGCAGAGGCTCAAGAGAGTGATTCAGAGGCTTACGAGAGTTATGCAGAGGCTTAAGAGAGTGATGCAGAGGCTTAAGAGAGGGATGCAGAGGCTAAAGAGAGGGATGCAGAGGCTCAAGAGAGGGATGCAATGGCTCAAGAGAGGGATGCAGAGGCTCAAGTGAGGGATGCAGAGGCGCAGGAGAGGGATGCAGAGGCTTAAGAGAGTGATGCAAAGGCTCAAGAGAGGGATGCAGAGGCTCACGAGTGTGATGCAGAGGCTCAAGAGAGTGATGCAGAGGATCAAGAGAAAAAAAAGAGGCTTAAGAGAGTGATGCAGAGGCTGAAGAGAATGATGCACAGGATCAAGAGAATGATGCAGAGGCTCAAGATAGTGATGCAGAGGATCAAGAGCGGGATACAGAGGCTATAGAGAGTGATGCAGAGGCTTAGGAGAGTGATGCAGAGGCTAAAGAGAGTGATATAGAGGCTCAAGAGAGTGATGCAGAGGCTCAAGTGAGTGAGCAGAGGATCAGGAGAATGATGCAGAGGCTCAAGAGAGTGATGCAGAAGATCAAGAGAGTGATGCAGAGGATCAAGAGAGGGAAGCAGAGGCTTGAGAGAGTGATGCAGAGGCAGACGAGAGTGATGCAGAGGCTCTAGAGAGTGATGCAGAGGCTTAAGAGAGGGATGCAGAGGCTTAAGAGAGGGATGCCGAGGCTAAAGAGAGGGATGCAGAGGCTCAAGAGAGTGATTCAGAGGCTTGCAAGAGTGATGCTGAGGATCAAGAGAGTGATGCAGAGGCTCGAGAGAGTTATGCCGAGGCCGAAAGAGAGGGATTCAGAGGATTAAGAGAGTGATGCATAGGCTGAAGAGAGTGTTGCAGAGGCTCAAGAGAGGGAAGAAGAGGCTGAAAAGAGTGATGCAGAGGCTCAAGAGAGGGATGCAAGGGCTCAAGAGAGCGATGCAGAGGCTCAAGAGAGTGATTTAGAGGCTTAAGAGAGTGATGCATAGGCTTAAGACAAGGATGCAGAGGCTCAAGAGAGGGATGCAGAGGCTTAAGAAGGTGAGGCAGAGGCTTAGGAGAGGGATGCAGAGGCTCAAGAGAGTGATGCAGAGGCTTAAGAGGGTGATGCAGAGGCTCAAGAGAGTGATGCAGAGGCTCAAGAGAGGGATGCAAGGGCTCAAGAGAGTGATGCAGAGGCTTAAGAGAGTGATTTAGAGGCTTAAGAGAGTGATGCAGAGGCATAAGAGAGTGATGCATAGGCTTAAGAGAGTGATGCATAGGCTTAAGACAAGGATGCAGAGGTTCAAGAGAGGGATGCAGAGGCTCACGAGAGGGATGCAGAGGCTCAAGGGAGGGATGTAGAAGCTCATGAGAGGGATGCAGGAGTTCAAGAGATGGATACAGAGACTCAAGACAGTGATTCAGAGGCTTACGAGAGTGATGCAGAGGCTTAAGAGAGTGATGCAGAGGCTTAAGAAAGGGATGCAGAGGCTCAAGAGAGGGATGCAGAGGTCAAGAGAGGGATGCAGGGGCTCATGAGAGGGATGCAGAGGCTCAAATGAGGGATGCAGAGGCACAAGAGAGGGATGCAGAGGCTCTTGAGAGTGACACAGAGGCTCAAGAGACGGATGCAGAAGCTCATGAGAGGGGTGCAGAGGCTTAGGAGAGGGAGACAGAGGCTCATTAGAGGGATGAAGTAGTTCAAGAAAGTGATGCAGAGGCTCAGGAAATGGATGCAAATGCTTAAGAGGGTGATGCAGAGTCTCAAGAGATTGATGCAGAGGCTCAAGAGAATGATGTAAAGGCTAAAGAGAGGGATGCAGAGGCTCCAGAGAGGTATGGAGAGGCTCAAGAGAGTGATTCAGAGGTTTACTGGAGTGATGCAGAGGCTTAAGAGAGTGATGCAGAGGCTTAAGAGAGTGATGCAGAGGCTTAAGAGACGGATGCAGAGGCTCAAGAGAGGGATGCAGAGGCTCAAGGGAGGGATTAAGAGGCTCAAGAGAGGGATGCCGAGGCTCAAGTGAGGGATGAAGAGGCACAAGAGAGGGATGAAGAGGCTCTTGAGAGTGATGCAGAGGCTCAAGAGAGGGATGCAGAGGCTTGAGAGAGTGATGTAAAGGCTCAAGAGAGGAATGCAGAGGCTCATGAGAGGGATGCAGAGGCTCCAGAGAGTGATGCAGTCGCTTAGGAGAGGGATGCAAAGGCTCAAGAGAGTGCTGCAGAGGCTCAAGAGAGGGATGCTGAGGCTCCAGAGAGGGATGCAGAGGCTACAGAGAGTGATGCCGAGGCTGAAGAGAGAGATGCAGAGGCTTAAGAGAGTGATGCAGGGGCTCAAGAGAGTGATGCAGAGGCTCACGAGAATGATGTAGAGGATTAAGAGAGGGATGCAGAGGCTCAAGAGAATAATGCAGAGGCTCAGGAGAGTGATGCAGAAGATCAAGAGAGGGATGCAGAGGATTAAGAGAGTGATGCAGAGGCTGAAGCGAGTGATGTAGAGGCTCAAAAGAGTGATGTAGAGGCTCTGTAGAGTGATGCAGAGGCTCAAGAGAGTGATGCAGAGAATCAAGAGAGTGATCCAGAGGCTCAGGAAGGTGATGCAGAAGATCATGAGAGGGATGCAGAGGCTTAAGAGAGTGATGCAGAGGCTGAAGAGAGTGTTGCAGAGGCTTAAATTAGGGATGCAGAGGCTCAAGAGAGTGATGCAGAGTCTCAAGAGAGTGATGCAGAGGCTCATGAGAGTGATGCAGAAGCTTAAGAGAGGGATACAGAGGCTCAAGAGAGGGATTTATAGGCTCAAGAGAGTGATGCAGAGGCTTACGAGAGTTATGCAGAGGCTTAAGAGAGTGATGCAGAGGCTCAAGAGAGGGATGCAATGGCTAAAGAGAGGGATGCAGAGGCACAAGAGAGGGATGCAATGGCTCAAGAGAGGGATGCAGAGGCTCAAGAGAGGGATGCAGAGGCGCAAGAGAGGGATGCAGAGGCTTAAGAGAGTGATGCAGAGGCATAAGAGAGTGATGCAGAGGCTTACGAGAGTGATGTAGAGGCTTAAGAGAGTGATGCAGAGGCCCAAGAGAGGGATGGAGAGGCTCAAGAGAAGGATGAATAGGCGCAAGAGAGGGATGCAGAGGCTCAAGAGAGGGATGCAGATGCTAAAGTGAGTGATGCATAGGCACAAGAGAAAGATGCAGAGGCATTTGAGAGTGATGCAGAGGCTCAAGAGAGGGATGAAGAGGCTTAAGAGAGTGAGGCAAAAGCTCAAGAGAGGGATGCAGAGGCTGTAAAGAGTGATGCAGAGACTCTAGAGAGTGATGCAGAGGCTTAAGAGAGTGATGCAGAGGCTCAAGAGAGTGCTGCAGAGGCTCAAGAGAGGGATGCTGAGGCTCCAGAGAGGGATGCAGAGCCTCAAGAGAGTGATGCAGAGGCTCAAGAGAAAAAAACAGAGGCTTAAGAGAGTGATGCAGAGGCTCAAGAGATTGATGCAGAGGATCAAGAGAATGATGCAGAGGCTCAAAAAAGTGATGCAGAGGATCAAGAACGTGATGCAGAGGCTTAAGAGAGTGATGCAGAGGCATAAGAGAGTGATGCAGAGGCTAAAGAGAGTGATATAGAGGCTCAAGAGAGTGATGCAGAGGCTCAAGTGAGTGAGCAGAGGATCAGGAGAATGATGCAGAGGCTCAAGAGAGTGATGCAGAAGATCAAGAGAGTGATGCAGAGGATCAAGAGAGGGAAGCAGAGGCTTGAGAGAGTGATGCAGAGGCAGACGAGAGTGATGCAGAGGCTCTAGAGAGTGATGCAGAGGCTTAAGAGAGGGATGCAGAGGCTTAAGAGAGGGATGCCGAGGCTAAAGAGAGGGATGCAGAGGCTCAAGAGAGTGATTCAGAGGCTTGCAAGAGTGATGCTGAGGATCAAGAGAGTGATGCAGAGGCTCGAGAGAGTTATGCCGAGGCCGAAAGAGAGGGATTCAGAGGATTAAGAGAGTGATGCATAGGCTGAAGAGAGTGTTGCAGAGGCTCAAGAGAGGGAAGAAGAGGCTGAAGAGAGTGATGCAGAGGCTCAAGAGAGGGATGCAAGGGCTCAAGAGAGCGATGCAGAGGCTCAAAAGAGTGATTTAGAGGCTTAAGAGAGTGATGCATAGGCTTAAGACAAGGATGCAGAGGCTCAAGAGAGGGATGCAGAGGCTTAAGAAGGTGAGGCAGAGGCTTAGGAGAGGGATGCAGAGGCTCAAGAGAGTGATGCAGAGGCTTAAGAGGGTGATGCAGAGGCTCAAGAGAGTGATGCAGAGGCTCAAGAGAGGGATGCAAGGGCTCAAGAGAGTGATGCAGAGGCTTAAGAGAGTGATTTAGAGGCTTAAGAGAGTGATGCAGAGGCATAAGAGAGTGATGCATAGGCTTAAGAGAGTGATGCATAGGCTTAAGACAAGGATGCAGAGGTTCAAGAGAGGGATGCAGAGGCTCACGAGAGGGATGCAGAGGCTCAAGGGAGGGATGTTGAAGCTCATGAGAGGGATGCAGGAGTTCAAGAGATGGATACAGAGGCTCAAGACAGTGATTCAGAGGCTTACGAGAGTGATGCAGAGGCTTAAGAGAGTGATGCAGAGGCTTAAGAAAGGGATGCAGAGGCTCAAGAGAGGGATGCAGAGGTCAAGAGAGGGATGCAGGGGCTCATGAGAGGGATGCAGAGGCTCAAATGAGGGATGCAGAGGCACAAGAGAGGGATGCAGAGGCTCTTGAGAGTGACACAGAGGCTCAAGAGACGGATGCAGAAGCTCATGAGAGGGGTGCAGAGGCTTAGGAGAGGGAGACAGAGGCTCATTAGAGGGATGAAGTAGTTCAAGAAAGTGATGCAGAGGCTCAGGAAATGGATGCAAATGCTTAAGAGGGTGATGCAGAGTCTCAAGAGATTGATGCAGAGGCTCAAGAGAATGATGTAAAGGCTAAAGAGAGGGATGCAGAGGCTCCAGAGAGGTATGGAGAGGCTCAAGAGAGTGATTCAGAGGTTTACTGGAGTGATGCAGAGGCTTAAGAGAGTGATGCAGAGGCTTAAGAGAGTGATGCAGAGGCTTAAGAGACGGATGCAGAGGCTCAAGAGAGGGATGCAGAGGCTCAAGGGAGGGATTAAGAGGCTCAAGAGAGGGATGCCGAGGCTCAAGTGAGGGATGAAGAGGCACAAGAGAGGGATGAAGAGGCTCTTGAGAGTGATGCAGAGGCTCAAGAGAGGGATGCAGAGGCTTGAGAGAGTGATGTAAAGGCTCAAGAGAGGAATGCAGAGGCTCATGAGAGGGATGCAGAGGCTCCAGAGAGTGATGCAGTCGCTTAGGAGAGGGATGCAAAGGCTCAAGAGAGTGCTGCAGAGGCTCAAGAGAGGGATGCTGAGGCTCCAGAGAGGGATGCAGAGGCTACAGAGAGTGATGCCGAGGCTGAAGAGAGAGATGCAGAGGCTTAAGAGAGTGATGCAGGGGCTCAAGAGAGTGATGCAGAGGCTCACGAGAATGATGTAGAGGATTAAGAGAGGGATGCAGAGGCTCAAGAGAATAATGCAGAGGCTCAGGAGAGTGATGCAGAAGATCAAGAGAGGGATGCAGAGGATTAAGAGAGTGATGCAGAGGCTGAAGCGAGTGATGTAGAGGCTCAAAAGAGTGATGTAGAGGCTCTGTAGAGTGATGCAGAGGCTCAAGAGAGTGATGCAGAGAATCAAGAGAGTGATCCAGAGGCTCAGGAAGGTGATGCAGAAGATCATGAGAGGGATGCAGAGGCTTAAGAGAGTGATGCAGAGGCTGAAGAGAGTGTTGCAGAGGCTTAAATTAGGGATGCAGAGGCTCAAGAGAGTGATGCAGAGTCTCAAGAGAGTGATGCAGAGGCTCATGAGAGTGATGCAGAAGCTTAAGAGAGGGATACAGAGGCTCAAGAGAGGGATTTATAGGCTCAAGAGAGTGATGCAGAGGCTTACGAGAGTTATGCAGAGGCTTAAGAGAGTGATGCAGAGGCTCAAGAGAGGGATGCAATGGCTAAAGAGAGGGATGCAGAGGCACAAGAGAGGGATGCAATGGCTCAAGAGAGGGATGCAGAGGCTCAAGAGAGGGATGCAGAGGCGCAAGAGAGGGATGCAGAGGCTTAAGAGAGTGATGCAGAGGCATAAGAGAGTGATGCAGAGGCTTACGAGAGTGATGTAGAGGCTTAAGAGAGTGATGCAGAGGCCCAAGAGAGGGATGGAGAGGCTCAAGAGAAGGATGAATAGGCGCAAGAGAGGGATGCAGAGGCTCAAGAGAGGGATGCAGATGCTAAAGTGAGTGATGCATAGGCACAAGAGAAAGATGCAGAGGCATTTGAGAGTGATGCAGAGGCTCAAGAGAGGGATGAAGAGGCTTAAGAGAGTGAGGCAAAAGCTCAAGAGAGGGATGCAGAGGCTGTAAAGAGTGATGCAGAGACTCTAGAGAGTGATGCAGAGGCTTAAGAGAGTGATGCAGAGGCTCAAGAGAGTGCTGCAGAGGCTCAAGAGAGGGATGCTGAGGCTCCAGAGAGGGATGCAGAGCCTCAAGAGAGTGATGCAGAGGCTCAAGAGAAAAAAACAGAGGCTTAAGAGAGTGATGCAGAGGCTCAAGAGATTGATGCAGAGGATCAAGAGAATGATGCAGAGGCTCAAAAAAGTGATGCAGAGGATCAAGAACGTGATGCAGAGGCTTAAGAGAGTGATGCAGAGGCATAAGAGAGTGATGCAGAGGCTAAAGAGAGTGATATAGAGGCTAAAGAGAGTGATGCAGAGGCTTAAGAGAGTGATGCAGACGATCAGGAGAGTGATGCAGAGGCTCAGGAGAGTGATGCAGAGGATCAAGAGAGGGAAGCAGAGGCTTAAGAGAGGGATGCAGAGGCTTAAGAGAGGGATGCAGAGGCTCAAGAGAGGGATGCAGAGGCTCAAGAGAGTGATTCAGAGGCTTACGAGAGTGATGCAGAGGATCAAGAGAGTGATGCAGAAGCTCGAGAGAGTTATGCAGAGGCCAAAAGACAGGGATTCAGAGGCTTAAGAGAGTGATGCATAGGCTGAAGAGAGTGATGCAGAGGATCATGAGAGTGATGCAGAGGCTCAAGAGAGGGATGCAGAGGCTGAAGAGAGTGATGCAGAGGCTCAAGAGACTAATGCAGAGGCTCAAGAGAGTGATTCAGAGGCTTACGAGAGTTATGCAGAGGCTTAAGAGAGTGATGCAGAGGCTTAAGAGAAGGATGCAGAGGCTAAAGAGAGGGATGCAGAGGCTCAAGAGAGGGATGCAATGGCTCAAGAGAGGGATGCAGAGGCTCAAGTGAGGGATGCAGAGGAGCAAGAGAGGGATGCAGAGGCTTAAGAGAGTGATGCAGAGGCTCAAGAGATGGATGCAGAGGCTTACACGAGTGATGCAAAGGCTCAAGAGAGGGATGGAGAGGCTCAAGAGAGTGATTCATAGGTTTACGGGAGTGATGCAGAGGCTTAAGAGAATGATGCAGAGGATTACGAGAGTGATGCAGAGGCATAAGAGAGTGATGCAGAGGCTTACGAGAGTGATGCAGAGGCTTAAGAGAGTGATGCAGAGGCTCAGGAGAGGGACGGAGAGGCTCAAGAGAGTGATTCAGAGGTTTACGGGAGTGATGCAGAGGCTTAAGAGAATGATGCAGAGGCTTACGAGAGTGATGCAGAGGCTTAAGAGAGTGATGCAGAGGCTCAAGAGAGGGATGAATAGGCTCAAGAGAGGGATGCAGAGGCTCAAGAGATGGATGCAGAGGCTAAAGTGAGTGATGCATAGGCACAAGAGAAAGATGCAGAGGCATTTGAGAGTGATGCAGAGGCTCAAGAGAGGGATGCAGAGGCTTAAGAGAGTGATACCAATGCTCAAGAGAGGGATGCAGAGGCTAAAGAGAGTGATGCAGAGGCTCAAGAGAGTGCTGCAGAGGCTCAAGTGAGAGATGCAGAGGCGCAAGAGAGGGGTACAGAGGCTTAAGAGAGTGATGCAGAGGCTCAAGAGATGGATGCAGAGGCTTACACGAGTGATGCAAAGGCTCAAGAGAGGGATGGAGAGGCTCAAGAGAGTGATTCATAGGTTTACGGGAGTTATGCAGAGGCTTAAGAGAATGATGCAGAGGATTACGAGAGTGATGCAGAGGCATAAGAGAGTGATGCAGAGGCTTACGAGAGTGATGCAGACGCTTAAGAGAGTGATGCAGAGGCTCAAGAGAGGGATGGAGAGGCTCAAGAGAGTGATTCAGAGGTTTACGGGAGCGATGCAGAGGCTTTAGAGAATGATGTAGAGGCTTACGAGAGTGATGCAGAGGCTTAAGAGAGTGATGCAGAGGCTCAAGAGAGGGATGCAGAGGCTCAAGAGAGGGATGAATAGGCTCAAGAGAGGGATGCAGAGGCTCAATTGAGGGATGCAGAGGCTAAAGTGAGTGATGCATAGGCACAAGAGAAAGATGCAGAGGCATTTGAGAGTGATGCAGAGGCTCAAGAGAGGGATGCAGACACTTAAGAGAGTGATACCAATGCTCAAGAGAGGAATGCAGAGGCTAATGCGAGTGATGCAGAGACGCTAGAGAGTGATGCAGAGGCTTAAGAGAGTGATGCAGAGGCTCAAGAGAGTGCTGCAGAGGCTCAGGAGAGGGATGAATAGTCTCAAGAGAGGGATGCAGAGGCTCAAGAGAAGGATGCAGAGGCTAAAGTGAGTGATGCATAGGCACAAAAGAAAGATGCAGAGGCATTTGAGAGTGATGCAGAGGCTCAAGAGAGGGATGCAGAGGCTAAAGAGAGTGATGCAAAGGCTCAAGAGAGGGATGCATAGGCTGAAGAGAGTGATGCAGAGACTCTAGAGAGTGATGCAGAGGCTTAAGAGAGTGATGCAGAGGCTCGAGAGAGTTATACAGAGGCCTAAAGAGAGAGATTCAGAGGCTTAAGAGAGTGATGCAGAGGCTGAAGAGAGTGTTGCAAAGGCTCAAAAGAGGAATGAAGAGGCTGAAGAGAGTGATGCAGAGGCTCAAGAGAGGGATGCAGAGGCTTAAGACAGTGATGCAAAGGCTCAAGAGAGGGATGCAGAGGCTCAAGAGAGTGATGCAGAGGCTCAAGAGAAAAAAAAGAGGCTTAAGAGAGTGATGCAGAGGCTGAAGACAATGATGCAGAGGATGAAGAGAATGATGCAGAGGCTCAAGATAGTGATGCAGAGGATCAAGAGCGGGATACAGAGGATTTAGAGAGTGATGCAGAGGCTTAGGAGAGTGATGCAGAGGCTAAAGAGAGTGATATAGAGGCTCAAGAGAGTGATGCAGAGGCTCAAAAAATGGATGCAAATGCTTAAGAGGGTGATGCAGAGTCTCAAGAGATTGATGCAGAGGCTCAAGAGAATGATATAAAGGCTTAAGAGAGGGATGCAGAGGCTCCAGAGAGGTATGGAGAGGCTCAAGAGAGTGATTCAGAGGTTTACTGGAGTGATGCAGAGGCTTAAGAGAGTGATGCAGAGGCTTAAGAGAGTGATGCAGAGGCTTAAAAGACGGATGCAGAGGCTCAAGAGAGGGATGCAGAGGCTCAAGGGAGGGATTAAGAGGCTCAAGAGAGGGATGCAGAGGCTCAAGTGATGGATGAAGAGGCACAAGAGAGGGATGCAGAGGCTCTTGAGAGTGATGCAGAGGCTCAAGAGAGGGATGCAGAGGCTTAAGAAAGTGATGTAAAGGCTCAAGAGAGGAATGCAGAGGCTCATATGAGGGATGCAGGAGTTCAAGACAGGGATGCAGAGGCTAGAGAGAGAGATGCAGATGCTTAGGAGAGGGATGCAATTGCTCAAGAGAGGGCTGCAGAGGCTCAAGAGAGGGATGCTGAGGCTCCAGAGAGGGATGCAGAGGGCCCAGAGAGTGATGCAGAGGCTGAAGAGAGAGATGCAGAGGCTTAAGAGAGTGATGCAGGGGCTCAAGAGAGTGATGCAGAGGCTCACGAGAATGATGTAGAGGCTTAAGAGAGGGATGCAGAGGCTCAAGAGAATAATGCAGAGGCTCAGGAGAGTGATGCAGAAGATCAAGAGAGAGATGCAGAGGATTAAGAGAGTGATGCAGAGGCTGAAGCGAGTGATGTAGAGGCTCAAAAGAGTGATGTAGAGGCTCTGGAGAGTGATGCAGAGGCTCAAGAGAGTGATGCAGAGAATCAAGAGAGTGATCCAGAGGCTCAAGAAGGTGATGCAGAAGATCATGTGAGGGATGCAGAGGTTTAAGAGTGATGCAGAGGCTGAAGAGAGTGTTGCAGAGGCTTAAATGAGGGATGCAGAGGCTCAAGAGAGTGATGCAGAGTCTCAAGAGAGTGATGCAGAGGCTCATGAGAGTGATGCAGAAGCTTTAGAGAGGGATGTATAGGCTGAAGAGAGTGATGCAGAGGCTCAAGAGAGGGATGCAGAGGCTGAAGAGAGCGATGCAGAGGCTCAAGAGACTAATGCAGAGGCTCAAGAGAGTGATTCAGAGGCTTACGAGAGTTATGCAGAGGCTTAAGAGAGTGATGCAGAGGCTTAAGAGAGGGATGCAGAGGCTAAAGAGAGGGATGCAGAGGCTCAAGAGAGGGATGCAATGGCTCAAGAGAGGGATGCAGAGGCTCAAGTGAGGGATGCAGAGGCGCAGGAGAGGGATGCAGAGGCTTAAGAGAGTGATGCAAAGGCTCAAGAGAGGGATGCAGAGGCTCACGAGTGTGATGCAGAGGCTCAAGAGAGTGATGCAGAGGATCAAGAGAAAAAAAAGAGGCTTAAGAGAGTGATGCAGAGGCTGAAGAGAATGATGCACAGGATCAAGAGAATGATGCAGAGGCTCAAGATAGTGATGCAGAGGATCAAGAGCGGGATACAGAGGCTATAAAAAGTGATGCAGAGGCTTAGGAGAGTGATGCAGAGGCTAAAGAGAGTGATATAGAGGCTCAAGAGAGTGATGCAGAGGCTCAAGTGAGTGAGCAGAGGATCAGGAGAATGATGCAGAGGCTCAAGAGAGTGATGCAGAAGATCAAGAGAGTGATGCAGAGGATCAAGAGAGGGAAGCAGAGGCTTGAGAGAGTGATGCAGAGGCAGACGAGAGTGATGCAGAGGCTCTAGAGAGTGATGCAGAGGCTTAAGAGAGGGATGCAGAGGCTTAAGAGAGGGATGCCGAGGCTAAAGAGAGGGATGCAGAGGCTCAAGAGAGTGATTCGGAGGCTTGCAAGAGTGATGCTGAGGATCAAGAGAGTGATGCAGAGGCTCGAGAGAGTTATGCCGAGGCCGAAAGAGAGGGATTCAGAGGCTTAAGAGAGTGATGCATAGGCTGAAGAGAGTGTTGCAGAGGCTCAAGAGAGGGAAGAAGAGGCTGAAGAGAGTGATGCAGAGGCTCAAGAGAGGGATGCAAGGGCTCAAGAGAGCGATGCAGAGGCTCAAGAGAGTGATTTAGAGGCTTAAGAGAGTGATGCATAGGCTTAAGACAAGGATGCAGAGGCTCAAGAGAGGGATGCAGCGGCTTAAGAAGGTGAGGCAGAGGCTTAGGAGAGGGATGCAGAGGCTCAAGAGAGTGATGCAGAGGCTTAAGAGGGTGATGCAGAGGCTCAAGAGAGTGATGCAGAGGCTCAAGAGAGGGATGCAAGGGCTCAAGAGAGTGATGCAGAGGCTTAAGAGAGTGATTTAGAGGCTTAAGAGAGTGATGCAGAGGCATAAGAGAGTGATGCATAGGCTTAAGAGAGTGATGCATAGGCTTAAGACAAGGATGCAGAGGTTCAAGAGAGGGATGCAGAGGCTCAAGAGAGGGATGCAGAGGCTCAAGGGAGGGATGTAGAAGCTCATGAGAGGGATGCAGGAGTTCAAGAGATGGATACAGAGGCTCAAGACAGTGATTCAGAGGCTTACGAGAGTGATGCAGAGGCTTAAGAGAGTGATGCAGAGGCTTAAGAAAGGGATGCAGAGGCTCAAGAGAGGGATGCAGAGGTCAAGAGAGGGATGCAGGGGCTCATGAGAGGGATGCAGAGGCTCAAATGAGGGATGCAGAGGCACAAGAGAGGGATGCAGAGGCTCTTGAGAGTGACACAGAGGCTCAAGAGACGGATGCAGAAGCTCATGAGAGGGGTGCAGAGGCTCAAGAGAGGGAGACAGAGGCTCATGTGAGGGATGAAGTAGTTCAAGAAAGTGATGCAGAGGCTCAGGAAATGGATGCAAATGCTTAAGAGGGTGATGCAGAGTCTCAAGAGATTGATGCAGAGGCTCAAGAGAATGATGTAAAGGCTAAAGAGAGGGATGCAGAGGCTCCAGAGAGGTATGGAGAGGCTCAAGAGAGTGATTCAGAGGTTTACTGGAGTGATGCAGAGGCTTAAGAGAGTGATGCAGAGGCTTAAGAGAGTGATGCAGAGGCTTAAGAGACGGATGCAGAGGCTCAAGAGAGGGATGCAGAGGCTCAAGGGAGGGATTAAGAGGCTCAAGAGAGGGATGCAGAGGCTCAAGTGAGGGATGAAGAGGCACAAGAGAGGGATGCAGAGGCTCTTGAGAGTGATGCAGAGGCTCAAGAGAGGGATGCAGAGGCTTGAGAGAGTGATGTAAAGGCTCAAGAGAGGAATGCAGAGGCTCATGAGAGGGATGCAGAGGCTCCAGAGAGTGATGCAGTCGCTTAGGAGAGGGATGCAAAGGCTCAAGAGAGTGCTGCAGAGGCTCAAGAGAGGTATGCTGAGGCTCCAGAGAGGGATGCAGAGGCTACAGAGAGTGATGCCGAGGCTGAAGAGAGAGATGCAGAGGCTTAAGAGAGTGATGCAGGGGCTCAAGAGAGTGATGCAGAGGCTCACGAGAATGATGTAGAGGCTTAAGAGAGGGATGCAGAGGCTCAAGAGAATAATGCAGAGGCTCAGGAGAGTGATGCAGAAGATCAAGAGAGGGATGCAGAGGATTAAGAGAGTGATGCAGAGGCTGAAGCGAGTGATGTAGAGGCTCAAAAGAGTGATGTAGAGGCTCTGTAGAGTGATGCAGGGGCTCAAGAGAGTGATGCAGAGAATCAAGAGAGTGATCCAGAGGCTCAGGAAGGTGATGCAGAAGATCATGAGAGGGATGCAGAGGTTTAAGAGAGTGATGCAGAGGCTGAAGAGAGTGTTGCAGAGGCTTAAATTAGGGATGCAGAGGCTCAAGAGAGTGATGCAGAGTCTCAAGAGAGTGATGCAGAGGCTCATGAGAGTGATGCAGAAGCTTAAGAGAGGGATACAGAGGCTCAAGAGAGGGATTTATAGGCTCAAGAGAGTGATGCAGAGGCTTACGAGAGTTATGCAGAGGCTTAAGAGAGTGATGCAGAGGCTCAAGAGAGGGATGCAATGGCTAAAGAGAGGGATGCAGAGGCACAAGAGAGGGATGCAATGGCTCAAGAGAGGGATGCAGAGGCTCAAGAGAGGGATGCAGAGGCGCAAGAGAGGGATGCAGAGGCTTAAGAGAGTGATGCAGAGGCATAAGAGAGTGATGCAGAGGCTTACGAGAGTGATGCAGAGGCTTAAGAGAGTGATGCAGAGGCCCAAGAGAGGGATGGAGAGGCTCAAGAGAAGGATGAATAGGCGCAAGAGAGGGATGCAGAGGCTCAAGAGAGGGATGCAGATGCTAAAGTGAGTGATGCATAGGCACAAGAGAAAGATGCAGAGGCATTTGAGAGTGATGCAGAGGCTCAAGAGAGGGATGAAGAGGCTTAAGAGAGTGATGCAAAAGCTCAAGAGAGGGATGCAGAGGCTGTAAAGAGTGATGCAGAGACTCTAGAGAGTGATGCAGAGGCTTAAGAGAGTGATGCAGAGGCTCAAGAGAGTGCTGCAGAGGCTCAAGAGAGGGATGCTGAGGCTCCAGAGAGGGATGCAGAGCCTCAAGAGAGTGATGCAGAGGCTCAAGAGAAAAAAACAGAGGCTTAAGAGAGTGATGCAGAGGCTCAAGAGATTGATGCAGAGGATCAAGAGAATGATGCAGAGGCTCAAGAAAGTGATGCAAAGGATCAAGAACGTGATGCAGAGGCTTAAGAGAGTGATATAGAGGCTAAAGAGAGTGATGCAGAGGCTTAAGAGAGTGATGCAGACGATCAGGAGAGTGATGCAGAGGCTCAGGAGAGTGATGCAGAGGATCAAGAGAGGGAACCAGAGGCTTAAGAGAGGGATGCAGAGGCTTAAGAGAGGGATGCAGAGGCTCAAGAGAGGGATGCAGAGGCTCAAGAGAGTGATTCAGAGGCTTACGAGAGTGATGCAGAGGATCAAGAGAGTGATGCAGAAGCTCGAGAGAGTTATGCAGAGGCCAAAAGACAGGGATTCAGAGGCTTAAGAGAGTGATGCATAGGCTCAAGAGAGTGATGCAGAGGATCATGAGAGTGATGCAGAGGCTCAAGAGAGGGATGCAGAGGCTGAAGAGAGTGATGCAGAGGCTCAAGAGACTAATGCAGAGGCTCAAGAGAGTGATTCAGAGGCTTACGAGAGTTATGCAGAGGCTTACGAGAGTGATGCAGAGGCTTAAGAGAAGGATGCAGAGGCTAAAGAGAGGGATGCAGAGGCTCAAGAGAGGGATGCAATGGCTCAAGAGAGGGATGCAGAGGCTCAAGTGAGGGATGCAGAGGAGCAAGAGAGGGATGCAGAGGCTTAAGAGAGTGATGCAGAGGCTCAAGAGATGGATGCAGAGGCTTACACGAGTGATGCAAAGGCTCACGAGAGGGATGGAGAGGCTTAAGAGAGTGATTCATAGGTTTACGGGATTGATGCAGAGGCTTAAGAGAATGATGCAGAGGATTACGAGAGTGATGCAGAGGCATAAGAGAGTGATGCAGAGGCTTACGAGAGTGATGCAGAGGCTTAAGAGAGTGATGCAGAGGCTCAGGAGAGGGACGGAGAGGCTCAAGAGAGTGATTCAGAGGTTTACGGGAGTGATGCAGAGGCTTAAGAGAATGATGCAGAGGCTTACGAGAGTGATGCAGAGGCTTAAGAGAGTGATGCAGAGGCTCAAGAGAGGGATGCAGAGGCTCAAGAGAGGGATGAATAGGCTCAAGAGAGGGATGCAGAGGCTCAAGAGATGGATGCAGAGGCTAAAGTGAGTGATGCATAGGCACAAGAGAAAGATGCAGAGGCATTTGAGAGTAATGCAGAGGCTCAAGAGAGGGATGCAGAGGCTTAAGAGAGTGATACCAATGCTCAAGAGAGGGATGCAGAGGCTAAAGAGAGTGATGCAGAGGCTCAAGAGAGTGCTGCAGAGGCTCAAGTGAGAGATGCAGAGGCGCAAGAGAGGGGTACAGAGGCTTAAGAGAGTGATGCAGAGGCTCAAGAGATGGATGCAGAGGCTTACACGAGTGATGCAAAGGCTCAAGAGAGGGATGGAGAGGCTCAAGAGAGTGATTCATAGGTTTACGGGAGTTATGCAGAGGCTTAAGAGAATGATGCAGAGGATTACGAGAGTGATGCAGAGGCATAAGAGAGTGATGCAGAGGCTTACGAGAGTGATGCAGACGCTTAAGAGAGTGATGCAGAGGCTCAAGAGAGGGATGGAGAGGCTCAAGAGAGTGATTCAGAGGTTTACGGGAGCGATGCAGAGGCTTTAGAGAATGATGTAGAGGCTTACGAGAGTGATGCAGAGGCTTAAGAGAGTGATGCAGAGGCTCAAGAGAGGGATGCAGAGGCTCAAGAGAGGGATGAATAGGCTCAAGAGAGGGATGCAGAGGCTCAATTGAGGGATGCAGAGGCTAAAGTGAGTGATGCATAGGCACAAGAGAAAGATGCAGAGGCATTTGAGAGTGATGCAGAGGCTCAAGAGAGGGATGCAGACACTTAAGAGAGTGAAACCAATGCTCAAGAGAGGGATGCAGAGGCTAATGCGAGTGATGCAGAGACGCTAGAGAGTGATGCAGAGGCTTAAGAGAGTGATGCAGAGGCTCAAGAGAGTGCTGCAGAGGCTCAAGAGAGGGATGCTGAGGCTCCAGAGAGGGATGCAGAGACTCAAGAGAGTGATGCAGAGGCTCAAGAGAAAAAAACAGAGCCTTAAGAGAGTGATGCAGAGGCTCAGGAGAAAGATGCAGAGGATCAAGAGAATGATGCAGAGGCTCAAGAGAGTGATGCAGAGGATAAAGAACGTAATGCAGAGGCTGAAGAGAGTAATGCAGAGGCTCAAGAGAGTGATGCAGAGGCTAAAGAGAGTGATATAGAGGCTCAAGAGAGTGATGCAGAGGCTTAAGAGAGTGATGCAGACGAGCAGGAGAGTTATGCAGAGGATCAAGAGAGGGAAGCAGGGGCTTGAGAGAGTGATGCAGTGGCTGAAGAGAGTGATGCAGAGGCTCTAGAGTGTGATGCAGAGGCTTAGGAGAAGGATGCAGAGGCTTAAGAGAGGGATGCAGAGGCTCAAGAGAGGGATGCAGAGGCTCAAGAGAGTGATTCAGAGGCTTACGCGAGTGATGCAGAGGATCAAGAGAGTGATGCAGAAGCTCGAGAGAGTTATGCAGAGGCCTAAAGAGAGGGATTCAGAGGCTTAAGAGAGTGATGCAGAGGCTGAAGAGAGTGTTGCAGAGGCTCAAGAGAGGGATGAAGAGGCTAATGAGAGTGATGCAGAAGCTCAAGAGAGGGAAGCAGAGTCTCAAGTGAGTGATTCAAAAACTTACGAGAGTGATGCAGAGGCTTAAGAGAGTGAGGCAGAGGCTTAGGAGAGGGATGCAGAGGCTCAGGAGAGTGATGCAGAGGCTCGAGAGAGGGAAGCAGGGGCTCTAGAGAGTGATGCAGAGGCTCAAGAGAGTGATTCAGAGGCTTAAGAGAGTGATGCAGAGCCATAAGAGCGTGATGCATAGGCTTAAGAGAGGGATGCAGAGGCTCAAGAGAGGGATGCAGAGGCTGAAGAGAGGGATGCAGAGACTCAAGAGAGGGATGCAGAGGCTCATGAGAGGGATGCAGGAGTTCAAGAGAGGGATGCAGAGACTCAAGAAAGTGATTCAGAGGCTTACGAGAGAGATGCAGAGGCTTAAGAGAGTGATGCCGAGGCTTAAGAAAAGGATGCAGAGGCTCAAGACAGGGATGCATAGGTCACGAGTGGGATGCAGGGGCTCAAGAGAGGGATGCAGAGGCTCAAGTGAGGGATGCTGAGGCACAAGAGAGGGATGCAGAGGCTCTTGAGAGTGACGCAGAGGCTCAAGAGAGGGATGCAGAAGCTTAAGAGAGTGATGCAAAGGCTTAAAAATGGGATGCAAAAGCTTAAGAGGGTAATGTAGAGGCTCAAGAGAGTGCTGCAGAGGCTCAAGAGAATGATGTAGAGGCTTAAGAGAGGGATGCAGAGGCTCAAGAGAATGAAGCAGAGGCTCGAGATAGTGATGCAGTGGATCAAGAGAGGGATGCAGAGGCTTAAGAGAGTGATGCAGAGGCTGAAGCGAGTGATGTAGAGGCTCAAGAGAGTGATGTAGAGGCTCTGGAGAGTAATGGAGAGGCTCAAGAGAGTGATGCAAAGGATCAGGAGAGTGATGCAGAGGCTCAAGAGAGTGATGCAGAGGATCATGAGAGGGAAGCAGAGGCTTAAGAGAGTGATGCAGAGGCTGAAGACAGTGTTGCAGAGGCTTAAGAGAGGGATACAGAGGCTCAGGAGAGTGACGCAGAGGCTCATGAGAGTGATGCAGAGGCTTAAGAGAGGAATGCAGAGGCTCAAGAGAGGGCTGTATAGGCTCAAGAGAGTGATGCAGAGGATTAAGAGAGTGATGCAGAGGCTTAAGAGACGGATGCAGAGGCTCAAGAGAGGGATGCAGAGGCTCAAGGGAGGGATTCAGAGGCTCAAGTGAGGGATGCAGAGGCTCAAGTGAGGGATGAAGAGGCACAAGAGAGGGATGCAGAGGCTCTTGAGAGTGATGCAGAGGCTCAAGAGAGGGATGCAGAGGCTTAAAAGAGTAATGAAAAGGCTCAAGAGAGGGATGCAGAGGCTCATGAGAAGGATGCAGGAGTTCAAGAGAGGGATGCAGAGGCTAGAGAGAGTGATGCAGATGCTTAGGAGAGGGATGCAAAAGCTCAAGAGAGTGCTGCAGAGGCTTAAGAGAGGGATGCCGAGGCTCCAGAGAGGGATGCAGAGGCTCCAGAGAGTGATGCAGAGGCTGAAGAGAAAGATGCACAGGCTTAAGAGAGTGATGCAGGGGCTCAAGAAAGTGATGAAGAGGCTCAAGAGAATGATGTAGAGGCTTAAGAGAGGGATGCAGAGGCTCAAGAGAATAATGCAGAGGCTCAGGAGAGTGATGCAGAAGATCAAGAGAGGGATGTAGAGGATTAAGACAGCGATGCAGAGGCTGAAGCGAGTGATGTAGAGGCTCAAAAGAGTGATGTAGAGGCTCTGGAGGGTGATGCAGAGGCTCAAGAGAGTGATGCAGAGAATCAAGAGAGTGATGCAGAGGCTCAAGAAGGTGATGCAGAGGATCGTGAGAGGGATGCAGAGGCTTAAGAGAGTGATGCAGAGGCTGAAGAGAGTGTTGCAAAGGCTTAAATGAGGGATGCAGAGGCTCAAGAGAGTGATGCAGAGTCTCAAGAGAGTGATGCAGAGGCTCATGAGAGTGATGCAGAGGCTTAAGAGAGGGATACAGAGGCTCAAGAGAGGGATGTATCGGCTCAAGAGAGTGATGCAGAGGCTCAAGAGACGGATGCATTTGCAGAAGAGAGTGATGCAGAGGCTCAAGAGAGAAATGCAGAGGCTCAAGAGAGTGATTCAGAGGCTTACGAGAGTTATGCAGAGGCTTAAGAGAGTGATGCAGAGGCTTAAGAGAGGGATGCAGAGGCTAAAGAGAGGAATGCAGAGGCTCAAGAGAGGGATGCAATGGCTCAAGTGAGGGATGCAGAGGCTCAAGTGAGGGATGCAGAGGCGCAAGAGAGGGATGCAGAGGCTTAAGAGAGTGATGCAGAGGCTCAAGAGACGGGTGCAGAGGCTCACACGAGTGATGCAAAGGCTCAAGAGAGGGATGGAGTGGCTCAAGAGAGTGATTCATAGGTTTACGGGAGTGATGCAGAGGCTTAAGAGAATGATGCAGAGGATTACGAGAGTGATGCAGAGGCATAAGAGAGTGATGCAGAGGCTTACGAGAATGATGCAGAGGCTTAAGAGAGTGATGCAGAGGCTCAAGAGAGGGATGGAGAGGCTCAAGAGAGTGAATCAGAGGTTTACGGGAGTGATGCAGAGGCTTAAGAGAATGATGCAGAGGCTTACGAGAGTGATGCAGAGGCTTAAGAGAGTGATGCAGAGGCTCAAGAGAGGGATGCACAGGCTTAAGAGAGGGATGAATAGGCTCAAGAGAGGGATGCAGTATCTCAAGAAAGGGATGAATAGTCTCAAGAGAGGGATGCAGAGGCTAAAGTGAGTGATGCATAGGCACAAGAGAAAGATACAGAGGCATTTGAGAGTGATGCAGAGGCTCAAGAGAGGGATGTAGAGGCTTAAGAGAGTGATGCAAAGGCTCAAGAGAGGGATGCAGAGGCTGAAGAGAGTGATGCAGAGACTCTAGAGAGTGATGCAGAGGCTTACGAGAGTGATGCAGAGGCTCAAGAGAGTGCTGCATAGGCTCAAGAGTGGGATGCTGAGGCTCCAGAGAGGGATGCAGAGCTTCAAGAGAGTGATGCAGAGGCTCAAGAGAAAAAAGCAGGGGCTTAAGAGAGTGATGCAGAGGCTCAAGAGAATGATGCAGAGGATCAAGAGAATGATGCAGAGGCTCAAGAGAGTGATGCAGAGGATCAAGAAAGTGATGCAGAGCCTCGAGAGAGTTATGCAGAGGCCTAAAGAGAGGGATTCAGAGGCTAAAGAGAGTGATGCAGAGGCTGAAGAGAGTGTTGCGAAGGCTCAAGATAGGGAAGAAGAGGCTGAAGAGAGTGATGCAGAGGCTCAAGAGAGGGATGCAGAGGCTTAAGAGAGTGATGCAAAGGCTCAAGAGAGGGATGCAGAGGCTGAAGAGAGTGATGCAGAGGATCAAGAGAAAACAAAAGAGGCTTAAGAGAGTGATGCAGAGGCTCAAGAGAATGATGCAGAGGATCAAGAGAATGATGCAGAGGCTCAAGATAGTGATGCAGAGGATCAAGAGCGGGGTGCAGAGGCTTTAGAGAGTGATGCAGAGGCTTAGGAGAGTGATGCAGAGGCACAAGAGAGTGATGCAGAGGCGAAAGAGAGTGATATAGAGGCTCAAGAGAGTGATGCAGAGGCTCATGAGAGTGAGCAGAGGATCAGAAGAGTGATGCAGAGGTTCAAGAGAATGATGCAGAGGATCAAGAGAGGGAAGCAGAGGCTTGAGAGAGTGATGCAGAGGCTCAAGAGAGTGATTCAGAGGCTTACGAGAGTGATGCAGAGGAACAAGAGAGTGATGCAGAGGCTCGAGAGAGTTATGCAGAGGCCTAAAGAGAGGGATTCAGAGGCTTAAGAGAGTGATGCAGAGGCTGAAGAGAGTGTTGCAGAGGCTCCAGAGAGGGAAGAAGATGCTGAAGAGAGTGATGCAGAGGCTCAAGAGAGGGATGCAGAGGCTCAAGAGAGTGATTCAGACTTACGAGAGTGATGCAGAGGCTTAAGAAAGTGAGGCAGAGGCTTAGGAGAGAGATGCAGAGGCTCAAGAGAGTGATGCAGAGGCTTAAGAGGGTGATAAAGAGGCTCACGAGAGTGATGCAGAGGCTCAAGAGAGGGATGCAAGGGCTCAAGAGAGTGATGCAGAGGCTCAAGAGAGTGATGCAGAGGCATAAGAGAGTGATGCAGAGGCATAAGAGAGTGATGCATAGGCTTAAGAAAGTGATGCATTGGCTTAAGAGAAGGATGCAGAGGCTCAAGAGAGGGATGCAGAGGCTCACGAGAGGGATGCAGAGGCTCAAGAGAGGGATGCAGAAGCTCATGAGAGGGATGCAGGAGTTCAAGAGATGGATACAGAGGCTCAAGAGAGTGATTCAGAGGCTTAAAGGAGTGATGCAAAAGGCTTAAGAGAGTGATGCAGAGGCTTAAGAAAGAGATGCAGAGGCTCAAGAGAGGGATGCAGAGGTCAAGAGAGGGATGCAGGGGCTCAAGAGAGGGATGCAGAGGCTCAGGTGAGGGATGCAGAGGCACAGGAGAGGGATGCAGAGGCTCTTGAGAGTGACACAGAGGCTAAAGAGAGGGATGCAGAGGCTCATGAGAGGGATGCAGTGGCTCAAGAGAGGGATGCAGACGCTCATGAGAGGGATGCAGTAGTTCAAGAGAGTGATGCAGAGGCTCAGGAAAGGGATGCAGAAGCTTAAGAAAGTGATGCAGAGGCTCAAAAAATGGATGCAAATGCTTAAGAGGGTGATGCAGAGTCTAAAGAGATTGATGCAGAAGCTTAAGAGAATGACGCAATGGCTTAAGAGAGGGATGCAGAGGCTTAAGAGACGGATGCAGAGGCTCAAGAGAGGGATGCAGAGGCTCA
Source organism: Procambarus clarkii (assembly GCF_040958095.1). Taxonomy (NCBI): domain Eukaryota; kingdom Metazoa; phylum Arthropoda; class Malacostraca; order Decapoda; family Cambaridae; genus Procambarus; species Procambarus clarkii. The sequence continues at coordinate 7,063,285 of NC_091168.1, forward strand.
AGGGAGGGATTCAGAGGCTCAAGTGAGGGATGCAGAGGCTCAAGTGAGGGATGAAGAGGCACATGAGAGGGATGCAGAGGCTCTTGAGAGTGATGCAGAGGCTCAAGAGAGGGATGCAGAGGCTTAAGAGAGTAATGTAAAGGCTCAAGAGAGGGATGCAGAGGCTCATGAGAGGGATGCAGGAGTTCAAGAGAGGGCTGCAGAGGCTAGAGAGAGTGATGCAGATGCTTAGGAGAGGGATGCAAAAGTTCAAGAGAGTGCTGCAGAGGCTTAAGAGAGGGATGCTGAGTCTCCAGAGAGGGATGCAGAGGCTCTAGAGAGTGATGCAGAGGCTGAAGAGAGAGATGCACAGGCTTAAGAGAGTGATGCAGGGGCTCAAGTAAGTGATGCAGAGGCTCAAGAGAATGATGTAGAGGCTTACACGAGTGATGCAAAGGCTCAAGAGAGAGATGGAGAGGCTTAAGAGAATGATGCAGAGGATTACGAGAGTGATGCAGAGGCATAAGAGAGTGATGCAGAGGCTTATGAGAGTGATGCAGAGGCTTAAGAGAGTGATGCAGAGGCTCAAGAGAGGGATGGAGAGGCTCAAGAGAGTGATTCAGAGGTTTACGGGAGTGATGCAGAGGCTTAAGAGAATGATGCAGAGGCTTACGAGAGTGATGCAGAGGCTTAAGAGAGTGATGCAGAGGCTAAAGAGAGGGATGCAGAGGCCCAAGAGAGGGATGAATAGGCTCAAGAGAGGGATGCAGAGGCTCAAGAGAGGGATGCAGAGGCTAAAGTGAGTGATGCCTAGGCACAAGAGAAAGATGCAGAGGCATTTGAGAGTGATGCAGAGGCTCAAGAGAGGGATGCAGAGGCTTAAGAGAGTGATACCAATGCTCAAGAGAGGGATGCAGAGGCTGAAGAGAGTGATGCAGAGACTCTAGAGAGTGATGCAGAGGCTTAAGAGAGTGATGCAGAGGCTCAAGAGAGTGCTGCAGAGGCTCAAGAGAGGGATGATGAGGCTCCAGATAAAAAAACAGAGGCTTAAGAGAGTGATACAGAGGCTCAAGAGAAAGATGCAGAGGATCAAGAGAATGATGCAGAGGCTCAAGAGAGTGATGCAGAGGATCAAGAACGGGATGCAGAGGCTTAAGAGAGTGATGCATAGGCTCAAGAGAGTGATGCAGAGGCTAAAGAGAGTGATATAGAGGCTCAAGGGAGTGATGCAGAGGCTTAAGCGAGTGATGCAGACGAGCAGGAAAGTGATGCAGAGGCTCAAGAGAGTGATGCAGAGGATCAAGAGAGGGAAGCAGAGGCTTGAGAAAGTGATGCAGAGGCTGAAGAGAGTGATGCAGAGGCTCTAGAGAGTGATGCAGAGGCTTAAGAGAAGGATGCAGAGGCTTAAGAGAAGGATGCAGAGGCTTAAGAGAGGGATGCAGAGGCTCAAGAGAGGGATGCAGAGGCTCAAGAGAGTGATTCAGAGGCTTAAGAGAGTGATGCAGAGGCTGAAGAGAGTGTTGCAGAGGCTCAAGAGAGGGATGAAGAGGCTGAAGAGAGTGATGCAGAGGCTCAAGAGAGGGAAGCAGAGTCTCAAGTGAGTGATTCAAAAACTTACGAGAGTGATGCAGAGGCTTAAGAGAGTGAGGCAAAGGCTTAGGAGAGGGACGCAGAGGCTCAAGAGGGAGATGCAGAGGCTCGAGAGAGGGAAGCAGGGGCTCTAGAGAGTGATGCAGAGGCTCAAGAGAGTGATTCAGAGGCTTCAGAGAGTGATGCAGAGCCATAAGAGAGTGATGCATAGGCTTAAGAGAGGGATGCAGAGGCTCAAGAGAGGGATGCAGAGGCTCAAGAGAGGGATGCAGAGGCTCAAGAGAGGGATGCAGAGGCTCATGAGAGGGATGCAGGTGTTCAAGAGAGGGATGCAGAGGCTCAAGAAAGTGATTCAGAGGCTTACGAGAGAGATGCAGAGGCTTAAGAGAGTGATGCAGAGGCTTAAGAAAAGGATGCAGAGGCTCAAGAGAGGGATGCATAGGTCAAGAGTGGGATGCAGGGGCTAAAGAGAGGGATGCAGAGGCTCAAGTGAGGGATGCTGAGGCACAAGAGAGGGATGCAGAGGCTCTTGAGAGTGACGCAGAGGCTCAAGAGAGGGATGCAGAGGCTTAAGAGAGTGATGCAAAGGCTCAAAAATGGGATGCAAATGCTCAAGAGAATGATGTAGAGGCTTAAGAGAGGGATGCAGAGGCTCAAGAGAATGAAGGAGAGGCTCGAGATAATGATGCAGTAGATCAAGAGAGGCATGCAGAGGCTTAAGAGAGTAATGCAGAGGCTGAAGCGAGTGATGTAGAGGCTCAAGAGAGTGATGCAGAGGCTCGAGAGAGGGAAGCAGGGGCTCTAGAGAGTGATGCAGAGGCTCAAGAGAGTGATTCAGAGGCCTAAGAGAGTGATGCAGAGCCATAAGAGAGTGATGCATATGCTTAAGAGAGGGATGCAGAGGCTCAAGAGAGGGATGCAGAGGCTGAAGAGAGGGATGCAGAGGCTCAAGAGAGGGATGCAGAGGCTCATGAGAGGGATGCAGGAGTTCAAGAGAGGGATGCAGAGGCTCAAGAGAGTGATTCAGAGGCTTACGAGAGAGATGCAGAGGCTAAAGAGAGTGATGCAGACGCTTAAGAAAAGGATGCAGAGGCTCAAGAGAGGGATGCATAGGTCAAGAGAGGGATGCAGGGGCTCAGGAGAGGGATGCAGAGGCTCACGTGAGGGATGCTGAGGCACACGAGAGGGATGCAGAGGCTCTTGAGAGTGACGCAGAAGCTCAAGAGAGGGATGCAGAGGCTTAAAAGAGTGTTGCAAAGGCTCAAAAATGGGATGCAAATGCTTAAGAGGGTGATGCAGAGGCTCAAGAGAGTGCTGCAGAGGCTCAAGAGAATGATGTAGAGGCTTAAGAGAGGGATGCAGAGGCTCAAGAGAATGAAGCAGAGGCTCGAGATAGTGATGCAGTGGATAAAGAGAGGGATGCAGAGGCTTAAGAGAGTGATGCAGAGGCTGAAGCGAGTGATGTAGAGGCTCAAGAGAGTGATGTAGAGGCTCTGGAGAGTGATGTAGAGGCTCAAGAGAGTGATGCAAAGGATCAGGAGAGTGATGCAGAGGCTCAAGAGATTGATGCAGAGGATCATGAGAGGGAAGCAGAGGCTTAAGAGAGTGATGCAGAGGCTGAAGAGAGTGTTGCAGAGGCTTAAGAGAGGGATGCAGAGGCTCAAGAGAGTGATGCAAAGTATCAAGAGAGTGACGCAAAGGCTCATGAGAGTGATGCAGAGGCTTAAGAGAGGAATGCAGAGGCTCAAGAGAGGGCTGTATAGGCTCAGGAGAGTGATGCAGAGGCTCAAGAGAGGGATGCAGAGGCTGAAGAGAGTGATGCAGAGGCTCAGGAGAGGGATGCAGAGGCTCAAGAGAGTGATTCAGAGGCTTACGAGAGTGAAGCAGAGGCTTAAGAGAGTGATGCAGAGGCTTAAGAGAGGGATGCAGAGGCTCAAGAGAGGGATGCAGAGGGTCAAGAGAGGGATGCAATGGCATAAGAGAGGGATGCAGAGGCACAAGAGAGGGATGCAGAGGCTTAAAAGAGTGATGCAGAGGCTCAAGAGAGGGATGCAGAGGCTTAAAAGAGTGATGCAGAGGCTCATGAAATGGATGTAGAGGCTTAAGAAAGTGATGCATAGGCTCAAAAGAGAGATGCAGAGGCTTACGAGGGTGATGCAGAGGCTCAAGAGACTGATGGAGAGGCTCAAGAGAGTGATTCAGAGGTTTACGGGAGTGATGCAGAGGCTTAAAAGGAGTGATGCAGAGGCTTACGAGAGTGATGCAGAGGCTTAAGAGAGTGACGCAGAGGCTCAAGAGAGGGATGGAGAGGCTTAAGAGAGTGATTCAGAGGTTTACTGGAGTGATGCAGAGACTTAAGAGAGTGATGCAGAGGCTCAAGGGAGTGATGCAGTGGTTCAAGAGAGGGATGCAGAGGCTCAAGGGAGGGATGCAGAGGCTCAAGAGAGGGATGCAGAGGCTCAAGTGAGGGATGAAGAGGCACAAGAGAGGGATGCAGAGGCTTAGGAGAAGGACGCAGAGGCTCAAGAGAGGGATGCAGAGGCTCAAGGGAGGGATGCAGAGGCTCAAGAGAGGGATGCAGAGGCTCAAGTGAGGGATGAAGAGGCACAAGAGAGGGATGCAGAGGCTCTTGAGAGTGATGCAGAGGCTCAAGAGAGGGATGCAGAGGCTTAAGAGAGTGATGCAAAGGCTCAAGAGAGGGATGCAGAGGCTCATGAGAGGGATGCAGGAGTTCAAGAGAGGGATGCAGAGGCTAGAGAGAGTGATGCAAAGGCTAAAGAGAGGGATGCAAAGGTTCAAGAGAGCGATGCAGAGGCTTAAGAGAGGGATGCAGAAGCTCAAGAGAATGATGACGAGGCTCATGAGAGTGCTGCAGAGTCTCAAGAAAGGGATGCTGAGTCTCCAGAGAAGGCTGCAGAGGCTCCAGAGAGTGATCTAGAGGCTGAAGAGAGAGATGCAGAGGCTTAAGAGAGTGATGCAGGGGCTCAAGAGAGTGATGCAGAGGCTCAAGAGAATGATGTAGAGGCTTAAGAGAGGGGTGCAGAGGCTCAAGAGAATGATGCAGAGGCTCAGGAGAGTGATGCAGAGGATCAAGAGAGGGATGCAGAGGATTAAGAGAGTGATGCAGAGGCTGAAGCGAGTGATGTATAGGCTCAAGAGAGTGATGTAGAGGCTCTGGAGAGTGATGCAGAGGCTCTAGATAGTAATGCAGAGGATCATGAGAGGGAAGCAGAGGCTTAAGAGAGTGATGCAGAGGCTGAAGAGAGTGGTGCAGAGGCTTAAGGGAGGGATGCAGAGGCTCAAGAGAGTGATGCAGAGTCTCAAGAGAGTGATGCAGAGTCTCATGAGGGTGATGCAGAGGCTCAAGAGAGGGATGCAGAGGCTAAAGAGAGTGATGCAGAGGCTCAAGAGAGGGATGCAGAGGCTCAAGAGAGTGATTCAGAGGCTTACGAGAGTGATGCAGAGGCTTAAGTGAGGGATGCAGAGGCGCAAGAGAGGGATGCAGACCCTTAAGAGAGTGATGCAGAGGCTTAAGAGAGTGATGCAGAGGCTTAGGAGACGGACGCAGAGGCTCAAGGGAGGGATGCAGAAGCTCATGAGAGTGATGCAGAGGCTTAAGAGAGGAATGCAGAGGCTCAAGAGAGGGCTGTATAGGCTCAAGAGAGTGATGCAGAGGCTTAAGAGAGTGATGCAGAGGCTTAAAAGACGGATGAAGAGGCTCAAGAGAGGGATGCAGAGCTCAAGGGAGGGATTCAGAGGCTCAAGAGAGGGATGCAGAGGCTTAAGAGAGTAATGTAAAGGCTCAAGAGAGGGATGCAGAGGCTCATGAGAGGGATGCAGGAGTTCAAGAGAGTGATGCAGAGGCTAGAGAGAGTGATGCAGATGCTTAGGAGAGGGATGCAAAAGCTCAAGAGAGTGCTGCAGAGGCTTAAGAGAGGGATGCTGAGGCTCCAGAGAGGGATGCAGAGGCTCCAGAGAGTGATGCAGAGGCTGAAGAGAGAGATGCACAGGCTTAAAAGAGTGATGCAGGGGCTCAAGAAAGTTTTGCAGAGGCTCAAGAGAATGATGTAGAGGCTTAAGAGAGGGATGCAGAGGCTCAAGAGAATAATGCAGAGGCTCAAGAGAGTGATGCAGAAGATCAAGAGAGGGATGTAGAGGATTAAGACAGCGATGCAGAGGCTGAAGCGAGTGATATAGAGGCTCAAAAGAGTGATGTAGAGGCTCTGGAGAGTGATGCAGAGGCTCAAGAGAGTGATGCAGAGAATCAAGAGAGTGATGCAGAGGCTCAAGAAGGTGATGCAGAGGATCATGAGAGGGATGCAGAGGCTTAAGAGAGTGATGCAGAGGCTGAAGAGAGTGTTGCAGAGGCTTAAATGAGGGATGCAGAGGCTCAAGAGAGTGATGCAGAGTCTCAAGAGAGTGATGCAGAGGCTCATGAGAGTGATGCAGAGGCTTAAGAGTGGGATACAGAGGCTCAAGAGAGGGATGTATCGGCTCAAGAGAGTGATGCAGAGGCTCAAGAGAGGGTTGCAGTTGCAGAAGAGAGTGATGCAGAGGCTCAAGAGAGAAATGCAGAGGCTCAAGAGAGTGATTCAGAGGCTAACGAGAGTTATGCAGAGGCTTAAGAGAGTGATGCACAGGCTTAAGAGAGGGATGCAGAGGCTAAAGAGAGGAATGCAGAGGATAAGGTAAGGGATGCAGAGGCGCAAGAGAGGGATGCAGAGGCTTAAGAGAGTGATGCAGAGGCTCAAGAGATGGATGCAGAGGCTTACACGAGTGATGCAAAGGCTCAAGAGAGGAATGGAGAGGCTCAAGAGAGTGATTCATAGGTTTACGGGAGTGATGCAGAGCCTTAAGAGAATGATGCAGAGGATTACGAGAACGATGCAGAGGCATAAGAGAGTGATGCAGAGGCTTACGAGAGTGATGCAGAGGCTTAAGAGAGTGATGCAGAGGCTCAAGAGAGGGATGCAGAGGCTTAAGAGAGGGATGAATAGGCTCAAGAGAGGGATGCAGAGGCTCAAGAGAGGGATACAGAAGCTAAAGTGAGTGATGCATAGGCACAAGAGAAAGATGCAGAGGCATTTGAAAGTGATGCAGAGGCTCAACAGAGGGATGCAGAGGCTTACGAGAGTGATACCAATGCTCAAGAGAGGATGCAGAGGCTGAAGAGAGTGATGCAGAGACTCTAGAGAGTTATGCAGATTCTTATGAGAGTGATGCACAGGCTCAGGAGAGTGCTGCAGAGGCTCAAGAGAGGGATGCTGAGGCTCCAGAGAGGGATGCAGAGCCTCAAGAAAGTGATGCAGAGGCTCAAGAGAAAAAAACAGAGGCTTAAGAGAGTGATGCAGAGGCTCAAGAGAAAGATGCAGAGGATCAAGAGAATGATGCAGAGGCTAAAGAGAGTGATGCAGAGGATCAAGAACGGGATGCAGAGGCTTAAGAGAGTGATGCAGAGGCTTACGAGAGTGATGCAGAGGCTTAAGAGAGTGATGCAGAGGCTCAAGAGAGGGATGGAGAGGCTCAAGAGAGTGATTCAGAGGTTTACTGGAGTGATGCAGAGACTTAAGAGAGTGATGCAGAGGCACAAGGGAGGGATGCAGAGGCTCAAGAGAGGGATGCAGAGGCTCAAGAGAGTGATTCAGAGGTTTACTGGAGTGATGCAGAGGCTTAAGAGAGTGATGCAGAGGCTTAGGAGACGGACGCAGAGGCTCAAGAGAGGGATGCAGAGGCTCAAGGGAGGGATGCAAAGGCTCAAGAGAGGGATGCAGAGGCTCATGAGAGAGATGCAGGAGTTCAAGAGTGGGATGTAGAGGCTAGAGAGAGTGATGCAGAGGCTCAAGAGAGGGATGCAAAGGTTCAAGAGAGTGATGAAGAGGCTTAAGAGAGGGATGCAGAAGCTCAAGAGAATGATGACGAGGCTCATGAGAGTGCTGCAGAGGCTCAAGAAAGGGATGCTAAGTCTCCAGAGAAGGCTGCAGAGGCTCCAGAGAGTGATGCAGAGGCTGAAGAGAGAGATGCAGAGGCTTAAGAGAGTGATGCAAGGGCTCAAGAGAGTGATGCAGAGGCTCAAGAGAATGATGTAGAGGCTTAAGAGAGGGGTGCAGAGGCTCAAGAGAATGATGCAGAGGCTCAGGAGAGAGATGCAGAGGATTAAGAGAGTGATGCAGAGGCTGAAGAGAGAGACGCAGAGGCTTAAGAGAGTGATGCAAGGGCTCAAGAGAGTGATGCAGAGGCTCAAGAGAATGATGTAGAGGCTTAAGAGAGGGGTGCAGAGGCTCAAGAGAATGATGCAGAGGCTCAGGAGAGAGATGCAGAGGATCAAGAGAGGGATGCAGAGGCTGAAGCGAGTGATGTAGAGGCTCAAGAGAGTGATGTAGAGGCTCTGGAGAGTGATGCAGAGGCTCTAGATAGTAATGCAGAGGATCATGAGAGGGAAGCAGAGGCTTAAGGGAGTGATGCAGAGGCTGAAGAGAGTGTTGCAGAGGCTTAAGTGAGGGATGCAGAGGCTCAAGAGAGTGATGCAGAGTCTCAAGAGAGTGATGCAGAGTCTCATGAGGGTGATGCAGAGGCTCAAGAGAGGGATGCAGAGGCAAAAGAGAGTGATGCAGAGGCTCAAGAGAGGGATGCAGAGGCTCAAGAGAGTGATTCAGAGGCTTACGAGAGTGATGGAAAGGCATAAGAGAGTGATGCAGAGTCTTAAGAGAGGGGTGCAGAGGCTCAAGAGAATGATGCAGAGGCTCAGGAGAGTGATGCAGAGGATCAAGAGAGTGATGCAGAGGCTGAAGCGAGTGATGTAGAGGCTCAAGAGAGTGATGTAGAGGCTCTGGAGAGTGATGTAGAGGCTCTAGATAGTAATGCAGAGGATCGTGAGAGGGAAGCAGAGGCTTAAGAGAGTGATGCAGACGCTGAAGAGAGTGTTGCAGAGGCTTAAGAGAGGGATGCAGATACTCAGGAGAGGGATGCAGAGGCTCAAGAGAGGGATGCAATGGCTCAAGAGAGGGATGCAGAGACTCAAGAGAGGGATGCAGAGGCTTTCGCGATTGATGCAAAGGCTCAACAGAGGGATGCAGAGGCTCATAAGAGGGATGCAGGAGTTCAAGAGACAGATGCAAAGGCTCATGAAAGGGATGCAGAGGCTTAAGAAAGTGATGCAGAGGCTCAAAAGAGGGATGCAGAGGCTTAAGAGGGTGATGCAGAGGCTCAAGAGAGTGGTGCAGAGGCTCAATAGAGGGATGCAGAGGCTTACGAGAGTGATGCAGAGGCTTCAGTGAGTGATGCATGGGCACAAGAGAGGGATGGAGAGGCTCAAGAGAGTGATTCAGAGGTTTACGGGAGTGATGTAGAGGCTTAAGAGAGTGATGCAGAGGCTTACGAGAGTGATGCAGAGGCTTAAGAGAGTGATGCAGAGGCTCACGAGAGGGATGCAGAGGATCAAGGGAGGGATGCAGAGGCTAAAGTGAGTGATGCATAGGTACAAGAGAAAGATGCAGAGGCATTTGAGAGTGATGCAGAGGCTCAATAGAGGGATGCAGAGGCTTAAGAGAGTGATGCAAACGCTCAAGAGAGGGATGCAGACGCTGAAGAGACTGATGCAGAGACTCTAGAGAGTGATGCAGAGGCTCAAGAGAGTGTTGCAGAGGCTCAAGAGAGGGATGCAGAGCCTCCAGAGAGGGATGCAGAGGCTCAAGAGAGTGATGCAGAGGCTCAAGAGAGAAAAGCAGAGGCTTAAGAGAGTGATGCAGAGGATCAAGAGAATGATGCAGAGGCTCAAGAGAGCCCCTGCGTCACTCTCGTAAGCCTCTGCATCTCTCTCTTCAGCCTCTGCATCACTCTCTGGAGCCTCTGCATTCCTCTCTGGAGCCTCAGCATCCCTCTCTTGAGCCTCTGCAACACTCTCTTGAGCCTCTTCATCATTCTCTTGAGCCTCTGCATCCCTCTCTTAAGCCTCTGCATCACTCTCTTGAGCCTCTTTATCCCTCTCTTGAACTCCTGCATCACCCTCTTAAGCCTCAGCATTACTCTTTTGAGCCTCTGCATCACTTTCGTAAGCCTCTGCATCCCTTTCATGAGCCTTTGCATCTCTCTCTTGAACTCCTGCATCCCTCTAATGAGCCTCTGCATCTCTCTCATGAGACTCTGCATCACTCTCTTCAGCCTCAACATCCCTCTCTTCAGCCTCTGCATCACTATCTTAGGCCTCTGCATCCCTCTCTTGTTCCTCTGCATCCTTCACTTGAGCCTCTGCACCCTCGCTTGAGCCATTGCATCCCTCTCTTGAGCCTCTGCATCCCTCTCTTAAGCCTCTGCATCACTCTCTTAAGCATCTGCATCACTCTTTTAAGCCCCTGCATCACTCTCGTAAGCCTCTGAATCACTCTCTTGAGCCTCTGCATCCCTCTCTTGAGCATCTGCTTCAACCTTTTAAGCCTCTGCATCCCTCTCTTTAGCCTCTGCATCACTGTCAAGAGCCTCAGCATCCCTCTCTTGTGCCTCTTTATCCCTCACTTTAGCCTCTGCATCCCTCTCTTGAGCCTCTGCATCCCTCTCTTGAACTTCTGCATCCTTCTCATGAGATTCTGCATCCCTCACTTGAGACTTTGCATCACTCTCTTAAGCCTCTGCATCCCTCTCTTGAGCCTCTGCGTCACTCACAAGAGCCTCTGCATCCCTCTCTTGTGCCTCTGCTTCCCTCACTTGATCCTCTGCATCCCTCTCTTGAGCCCCTGCATACCTCTCTTGAGCTTCTGCAGCCCTCTCCTGAGACTCTGCATCCCTCTCCTGAGCCTCTGCATCACTCTCAAGATCCTCTGCATCCCTCTCTTGTGCCTCTTCATCCCTCACTTTAGCCTCTGCTTCCTTCTCTTGTGCCTCTGCATCCCTCTCTTGAGTTTCTGCATCCCTCTCTTAACCCTCTGTATCACTCTCTTAAGCCTCTGCATCACTCTTGTAAGCCTCTGAATCACTCTATTGAGCGTCTGCATCCCTCTCTTGACCCTCTGCATCACTCTCGTTAGCCTCTGCATCCCTCTCATGAGCCCCTGCATCACTCTCTTGAGCCTCTGCATCACTCTCTTTTGCCTCTGCATCACTCTCTTCATCCTTTGCATCGTTCTCGTGAGCCTCTGCATCGCTCTCTTGAGCCTCTGCATCATTCCCAAGAGCCTCTGCATCACTCTCTTGAGCCTCTGCATCACTCTCTTGAGCCTCTTCATCACTCACTTGAGCCTCTGCATCACTCTCTTGAGCCTCTCCATCACTCTCTTAAGCCTCTGCATCACTCTCTTGTGCCCCTGCATCACTCTCTTGAACCTCTGCATCACTCTCTTAAGCCTCTGCATCCCTTTCTTGAGCCTCTGCATCACTCTTTTGAGTCTCTTCATCCCTCTCTTAAGCCTCTGCATCCCCTGTCTTGAGCCTCTGCATCACTCACTTAAGCCTTTGCATCACTCTCTTGAGCCTCTGCATCCCTCTCTTAAGCCTCTGCTACACTCTCTTCAGCCTCTGCATCACTCTCTTAAGCCTCTGCATCCCTCTCTTCATCCTCTGCATCAGTCTCTTGAGCATCTGCATCACTCTCTTCAGCCTCTGCATCCCTCTCTTCAGCTTCTGCATCACTCTCTTGAGCCTCTACGTCCCTCTCTTAAGCCTCTGCATCACTCTCTTGAGCCTCTGCATCACTCTCTTAAGCCTCTGCATCCATCTCTTGAGCCTCTGAATACCTCTCCTGAACCTCTGCATCACCCTCTTAAGCCTCTGCATCACTATTTTGAGCCTCTGCATCACTTTTTTTGCCCTCTGCATCTCTCACTTCAGCCTCTGCATCACTCTCTTGAGCCTCTGCATCCCTCTCTTGAGCCCCTGCATCCCTCTCTTAAGTCTCTGCATCACTCTCTTAAGCCTCTGCAACACACTCGTAAGCCTCTGAATCGCTCTCTTGAGCCTCTGCATCCCTCTCTTGAGCCTCTGCATTACTCTCTTGAGCCTCTGCATCCCTCTCTTGAGCCTCTGCATCATTCTCCTAGGCCTCTGCATCACTCTCTTGAACCTCTACATCCCTCTCTTGAGCCTCTGCATCACACTCTTGAGCCTCGGCATCCCTCTCATAAGCCTCTGCATCACTCTCTTGAGCCTCTGCATCACTCACTTAAGCCTCTGCATCCATCTCTTGAGCCTCTGAATCCCTCTCATGAGCCTTTGCATCACTCTCTTAAGCCTCTGCATCACTCTCTTAAGCTTCTGCATCACTCTCTTGAGCCTCTACATCCCTCTCTTAAGCCTCTACATCACTCTCTTGAGCCTCGGCATCCCTCTCTTAAGCCTCTGCATCACTCTCTTGAGCCTCTGCATCACTCTTATAAGCCTCTGCATCCATCTCTTGAGCCTCTGAATCCCTCACTTGAGCCTCTGCATCACTCTCTTAAGCCTCTGCATCACTCTCTTAAGCTTCTGCATCACTCTCTTGAGCCTCTACATCCCTCTCTTGAGCCTCTACATCACTCTCTTAAGCCTCTGCATCACTCTCTTAAGCTTCTGCATCACTCTCTTGAGCCTCTACATCCCTCTCTTGAGCCTCTGCATCACTCTCTTGAGCCTCTGCATCCCTCTCTTCATCCTCTGCATCAGTCTCTTGAGCATCTGCATCACTCTCTTCAGCCTCTGCATCCCTCTCTTCAGCTTCTGCATCACTCTCTTGAGCCTCTACGTCCCTCTCTTAAGCCTCTGCATCACTCTCTTGAGCCTCTGCATCACTCTCTTAAGCCTCTGCATCCATCTCTTGAGCCTCTGAATACCTCTCCTGAACCTCTGCATCACCCTCCTAAGCCTCTGCATCACTATTTTGAGCCTCTGCATCACTTTTTTAAGCCTCTGCATCTCTCACTTCAGCCTCTGCATCACTCTCTTGAGCCTCTGCATCCCTCTCTTGAGCCCCTGCATCCCTCTCTTAAGTCTCTGCATCACTCTCTTAAGCCTCTGCAACACACTCGTAAGCCTCTGAATCACTCTCTTGAGCCTCTGCATCCCTCTCTTGAGCCTCTGCATTACTCTCTTGAGCCTCTGCATCCCTCTCTTGAGCCTCTGCATCATTCTCCTAGGCCTCTGCATCACTCTCTTGAACCTCTACATCCCTCTCTTGAGCCTCTGCATCACACTCTTGAGCCTCGGCACCCCTCTCATAAGCCTCTGCATCACTCTCTTGAGCCTCTGCATCACTCACTTAAGCCTCTGCATCCATCTCTTGAGCCTCTGAATCCCTCTCATGAGCCTTAGCATCACTCTCTTAAGCCTCTGCATCACTCTCTTAAGCTTCTGCATCACTCTCTTGAGCCTCTACATCCCTCTCTTAAGCCTCTACATCACTCTCTTGAGCCTCGGCATCCCTCTCTTAAGCCTCTGCATCACTCTCTTGAGCCTCTGCATCACTCTTATAAGCCTCTGCATCCATCTCTTGAGCCTCTGAATCCCTCACTTGAGCCTCTGCATCACTCTCTTAAGCCTCTGCATCACTCTCTTAAGCTTCTGCATCACTCTCTTGAGCCTCTACATCCCTCTCTTGAGCCTCTGCATCGCTCTCTTAAGCCTCTGCATCACTCTCTTAAGCTTCTGCAACACTCTCTTGAGCCTCTACATCCCTCTCTTGAGCCTCTGCATCACTCTCTTGAGCCTCGGCATCACTCTCTTAAGCCTCTGCATCACTCTCGTAAGCCTCTGAATCACTCTGTTGTGCTTCTGCATCCTTCTCTTGAGCCCCTGCATCACTCTCTTGAGCCTCTACATCCCTCTCTTGAGACTCTGCATCCCTCTCTTAAGCATCTGCATCACTCTCTGTAGCCTCTTCATCACTCTCTTCATCCTCTGCATCGTTCTCTTGAGCCTCTGCATCCCTCTCATGAGCCTCTGCATCATTCTCAAGAGCCTCTGCATCACTCTCTTGAGCCTCTGCATCACTCTCTTGAGCCTCTGCATCACACACTTGAGCCTCTGCATCACTCTCTTGAGCCTCTCCATCACTCTCTTAAGCCTCTGCATCACTCTCTTGAGCCCCTGCATCACTCTCTTGAGCCTCTGCATCACTCTCTTAAGCCTCTGCATCCCTTTCTTGAGCCTCTGCATCACTCTCTTGAGCCATTGCATCACTCTCTTGAGCCTCTGCATCCCTCGCTTTAGCCTCTGCTACACTCTCTTCAGCATCTGCATCACTCTCTTCAGCCTCTGCATCCCTCTCTTCAGCCTCTGCATCACTCTCTTGAACCTCTGCATCACCCTCTTGAGCCTCTGAATCACACTCTTAAGCCTCTGCATCCCTTTCTTGAGCCTCTGCATCACTTTCTTGAGCCATTGCATCACTCTCTTGAGCCTCTGCATCCCTCGCTTAACCCTCTGTATCACTCTCTTAAGCCTCTGCATCACTCTTGTAAGCCTCTGAATCACTCTGTTGAGCGTCTGCATCCCTCTCTTGACCCTCTGCATCACTCTCTTTAACCTCTGCATCCCTCTCATGAGCCCCTGCATCACTCTCTTGAGCCTCTACATCCCTCTCTTGAGACTCTGCATCCCTCTCTTAAGCATCTGCATCACTCTCTGTAGCCTCTGCATCACTCTCTTCATCCTTTGCATCGTTCTCGTGAGCCTCTGCATCCCTCTCTTGAGCCTCTGCATCATTCTCAAGAGCCTCTGCATCACTCTCTTGAGCCTCTGCATCACTCTCTTGAGCCTCTTCATCACTCACTTGAGCCTCTGCATCACTCTCTTGAGCCTCTCCATCACTCTCTTAAGCCTCTGCATCACTCTCTTGTGCCCCTGCATCACTCTCTTGAACCTCTGCATCACTCTCTTAAGCCTCTGCATCCCTTTCTTGAGCCTCTGCATCACTCTTTTGAGTCTCTTCATCCCTCTCTTAATCCTCTGCATCCCCTGTCTTGAGCCTCTGCATCACTCACTTAAGCCTTTGCATCACTCTCTTGAGCCTCTGCATCCCTCTCTTAACCCTCTGCTACACTCTCTTCAGCCTCTGCATCACTCTCTTAAGCCTCTGCATCCCTCTCTTCATCTTCTGCATCACTCTCTTCATCCTCTGCATCAGTCTCTTGAGCATCTGCATCACTCTCTTCAGCCTCTGCATCCCTCTCTTCAGCTTCTGCATCACTCTCTTGAGCCTCTACGTCCCTCTCTTAAGCCTCTGCATCACTCTCTTGAGCCTCTGCATCACTCTCTTAAGCCTCTGCATCCATCTCTTGAGCCTCTGAATCCCTCTCCTGAACCTCTGCATCACCCTCTTAAGCCTCTGCATCACTATTTTGAGCCTCTGCATCACTTTTTTAAGCCTCTGCATCTCTCACATCAGCCTCTGCATCACTCTCTTGAGCCTCTGCATCCCTCTCTTGAGCCCCTGCATCCCTCTCTTAAGCCTCTGCAACACTCTCGTAAGCCTCTGAATCACTCTCTTGAGCCTCTGCATCCCTCTCTTGAGCCTCTGCATTACTCTCTTGAGCCTCTGCATTACTCTCTTGAGCCTCTGCATTACTCTCTTGAGCCTCTGCATCCCTCTCTTGAGCCTCTGCATCATTCTCCTAGGCCTCTGCATCACTCTCTTGAACCTCTACATCCCTCTCTTGAGCCTCTGCATCACACTCTTGAGCCTCGGCATCCCTCTCATAAGCCTCTGCATCACTCTCTTGAGCCTCTGCATCACTCACTTAAGCCTCTGCATCCATCTCTTGAGCCTCTGAATCCCTCTCATGAGCCTTTGCATCACTCTCTTAAGCCTCTGCATCACTCTCTTAAGCCTCTACATCATTCTCTTGAGCCTCATCATCCCTCTCTTAAGCCTCTGCATCACTCTTTTGAGCCTCTGCATCACTCTTATAAGCCTCTGCATCCATCTCTTGAGCCTCTGAATCCCTCTCTTGAGCCTCTGCATCACTCTCTTAAGCCTCTGCATCACTCTCTTAAGCTTCTGCATCACTCTCTTGAGCCTCTACATCCCTCTCTTGAGCCTCTGCATCACTCTCTTAAGCCTCTGCATCACTCTCTTAAGCTTCTGCATCACTCTCTTGAGCCTCTACATCCCTCTCTTGAGCCTCTGCATCACTCTCTTGAGCCTCGGCATCACTCTCTTAAGCCTCTGCATCACTCTCGTAAGCCTCTGAATCACTCTGTTGTGCTTCTGCATCCTTCTCTTGAGCCTCTGCATCACTCTCTTCAGCCTCTGCATCCCTCTCCTGAGCCCCTGCATCACTCTCTTGAGCCTCTACATCCCTCTCTTGAGACTTTGCATCCCTCTCTTAAGCATCTGAATCACTCTCTGTAGCCTCTGCATCACTCTCTTCATCCTCTGCATCGTTCTCTTGAGCCTCTGCATCCCTCTCATGAGCCTCTGCATCATTCTCAAGAGCCTCTGCATCACTCTCTTGAGCCTCTGCATCACTCTCTTGAGCCTCTGCATCACTCACTTGAGCCTCTGCATCACTCTCTTCAGCCTCTCCATCACTCTCTTAAGCCTCTGCATCACTCTCTTGAGCCCCTGCATCACTCTCTTGAGCCTCTGCATCACTCTCTTAAGCCTCTGCATCCCTTTCTTGAGCCTCTGCATCACTCTCTTGAGCCATTGCATCACTCTCTTGAGCCTCTGCATCCCTCGCTTAAGCCTCTGCTACACTCTCTTCAGCATCTGCATCACTCTCTTCAGCCTCTGCATCCCTCTCTTCAGCCTCTGCATCACTCTCTTGAACCTCTGCATCACCCTCTTAAGCCTCTGCATCCCTATTTTGAGCCTCTGCATCACTTTTTTAAGCCTCTGCATCTCTCACTTAAGTCTCTGAATCACTCTCTAGAGCCTCTGCATCCCTCTCTTGAGCCCCTGCATCCCTTTCTTAAGCCTCTGCATCACTCTGTTAAGCCTCTGCATCACTCTCGTAAGAATCTCAATCACTCTCTTGAACCTCTGCATCCCTCTCTTGAGCCTCTACATCCCTCTCTTGAGCCTCTGCATCACTCTCTTGAGCCTTGGCATCCCTCTCTTGAGCCTCTGCATCACTCTCTTAAGCCTCTGCATCACTCTCTTAAGCTTCTGCAACACTCACTTGAGCCTCTTCATCCCTCTCTTGAGGCTCTGCATCACTCTCGTAAGCCTCTGCACCACTCTCTTGAGCCTCTGCATAACTCTCTTGAGCCTCTGCATCACTCTCCTGAGCCTCTGCATCACCCTCTTAAGCCTTTGCATGCAGAGGCTCAAAACAGGGGATGCAGAGGCTTACGAGAGGGATGCAGAGACTTAAAGGAGTGGTGCAGAGGCTCAAGAGAGGGATGCAGAGGCTCAAGCGAGGGATGCAGAGGCTAAAGAGAGGGATGCAGAGGCTTACGAGTGTGATGCAGAGGCTCAAGAGAGTGATGCAGAGGCTCAAGAGAGTGATGCAGAGGCTCAAGAGAGGGATGCAGAGCCTCAAAAGAGGGAAGAAGAGGCACAAGAGAGGGATGCAGAGGCTCTTGGGAGTGATGCATAGGCTCAAGAGAGGCCTGCAGAGGCTCAATAGAGTGATTCAGAGGCTTACGAGAGTGATGCAAAGGCTTAAGAGAGTGATGCAGAGGCTTAAAAAAGTGATGCAGAGGCTCATAAGAGGGAAGCAGAGGCTTAAAAGAGTGACGCGGAGGCTCAGGAGAGTGATGCAGAGGCTCAAGAGAGGGATGCAGGGGCTCAAGAGAGTTATGGAGAGGCTCAAGAGAGTAATTCAGAGGCTTGAGAGAGTGATGCAGAGGCTCAAGAGAGTGATGCAGAGGCTCAAGAGAGTGATGCAGAGGCTAAAGAGAGTGATGCAAAGGCTCAGGAGAGGGATGTAGAAGCTCATGAGAGGGATGCAGGTGCTCAAGTGAGGGATGGAGAGGCTTAGGAGAATGATGCAGAGGCTCTAGAGAGGGATGCAGAGGCTCAAGAGAGTGATGCAGAGGCTCAAGAGAGTGATGCAGAGGCCTCAAGAGAGTGATGCAGAGGCTCAGGAGAGTGATGCAGAGGCTAAAGAGAGTGATGCAGAGGCTTAAGAAAGTGATGCAGAGGATTAAGAGAATGATGCAGAGGCTCAAAATAGGAATGCAGAGGCTTAAGAGGGTGATGCAGAGGTTCAAGAGAGGGATTCAGAGGCTCAAGAGATGTATGCAGAGGCTTAAGAGAGTGATGCAGAGGCTCAAGAGAGTGATGCAGAGGCTTAAGTGAGGGATGCCGAGGCTCAAGAGAGTGATGCAGAGGCTTAAGAGAGGAATGCAGGGGCCCCAAGAGAGTGATACAGATGCTCAAGAGAGGGATGCAGAGGATGAAGAGAGTGGTGCAGATTCTCAAAAGAAGGATTCAGAGGCTCAAGAGAGGGGTGAAGAGGCTTACGAGAGTGATGCAGTGGCTGAAGAGGGTGTTGCAGAGGCTCAAAATAGGAATGCAGAGGCTTAAGTGGGTGATGCAGAGGTTCAAGAGAGGGATTCAGAGGCTCAAGAGATGGATGCAGAGGCTTAAGAGAGTGATGCAGAGGCTCAAGAGAGGGATGCCGAGGCTCAAGAGAGTGATGCAGAGGCTTACGAGAGTGATGCAGAGGCTCAAGAGAGGGATGCAAGAGTGATGCAGAGGCTTAAGTGAGTGATGCAGAGGCTTAAGAGTGGGATGCAGAGGCTCAAGAGAGTGATGCAGAGGCTGAAGAGAGAGATGCAGAGGCTAAAGAGAGTGTTGCAGAGGCTTTAGAGAGGGATGCAGAGGTTCAAGAGAGCGATGCAGAGGCTCAAGATTCGGTATAAAATGTCGTAATTTCAACCAGCGAATATGTGTAGAGAGCCAGAATTTGGCTCCAAAATATGGCTCAAGGATCGAATTTGGGATGTTTGGGATATTTTGAAAACTGCTGGGAGGGTTTGGGCAAAATATTATCCATCGCCACTTTCAGTAATTGGCATATTTTCGGTATAAAAAGTCGTAATTTGGAACTGTGAATACGTAGAAAGAGCCAGAATTTGGCTCCAAAATACGGCTCAAGGGTCGAATTTGGGATGTTTGGGATATTTTGAAAACTGCTGGGAGATTTTGGGCAAAATGTGATCCATCGCCGCTCTCAGTAATTAGCATATTTTCGGTTCAAAAAGTCGTAATTTCAAACAGCGAATACGTGCAGAGACCCAGAATTTGGCTCCAAAATATAGCTCAAGCGTTAAATTTGGGATGTTTGGCATATTTTGAAAACTGCAGGGAGGGTTTGGGCAAAATGTGATCCATCGCCGCTTTTATTTATTGGCATATTTTCGGTATAAAAAGACGTAATTTCAAACAGCGAATACGTGCAGAGAGCCAGAATTTGGCTCCAAAATATGGCTTAAGCGTCGAATTTGGGATGTTTCGGAAATTTTGAAAACTGCAGGGAGGGTTTGGGTAGAATGTGATCCATCGCCGCTTTAAGTAATTGGCATATTTTCGGCATAAAAAGTCGAAATTTCAAACTGCTAATACGTGCAGAGAACCAGAATTTGGCTCCAAAATATGGCTCAAGCGTCGAATTTGGGATGTTTTGGATATTTTGAAAACTGCAAGGAGGGTTTGGGCAAAATGTGATCCATCGCCGCTCTCAGTAATTGGCATATTTTGGGTATAAAAAGTCCTAATTTAAAACAGCGAATACGTGCAGAGAGCCAGAATTTGCCTCCAAAAATATGGCTCAAGGATGGAATTTGGGATGTTTGGGATATTTTGAAAACTGCATGAGATTTTGGGCAAAATGTGACCCATCGCTGCTTTTAGTAATTGGCATATTTTCGGTTCAAAAAGTCGTAATTTCGAACAGCGAATACGTGCAGAGAGCCAGAATTTGGCTCCAAAATATGGCTCAAGGGTCGAATTTTGGATGTTTTGTATATTTTAAAAACAGCAGGGGGGTTTTTGGCAAAATGTGACCCATAGCCGCTCTAAGTAATTGGCATATTTTCGGTATAAAATTCGTAATTTCAAACGGCGAATATGTGCAGAAATCCAGAATTTGCCTCCAAAATATGGCTCACGCAACGAATTTGGGATGTTTGGGATATTTTGAGGCTCAAGAGAGGTTCAGAGGCTCAAGAGAGTGATGTTGAGTTTTAAGAGAGGGATGCAGAGGCTCAAGAGAATGATGCAGAGGCTCAAGAGAGTGATGCAGAGGATCAAAAGAGGGATGCAGAGGCTTAAGAAAGTGATACAGAGGCTCAAGAGATTGATACAGAGACTCAAGAGAGTGATGCAGAGGCTCAAGAGAGTGATGCAGAGGATCAAGAAAGTGATGCAGAGGCTCAAGACAGTGATGCAGAGGCTCAAGAGAGTGATGCAGAAGATCAAAAGAGGGATGCAGAGGCTTAAGAGAGTGATGCAGAGGCTCAAAAGAGAGGTGCAGAGGCTCAAGTGAGGGATGCTGAGGATCCAGAGAGAGATTCAGAGGCTCCAGAGAGTGATGTAGAGGCTCAAGATAGTGATGCAGAGGATCAAAAGAGGGATGCAGAGGCTCAAGAGAGTGATGCAGAGGCTCAAGAGAGTGATGCAGAGGCCTCAAGAGAGTGATGCAGAGGCTCAGGAGAGTGATGCAGAGGCTAAAGAGAGTGATGCAGAGGCTTAAGAAAGTGATGCAGAGGATTAAGAGAATGATGCAGAGGCTCAAAATAGGAATGCAGAGGCTTAAGAGGGTGATGCAGAGGTTCAAGAGAGGGATTCAGAGGCTCAAGAGATGTATGCAGAGGCTTAAGAGAGTGATGCAGAGGCTCAAGAGAGTGATGCAGAGGCTTAAGTGAGGGATGCCGAGGCTCAAGAGAGTGATGCAGAGGCTTAAGAGAGGAATGCAGGGGCCCCAAGAGAGTGATACAGATGCTCAAGAGAGGGATGCAGAGGATGAAGAGAGTGGTGCAGATTCTCAAAAGAAGGATTCAGAGGCTCAAGAGAGGGGTGAAGAGGCTTACGAGAGTGATGCAGTGGCTGAAGAGGGTGTTGCAGAGGCTCAAAATAGGAATGCAGAGGCTTAAGAGGGTGATGCAGAGGTTCAAGAGAGGGATTCAGAGGCTCAAGAGATGGATGCAGAGGCTTAAGAGAGTGATGCAGAGGCTCAAGAGAGGGATGCCGAGGCTCAAGAGAGTGATGCAGAGGCTTACGAGAGTGATGCAGAGGCTCAAGAGAGGGATGCAAGAGTGATGCAGAGGCTTAAGTGAGTGATGCAGAGGCTTAAGAGAGGGATGCAGAGGCTCAAGAGAGTGATGCAGAGGCTGAAGAGAGAGATGCAGAGGCTAAAGAGAGTGTTGCAGAGGCTTTAGAGAGGGATGCAGAGGCTCAAGAGAGCGATGCAGAGGCTCAAGATTCGGTATAAAATGTCGTAATTTCAACCAGCGAATATGTGTAGAGAGCCAGAATTTGGCTCCAAAATATGGCTCAAGGATCGAATTTGGGATGTTTGGGATATTTTGAAAACTGCTGGGAGGGTTTGGGCAAAATATTATCCATCGCCACTTTCAGTAATTGGCATATTTTCGGTATAAAAAGTCGTAATTTGGAACTGTGAATACGTAGAAAGAGCCAGAATTTGGCTCCAAAATACGGCTCAAGGGTCGAATTTGGGATGTTTGGGATATTTTGAAAACTGCTGGGAGATTTTGGGCAAAATGTGATCCATCGCCGCTCTCAGTAATTAGCATATTTTCGGTTCAAAAAGTCGTAATTTCAAACAGCGAATACGTGCAGAGAGCCAGAATTTGGCTCCAAAATATGGCTTAAGCGTCGAATTTGGGATGTTTCGGAAATTTTGAAAACTGCAGGGAGGGTTTGGGTAGAATGTGATCCATCGCCGCTTTAAGTAATTGGCATATTTTCGGCATAAAAAGTCGAAATTTCAAACTGCTATTACGTGCAGAGAACCAGAATTTGGCTCCAAAATATGGCTCAAGCGTTGAATTTGGGATGTTTTGGATATTTTGAAAACTGCAAGGAGGGTTTGGGCAAAATGTGATCCATCGCCGCTCTCAGTAATTGGCATATTTTGGGTATAAAAAGTCCTAATTTAAAACAGCGAATACGTGCAGAGAGCCAGAATTTGCCTCCAAAAATATGGCTCAAGGATGGAATTTGGGATGTTTGGGATATTTTGAAAACTGCATGAGATTTTGGGCAAAATGTGACCCATCGCTGCTTTTAGTAATTGGCATATTTTCGGTTCAAAAAGTCGTAATTTCGAACAGCGAATACGTGCAGAGAGCCAGAATTTGGCTCCAAAATATGGCTCAAGGGTCGAATTTTGGATGTTTTGTATATTTTAAAAACAGCAGGGGGTTTTTTGGCAAAATGTGACCCATAGCCGCTCTAAGTAATTGGCATATTTTCGGTATAAAATTCGTAATTTCAAACGGCGAATATGTGCAGAGAGCCAGAATTTGCCTCCAAAATATGGCTCACGCAACGAATTTGGGATGTTTGGGATATTTTGAGGCTCAAGAGAGGTTCAGAGGCTCAAGAGAGTGATGTTGAGTTTTAAGAGAGGGATGCAGAGGCTCAAGAGAATGATGCAGAGGCTCAAGAGAGTGATGCAGAGGATCAAAAGAGGGATGCAGAGGCTTAAGAAAGTGATACAGAGGCTCAAGAGATTGATACAGAGACTCAAGAGAGTGATGCAGAGGCTCAAGAGAGTGATGCAGAGGATCAAGAAAGTGATGCAGAGGCTCAAGACAGTGATGCAGAGGCTCAAGAGAGTGATGCAGAAGATCAAAAGAGGGATGCAGAGGCTTAAGAGAGTGATGCAGAGGCTCAAAAGAGAGGTGCAGAGGCTCAAGTGAGGGATGCTGAGGATCCAGAGAGAGATTCAGAGGCTCCAGAGAGTGATGTAGAGGCTCAAGATAGTGATGCAGAGGATCAAAAGAGGGATGCAGAGGCTCAAGAGAGTGATGCAGAGGCTCAAGAGAGTGATGCAGAGGCCTCAAGAGAGTGATGCAGAGGCTCGGGAGAGTGATGCAGAGGCTAAAGAGAGTGATGCAGAGGCTTAAGAAAGTGATGCAGAGGATTAAGAGAATGATGCAGAGGCTCAAAATAGGAATGCAGAGGCTTAAGAGGGTGATGCAGAGGTTCAAGAGAGGGATTCAGAGGCTCAAGAGATGTATGCAGAGGCTTAAGAGAGTGATGCAGAGGCTCAAGAGAGTGATGCAGAGGCTTAAGTGAGGGATGCCGAGGCTCAAGAGAGTGATGCAGAGGCTTAAGAGAGGAATGCAGGGGCCCCAAGAGAGTGATGTAGAGGCTCAAGATAGTGATGCAGAGGATCAAAAGAGGGATGCAGAGGCTCAAGACACTGGTGCAGAGGCTCAAGAGAGTGATGCAGAGGCTCAAGAGAGTGATGCAGATGCTCAAAAGAGTGATGCAGAGGATCAAGAGAGTGATGCAGAGGATCAAGAGAGTGATGTGGACGCTCAAGAGAGTGATGCAGAAGATCAAGAGAGGGAAGCAGAGGCTTATGAGAGTGATGCAGAAGCTCAAGAGAGTGATGCAGAGGCTCAAGAGATTGATGCAGAGGCTCAAGAGAGTGATGCAGAGGCTCAAGAGAGTGATGTAGAGTTTTAAGAGAGGGATGCAGAGGCTCAAGAAAATGATGCAGAGGCTCAAGAGAGTGATGCAGAGGATCAAAAGAGGGATGCAGAGGCTTAAGAAAGTGATACAGAGGCTCAAGAGAGTGATGCAGAGGATCAAGAGAGTGATGCAGAGGCTCAAGAGAGTGATGTAGAGGCTCAAGAGAGTGATGCAGAGGATCAAGAGAGTGATGCAGATGCTCAAGAGAGTGATGCAGAGGATCAAGAGAGGGAAGCAGAGGCTTATGAGAGTGATGCAGAGGCTCAGGAGAGAGATGCAGAGGCTCAAGAGAGTGATGCAGAGGCTCAAGAGAGTGATGCAGAGGCACAAGAGAGTGATGTAGAGTTTTAAGAGAGGGATGCAGAGGGTAAAGAGAATGATGCTGAGGCTCAAGAGAGTGATGCAGAGGATCAAAAGAGGGATGCAGAGGCTTAAGAGAGTAATGCAGAGGCTCAAGAGAGTGATGCAGAGGACCAAGAGAGTGATGCAGAGGATCAAGAGAGTGATGCAGAGGCTCAAGAGAGTGATGCAGAGTATCAAGAGAGGGAAGCAGAGGCTTATGAGAGTGATGCAGAGGCTCTAGAGAGTGATGCAGAGGCTCAAGAGAGTGAATGCAGAGACTCAAGAGAGGGATGCTGAGGCTCCAGAGAGGGATGCAGAGGCTAAAGAGAGAGATGCAGAGGCTTAAGAGAGTGATGCAGAGGCTCAAGAGAGTAATGCAGAGGCTCAAGAGAGTGATGCAGAGGCTCAACTGACTAAAGGACTAGCAACGGGAGGGAAGAAAAACAGAGGGAAGAACAAGAGTGAGATGCGGCGGAAGGAATGAGAATGAAGGGATGGATCTGCGGCGAGAGGGAAGACGATGGGAAGGGCGGGATGGGATAGGGGCGGGAGTGGGAAGGGCAGAAGGATGGAGGATGAGCAGGTTTATGAGAGGGAGGAAAAGGGAAGGAGAAGGTGCCAGAACGAGAGGAGGGAGTTTGGTAGTAAAATAGGAGAGGGAGTGGGGAGGGTGATGATAGATGGTTATGATAAATGGATAGATTAAGGGAAAATTTATATAGGTAGATAGATGGATGGATACATTGATTGCTAAATATATATATTGACGGATAGACGGATGCACAGATGAGTTGATGGACGGAAAGACAGATGACTAGATGGATGGATAGAAAGATGAGTTGATGGACGGATACATGGATAGATAGATGTATATAATGATAAATGGTTGATTTAATGGGAAGATAGATTGATGGATTGACAGATGTAAGTAGATAGATAGATGGCTCTAGATAAATGTAGATAGATAAATGTATCATTGATGGATACATTTGTGCTAGGTGAACAGTCGAATCAGGTTAAAGAATATCTTTCGATTTGCTATTGCATCAACCGGGATTCGATCGGGGACCATTAGGATTATAACCATCGAACTCTCTCCATTTAGACGCTAGGCCTCCAGTTTGTGTGTGTGTGTGTGTGTATGTGTGTGTGTGTGTTTGTGTGTGTGTTAGTTAGAGAGAAATAGATGTAGTAGATATAAAAGAGGATAAATACATTTATTTGATAGGCGGGGTCCAAGAGCTAATAACTCGATTCTGCAGATACATGTAGTAGATACAAGGATAAAACACACACACACACACACACACACACACACACACACACACACACACACACACACACACACACACACACACACACACACACACACACACACACACACACACACACACCACAACACACACACACACACACACACACACACACACACACACACACACACACACACACACACACACACAAAGGGGCCTCGTAGCCTGGTGGATAGCGCGCAGGACTCGTAATTCTGTGGCGCGGGTTCGATTCCCGCACGAGGCAGAAACAAATGGGCAAAGTTTCTTTCACCCTGAATGCCCCTGTTACCAAGCAGTAAATAGGTACCTGGGAGTTAGTCAGCTGTCACGGGCTGCTTCCTGGGGTGTGTGTGGTGTGAAAAAAAGTAGTTAGTGTAGTTAGTAAACAGTTGATTGACAGTTGAGAGGCGGGCCGAAAGAGCAAAGCTCAACCCCCGCAAAACACAACTAGGTGAATACAACTAGGTGAATACACACACACACACTAGTTTATAATGGACTGTTTTGTGTTCGTATCCATGTGTACTATTGTCATGACCGACAGACACGTGAAGCTATATGTGTTTATGTGTACCTGTAATTAAACTGACATGTATACGGTAATTATCTGTATGTGTCCATTTTAAAGGTACATATTAGTGAATGTTTATTTATGTAAATTGATTGACATATGTACGTATGCGCGCGTTTAGTGTTACTGTAATTTATATGGTTAACATGTAAACGTTTGAATGACATAGTTTCCCATTATTGTCACATTTTTTGTTACTGTTTCGCTGTTCACTCTCACTCTCTGACCCCCGTCGACTAATTGTGCTCACGTGTGTTTGTTCAAGGTACGGTATTTTAAAGAGAAACAAATAAATGATTAAAAATAAAGTAATTAAGGTTATTTTCTGATCAATTATGTGTTTGCATAATTTTTATCGTATATTTAATGAATTAATACCAATAAACTGAAAATTCAGAAAAACGTTGAAAAACGGCAAAATATTGCCTAATTCGATGATATTTTGTTTAAATCACATAAAGGAAATGGGGATGATAAAGGTCAAAATATTGCTAAATTCGATGATTTTTAGTACAAAACAAAATGTAAGAAAACTTGCTTAAAAATGCAAAATTTGCGAAATTCTGAGATATGACGGCCAAATCACATATCGTGATACTACATGAAATAGTATCGAAATATTGGTAAAAATGAATATATTTACGTAATATCAAACTACATGAAAAACGTGAAAAAGTCACTATTATACCAAATTTAAAGATTTTAATTTCAAATCATAAAGCGAGGTTTCGTATTATTTAGATCCAAGAAAAGACATTTGACACTGTTGTTTCAAATATAAATGATAAAAATCAATGTGTTTTCATTAGAATTAACTAAAATGTTCCTGATTTTCCGTTAATATTACCGATGGAAGATGTACACGTAAAACCGCTCTAATCCGGCTGAAACGTCGATATATGCAATAAAAACAGAACTTCTCCCCTTTCCAATCTCTTACTCAGTATTTTAACGAGAAACAAATAGTTGATTGAAAATGAAGTGTTTAAGGTTAATTTCGAATCAATTATGTGTTTGCATCATTTTTATCGTATATTTATTGAATTGATAGCAATAAACTGAAAATTCACAAAAACGTGGAAAACAGCAAAATATTGCCTAATTCGATGATATTTTGTTTATATTACATAAAGAAAAAGGGGATGATAAACGTCAAAATATTGCTGAATTCGATGATTTTTAATACGAAACAAAATGCAAGAAAAGTAGCCTAAAATGCAATATTATGCGAAAATCTGAGATTTGAAGGCCAAATCACATACCGTGATACTACATGAAATAGTATCGAAATATTGGTAAAAATGAATATATTTACGTTATATCAAACTACATGAAAAACGTGAAAAAGCCACTATTATACCAAATTTAAAGATTTTAATTTCGAATCATAAAGCGAGGTCTCGTATTATTTAGATCCAAGAAAAGACATTTGACACTGTTGTTTCAAATATAAATGATAAAAATCAATGTGTTTTCATTAGAATTAACTAAAATGTTCCTGATTTTCCGTTTATATTACCGATGGAAGATGTACACGTAAAACCGCTCTAATCCGGCTGAAACGTCGATATATGCAATAAAAACAGAACTTCTCCCCTTTCCAATCTCTTACTCAGTATTTTAACGAGAAACAAATAGTTGATTGAAAATGAAGTGTTTAAGGTTAATTTCGAATCAATTATGTGTTTGCATCATTTTTATCGTATATTTAATGAATTAATAGCAATAAACTGAAAATTCACAAAAACGTGGAAAAACAGCAAAATATTGCCTAATTCGATGATATTTTTTTTATATTACATTAAGGAAAAGGGGATGATAAACGTCAAAATATTGCTGAATTCGATGATTTTTAATACGAAACAAAATGCAAGAAAAGTAGCCTAAAATGAAATATTATGCGAAAATCTGAGATTTGAAGGCCAAATCACATACCGTGATACTACATGAAATAGTATCGAAATATTGGTAAAAATTAATATATTTACGTAATATCAAACTACATGAAAAACGTGAAAAAGCCACTATTATACCAAATTTGAGGATTTTAACTTCTAATCATAAAGCGAGGTTTCGTATTATTTAGATCCAAGAAAAGACATTTGACAATGTTGTTTCCAATACAAATGATAAAAATCAATGTGTTTCATTAGAATTAACTAAAATGTTCCTGATTTTCCGTTTATATTACCGATGGAAGATGTACACGTAAAACCGCTGTATTCCGGCTGAAACGTCGATATATGCAATAAAAACCGAACTTCTCTCCTTTTCAATATTTTTACTCAGTATTTTAACGAGAAACAAATAGATGATTAAACTGAAGTATTTAAGGTTATTTTCTGATCAATTATGTGTTTGCATAATTTTTATCGTATATTTACTGAATTAATACCAATAAACTGAAAATTCAGAAAAACGTTGAAAAACGGCAAAATATTGCCAAATTCGATGATATTTCATTTAAATCACATAATGAAAAAGGGGATGATAAAGGTCAAATAATTGCTAAATTCGATGATTTTTAGTCCAAAAGAAAATGCAAGAAAACTTGCTTAAAAATGCAAAATTTGCGAAATTCTGAGATATGAAGGCCAAATCACATATCGTGATACTACATGAAATAGTACCGAAATATTGGTAAAAACGAATATATTTACGTAATTTCAAACTGCATGAAAAACGTGAAAAAGTCACTATTATACCAAATTTGAGGATTTTAACTTCGAATCATAAAGCGAGGTTTCGTATTATTTAGATCCAAGAAAAGACATTTGACACTGTTGTTTCAAATACAAATGATAAATATCAATGTGTTTTCATTAGAATTAACTAAAATGTTCCTGATTTTCCGTTTATATTACCTATGGAAGATGTACACGTAAAACCGCTGTATTCCGGCTGAAACGTCGATATATGCAATAAAAACCGAACTTCTCTCCTTTTCAATATCTTACTCAGGATTTTAACGAGAAACAAACAGTTGATTGAAAATGAAGTATTTAAAGATATTATCTAATCAATTATGTGTTTGCATCATTTTTATCGGATATTTAATGAATTAATAACAATAAACTGAATATTCATAAAAACGTGGAAAAACAGCAAAATATTGCCTAATTCGATGATATTTTATTTATATGACATAAAGGAAAAGGGGATGATAAACGTCAAAATATTGCTGAATTCGATGATTTATAGTACGAAACAAAATGCAAGAAAACTTGCTTAAAATGCAATATTATGCGAAAATCTGAGATTTGAAGGCCAAATCACATACCGTGATACTACATGAAATAGTATCGAAATATTGGTAAAAATGAATATATTTACGTAATATCAAACTACATGAAAAACGTGAAAAAGTCACTATTATACCAAATTTGAGAATTTTAACTTCGAATCATTGAGCGAGGGTTCGTATTATTTAGATCCAAGAAAAGACATTTGACACTGTTGTTTCAAATACAAATGATAAAAATCAGTGTGTTTTCATTAAAATTAACTAAAATGTTCCTGATTTTCGGTTTATATTACCGATGGAAGATGTACACGTAAAACCGTTCTAATCCGGCTGAAACGTCGATATATGCAATAAAAACAGAACTTCTCCCCTTTTCAATATCTTACTCAGTATTTTAACGAGAAACATATAGATGATTAAAAATGTAATATTTAAGGTTATTTTCTGATCAATTATGTGTTTGCATAATTTTTATCGTATATTTAATGAATTAATACCAATAAACTGAAAATTCAGAAAAACGTTGAAAAACGGCAAAATATTGCCTAATTCGATGATATTTTGTTTAAATCACATAATGGAAAAGGGGATGATAAAGGTCAAAAAATTGCTAAATTCGATGATTTTTACTACAAAACAAAATGCAAGAAAACTTGCTTAAAAATGCAAAATTTGCGAAATTCTGAGATATGAAGGCCAAATCACATATCGTGATACTACATGAAATAGTATCGAAATATTGGTAAAAACTAATATATTTACGTAATATCAAACTACATGAAAAACGTGAAAAAGTCACTATTATACCAAATTTGAGGATTTTAACTTCGAATCATAGAGCGAGGTTTTGTATTATTTAGATCCAAGAAAAGACATTTGACAATATTGTTTTTAATACAAATGATAAAAATAATGTGTTTTATTAGAATTAACTAAAATGTTCCTGATTTTCCGTTCATATTACCGATGGAAGATGTACACGTGAAACCACTCTAATCCGGCTGAAACGTCGATATATGCAATAAAAACAGAACTTCTCCCTTTTCTAATATCTTACTCAGTACTTTAACGAGAAACAAATAGTTGATTGAAAATGAAGTATTTAAGGATATTATCTAATCAATTATGTGTTTGCATCATTTTTATCGTGCATTTAATGAATTAATAACAATAAAATGAAAATTCACAAAAACGTGGAAAAACGGCAAAATATTGCCAAATTCGATGATATTTTATTTAAATCACATAAAGGAAAAGGGGATGATAAAGGTCAAATAATTGCTAAATTCGATTATTTTTAGTACAAAAGAAAATGCAAGAAAACTTGCTTTAAAATGCAAAATTTGCGAAATTCTGAGATATGAAGGCCAAATCACATATCGTGATACTACATGAAATAGTATCGAAATATTGGTAAAAACGAATATATTTACGTAATATCAAACTACATGAAAAACGTGAAAAAGTCACTATTATACCAAATTTGAGGATTTTAACTTCGAATCATAGAGCGAGGTTTCGAATTTTTTAGACCCTAGAGAAGACGTATAAAGATGTTGCTTCCAATACAAATGATAAAAATCAGTGAATTTGCATTAAAATTAACTAAAATGTTCGTGATTTTCGGTTTATATTACCGATGGAAGATGTACACGAAAAACCATTCTAATCCGGCTGAAACGTCGATATATGCAATAAAAACAGAACTTCTCCCCTTTTCAATATCTTACTCTGTATTTTAACGAGAAACAAATAGATGATTAAAATGAAGTAATTAAGGTTATTTTCTGATCAATTATGTGTTTGCATAATTTTTATCGTATATTTATTGAATTAATACCAATAAACTGAAAATTCAGAAAAACGTTGAAAAACGGCAAAATATTGCCTAATTCGATGATATTTTGTTTAAATCACATAAAGGAAATGGGGATGATAAAGGTCATATAATTGCTAAATTCGATGATTTTTAGTCCAAAAGAAAATGGAAGAAAACTTGCTTAAAAATGCAAAATTTGCGAAATTCTGAGATATGAAGGCCAAATCACATATCGTGATACTACATGAAATAGTATCGAAATATTGGTAAAAACGAATATATTTACGTTATATCAAACTATATGAAAAACGTGAAAAAACCACTATTATACCAAATTTGAGGATTTTAACTTCTAATCATAAAGCGAGGTTTCGTGTTATTTAGATCCAAGAAAAGACATTTGACAATGTTGTTTCCAATACAAATGATAAAAATCAATGTGTTTCATTAGAATTAACTAAAATGTTCCTGATTTTCCGTTTATATTACCGATAGAAGATATACACGTAAAACCGCTCTAATCCAGTTGAAACGTCGATATATGCAATAAAAACCGAACTTCTCTCCTTTTCAATATTTTACTCAGGATTTTAACGAGAAACAAATAGTTGATTGAAAATGAAGTATTTAAAGATATTTTCTAATCAATTATGTGTTTGCATCATTTTTATCGTATATTTAATGAATTAATAGCAATAAACTGAAAATTCACAAAAACGTGGAAAAACAGCAAAATATTGCCTAATTCGATGATATTTTATTTAAATCACATAAAGGAAAAGGGGATGATAAAGGTCAAATAATTGCTAAATTCGATTATTTTTAGTCTAAAAGAAAATGCAAGAAAACTTGCTTAAATATGCAAAATTTGCGTAATTCTGAGATATGAAGGCCAAATCACATATCGTGATACTACATGAAATAGTATCGAAATATTGGTAAAAACGAATATATTTACGTAATTTCAAACTACATGAAAAACGTGAAAAAGTCACTATTATACCAAATTTGAGGATTTTAGCTTCGAATCATAGAGCGAGGTTTCGTATTATTTAGATCCAAGAAAAGACATTTGACACTGTTGTTTCAAATACAAATAATAAAAATCAATGTGTTTTCATTAGAATTAACTAAAATGTTCCTGATTTTCCGTTTATATTACCGATGGAAGATGTTCACGTAAAACCGCTCTAATCCGGCTGAAACGTCGATATATGCAATAAAACAGAACTTCTCCCCTTTCCAATATCTTACCCAGTATTTTAACGAGAAACAAATAGTTGATTGAAAATGAAGTGTTTAAGGTTAATTTCTAATCAATTATGTGTTTGCATCATTTTTATCGTATATTTAATGAATTAATAGCAATAAACTGAAAATTCACAAAAACGTGGAAAAACAGCAAAATATTGCCTAATTCGATGATATTTTGTTTGTATCACATAAAAGAAAAGGGGATGATAAACGTCAAAATATTGCTAAATTCGATGATTTTTAATACGAAACAAAATGTAAGAAAACTTGCTTACAATGCAATATTATGCGAAAATCTGAGATTTGAAGGCCAAATCACATACCGTGATACTACATGAAATAGTATCGAAATATTGGTAAAAATGAATGTATTTACGTAATATCAAACTACATGTCAAACGTAAAAAAGTCACTATTATACCAAATTTGAGGATTTTAACTTCTAATCATAGAGCGAGGTTTCGTATTATTTAGATCCAAGAAAAGACATTTGACAATGTTGTTTCCAATACAAATGATAAAAATCAATGTGTTTCATTAAAAATATCTAAAATGTTCCTGATTTTCTGTTTATATTACCGATGGAAGATGTACACGTAAAACCGCTGTATTCCGGCTGAAACGTCGATATATGCAATAAAAACCGAACTTCTCTCCTTTTCAATATCTTACTCAGGATTTTAACGAGAAACAAACAGTTGATTGAAAATGAAGTATTTAAAGATATTATCTAATCAATTATGTGTTTGCATCATTTTTATCGGATATTTAATGAATTAATAACAATAAACTGAATATTCACAAAAACGTGGAAAAACAGCAAAATATTGCCTAATTCGATGATATTTTATTTATATGACATAAAGGAAAAGGGGATGATAAACTTCAAAATATTGCTGAATTCGATGATTTTTAGTACGAAACAAAATGCAAGAAAACTTGCTTAAAATGCAATATTATGCGAAAATCTGCGATTTGAGGGCCAAATCACATACCGTGATACTACATGAAATAGTATCGAAATATTGGTAAAAATGAATATATTTACGTAATATCAAACTACATGAAAAACGTGAAAAATTCACTATTATACCAAATTTGAGGATTTTAACTTTGAATCATAAAGCGAGGTTTCGTATTATTTAGATCCAAGAAAAGACATTTGACAATGTTGTTTCCAAAACAAATGATAAAAATCAATGTGTTTCATCAGAATTAACTAAAATGTTCCTGATTTTCGATTTATATTACCGATGGAAGATGTACACGTAAAACCGTTCTAATCCGGCTGAAACGTCGATATATGCAATAAATACAGAACTTCTCCCCTTTTCAATATCTTACTCAGTATTTTAACGAGAAACAAATAGATGATTGAAAATGAAGTATTTAAGGTTATTTTCTGATCAATTATGTGTTTGCATAATTTTTATCGTATATTTAATGAATTAATGCCAATAAACTGAAAATTCACAAAAACGTGGAAAAACGGCAAAATATTGACTAATTCGATGATATTTTGTTTAAATCACATAAAGGAAAAGGGGATGATAAAGGTCAAAATATTGCTAAATTCGATGATTTTTAGTACAAATCAAAATGTAAGAAAACTTGCTTAAAAATGCAAAATTTGCGAAATTATGAGATTTGAAGGCCAAATCACATATCGTGATACTACATGAAATAGTATCGAAATATTGGTAAAAACGAATATATTTACGTAATATCAAACTACATGAAAAACGTGAAAAAGACCAAATTTGAGGATTTTAATTTCGAATCATAAAGCGAGGTTTCGTATTATTTAGATCCAAGAAAAGACATTTGACACTGTTGTTTCAAATATAAATGATAAAAATCAATGTGTTTTCATTAGAATTAACTAAAATGTTCCTGATTTTCCGTTTATATTACCGATGGAAGATGTACACGTAAAACCGCTGTATTCCGGCTGAAACGTCGATATATGCAATAAAAACCGAACTTCTCTCCTTTTCAATATTTTTACTCAGTATTTTAACGAGAAACAAATAGATGATTAAACTGAAGTATTTAAGGTTATTTTCTGATCAATTATGTGTTTGCATAATTTTTAGCGTATATTTACTGAATTAATACCAATAAACTGAAAATTCAGAAAAACGTTGAAAAACAGCAAAATATTGCCAAATTCGATATTTCATTTAAATCACATAAAGAAAAAGGGGATGATAAAGGTCAAATAATTGCTAAATTCGATGATTTTTAGTCCAAAAGAAAATGCAAGAAAACTTGCTTAAAAATGCAAAATTTGCGAAATTCTGAGATATGAAGGCCAAATCACATATCGTGATACTACATGAAATAGTATCGAAATATTGGTAAAAACGAATATATTTACGTAATTTCAAATTACATGAAAAACGTGAAAAAGTCACTATTATACCAAATTTGAGGATTTTAACTTCGAATCATAAAGCGAGGTTTCGTATTATTTAGATCCAAGAAAAGACATTTGACACTGTTGTTTCAAATACAAATGATAAAAATCAATGTGTTTTTATTAGAATTAACTAAAATTGTCCTGATTTTCCGTTTATATTACCGATGGAAGATGTACACGTAAAACCGCTCTAATCCGGCTGAAACGTCGATATATGCAATAAAAACAGAACTTCTCCCCTTTCCAATATCTTACCCAGTATTTTAACGAGAAACAAATAGTTGATTGAAAATGAAGTGTTTAAGGTTAATTTCTAATCAATTATGTGTTTGCATCATTTTTATCGTATATTTATTGAATTAATAGCAATAAACTGAAAATTCACAAAAACGTGGAAAAACAGCAAAATATTGCCTAATTCGATGATATTTTGTTTGTATCACATAAAAGAAAAGGGGATGATAAACGTCAAAATATTGCTAAATTCGATGATTTTTAATACGAAACAAAATGTAAGAAAACTTGCTTACAATGCAATATTATGCGAAAATCTGAGATTTGAAGGCCAAATCACATACCGTGATACTACATGAAATAGTATCGAAATATTGGTAAAAATGAATGTATTTACGTAATATCAAACTACATGACAAACGTAAAAAAGTCACTATTATACCAAATTTGAGGATTTTAACTTCTAATCATAGAGCGAGGTTTCGTATTATTTAGATCCAAGAAAAGACATTTGACAATGTTGTTTCCAATACAAATGATAAAAATCAATGTGTTTCATCAGAATTAACTAAATTGTTCCTGATTTTCGATTTATATTACCGATGGAAGATGTACACGTAAAACCGTTCTAATCCGGCTGAAACGTCGATATATGCAATAAATACAGAACTTCTCCCCTTTTCAATATCTTACTCAGTATTTTAACGAGAAACAAATAGATGATTGAAAATGAAGTATTTAAGGTTATTTTCTGATCAATTATGTGTTTGCATAATTTTTATCGTATATATAATGAATTAATACAAATAAACTGAAAATTCACACAAACGTGGAAAAACGGCAAAATATTGTCTAATATGATGATATTTTGTTTATATCACATAAAGGAAGAGGGGATGATAAAGGTCAAAATATTGCTAAATTCGATGATTTTTAGTACAAAACAAAATGTAAGAAAACTTGCTTAAAAATGCAAAATTTACGAAATTCTGAGATTTGAAGGCCAAATCACATATAGTGATACTACATGAAATAGTATCGAAATATTGGTAAAAACGAATATATTTACGTAATATCAAACTACATGAAAAACGTGAAAAAGCACTATTTTACAAAATTTGAGGATTTTAACTTCGAATAATAAAGCGAGGTTTCGTATTATTTAGATCCAAGAAAAGACATATGACAATATTGTTTCCAATACAAATAATAAAAATATTGTGTTTTATTAGAATTAACTAAAATGTTCCTGATTTTCCGTTTATATTACCGATGGAAGATGTACACGTAAAACCGCTGTATTCCGGCTGAAACGTCGATATGGAATAAAAACCGAACTTCTCTCCTTTTCAATATCTTACTCAGGATTTTAACGAGAAACAAATAGTTGATTGAAAATGAAGTATTTAAGGATATTATCTAATCAATTTTGTGTTTGCATCATTTTTATCGTATATTTATTGAATTAATAACAATAAACTGAAAATTCACAAAAACGTGGAAAAACATAAAATTATTGCCTAATTCGATGGTATTTTGTTTATATCACGTAAAGGAAATAGGGATGATAAACGTTAAAATATTGCCGAATTCGATGATTTTTAGTACGAAACAAAATGCAAGAAAACTTGCTTAAAATGCAATATTATGCGAAAATCTGAGATTTGAAGGCCAAATCACATATCGTGATACTACATGAAATAGTATCGAAATATTGGTAAAAATGAATATAATTACGTAATATCAAACTACATGAAAGACGTGAAAATGTCATTATTATGCCAAATTTGAGGATTTTAACTTCGAATCATAAAGCGAGGTTTCGTAGTTTTTAGACCCTAGAAAAGACGTATAAAGATGTTGCTTCCATTACAAATGATAAAAATCAATGTGTTTTCATTAGAATTAACTAAAATGTTCCTGATTTCCGTTTATATTACCGATGGAAGATGTACACGTAAATCCGTTCTAATCCGGCTGAAACGTCGATATATGCATAAAAAACAGAACTTCTCCCCTTTTCAATATCTTACTCAGTATTTTAACGAGAAACAAATAGTTGATTGAAAAAGAGGTGTTTAAAAGTATTTTCTAATCAATTATGTGTTTGCATCATTTTTATCGTATATTTAATGAATTAATAACAATAAAATGAAAATTCACAAAAACGTGGAAAAACAGCAAAATATTGCTTAATTCGATGATATTTTGTTTATATCACGTAAAGGAAATAGGGATGATAAACGTTAAAATATTGCCGAATTCGATGATTTTTAGTACGAAACAAAATGCAAGAAAACTTGCTTAAAATGCAATATTATGCGAAAATCTGAGATTTGAAGGCCAAATCACATATCGTGATACTACATGAAATAGTATCGAAATATTGGTAAAAACGAATATATTTACGTAATATCAAACTACATGAAAAACGTGAAAAAGTCACTATTATACCAAATTTGAGGATTTTAACTTCGAATCATAAAGCGAGGTTTCGTATTATTTAGATCCAAGAAAAGACATATGACAATGTTGTTCACATACAAATGATAAAAATCAATGTGTTTTCATTAGAATTAATTAAAATGTTCCTGATTTTCCGTGTATATTACCGATAGAAGATGTACACGTAAAACCGCTCAAATCCAGTTGAAACGTCGATATATGCAATAAAAACCGAACTTCTCTCCTTATCAATATTTTACTCAGGATTTTAACGAGAAACAAATAGTTGATTGAAAATGAAGTATTTAAGGATATTATCTAATCAATTATGTGTTTGCATCATTTTTATAGTATATTTAATGAATTAATAACAATAAAATGAAAATTCACAAAAACGTGGAAAAAGGCAAAATATTACCTAATTCGATGATATTTTGTTTAAATCACATAAAGGAAAAGGGGATGATAAAGGTAAAAAAATTGCTAAGTTCGATGATTTTTAGTACGAAACAAAATGCAAGAAAACTTGCTTAAAATGCAATATTATGCGAAATCCTGAGATTTGAAGGCCAAATCACATATCGTGATACGACATTAAATAGTATCGAAATATTGGTAAAAACGAATATATTTACGTAATATCAAACTACATGAAAAACGTGAAAAAGTCATTATTATGCCAAATTTGAGGATTTTAACTTCGAATCATAAAGCGAGGTTTCGTGTTATTTAGATCCAAGAAAAGACATTTGACAATGTTGTTTCCAATACAAATGATAAAAATCAATGTGTTTCATTAGAATTAACTAAAATGTTCCTGATTTTCCGTTTATATTACCGATAGAAGATGTACACGTAAAACCGCTCTAATCCGGCAGAAACGTCGATATATGCAATAAAAACAGAACTTCTCCCCTTCCAATATCTTACTCAGTATTTTAACGAGAAACAAATAGTTGATTGAAAATGAAGTGTTTAAGGTTAATTTCTGTTCAATTATGTGTTTGCATCATTTTTATCGTATAATTAATGAATTAATAGCAATAAACTAAAAATTCACAAAAACGTGGAAAAACAGCAAAATATTGCCTAATTCGATGATATTTTGTTTATATCACATAAAGGAAAAGGGGATGATAAACGTCAAAATATTGCTGAATTCGATGATTTTTAATACGAAACAAAATGCAAGAAAACTTGCTTAAAATGCAATAATTTGTGAAAATCTGAGATTTGAAAGCCAAATCACATACCGTGATACTACATGAAATAGTATCGAAATATTGGTAAAAATGAATATATTTACGTAACATCAAACTACATGAAAAACGTGAAAAAGTCACTATTATACCATATATGAGGATTTTAACTTCTAATCATAAAGCGAGGTTTCGTGTTATTTAGATCCAAGAAAAGACATTTGACAATGTTGTTTCCAATACAAATGATAAAAATCAATGTGTTTCATTAGAATTAACTAAAATGTTCCTGATTTTCCGTTTATATTACCGATGGAAGATGTACACGTAAAACCGCTCTAATCCAGTTGAAACGTAGATATATGCAATAAAAACCGAACTTCTCTCCTTTTCAATATTTTACTCAGGATTTTAACGAGAAACAAACAGTTGATTGAAAATGAAGTATTTAAGGATATTTTCTAATCAATTATGTGTTTGCATCATTTTTATCGTATATTTAATGAATTAATAACAATAAAATGAAAATTCACAAAAACGTGGAAAAACAGCAAAATATTGCCTAATTCGATGATATTTTGTTTATATCACGTAGAGGAGAAAGGGATGATAAACGTTAAAATATTGCCGAATTCGATGATTTTTAGTACGAAACAAAATGCAAGAAAACTTGCTTAAAATGCAATATTATGCAAAAATCTGAGATTCGAAGGCCAAATCACATATCGTGATACTACATGAAATAGTATCGAAATATTGGTAAAAATGTATATATTTACGTAATATCAAACTACATGAAAAACGTGAAAATGTCATTATTATACCAAATTTGAGGATTTTAACTTCGAATCATAGAGCGAGATTCCGTATTTTTTAGACCCTAGAAAAGACGTATAAAGATGTTGCTTCCAATACAAATGATAAAAATCAGTGTGTTTTCATTAAAATTAACTAAAATGTTCCTGATTTTAGGTTTATATTACCGATGGAAGATGTACACGTATAACCGTTCTAATCCGGCTGAAAGTCGATATATGCACTAAAAATCAAACTTCTCCCCTTTTCAATATCTTACTCAGTATTTTAACGAGAAACAAATAGATGATTAAAAATGAAGTATTTAAGGTTATTTTCTGATCAAATATGTGTTTGCATGATTTTTATCGTATATTTAATGAATTAATACCAATAAAGTGAAAATTCAGAAAAACGTTGAAAAACGGCAAAATATTGCCTAATTCGATGATATTTTGTTTAAATCACATTAAGGAAAAAAGGATGATAAAGGTCAAAAAATTGCTAAATTCGATGATTTTTAGTACAAAACAAAATGCAAGAAAACTTGCTTAAAAATGCAAAATTTGCGAAATTCTGAGATATGAAGGCCAAATCACATATCGTGATACTACATGAAATAGTATCGAAATATTGGTAAACACGAATATATTGTCGTAATATCAAACTACATGAAAACGTGAAAAAGTCACTATTATACCAAATTTAATGATTTTAACTTCGAATCATAAAGCGAGGTTTCGTATTATTTAGACCCAAGAGAAGACATTTGACACTGTAGTTTCAAACACAAATGATAAAAATCAATGTGTTTCATTAGAATTAACTAAAATGTTCCTGATTTCCGTTTATATTACCGATGGAAGATGTACACGTAAATCCGTTCTAATCCGGCTGAAACGTCGATATATGCATAAAAAACAGAACTTCTCCCCTTTTCAATATCTTACTCAGTATTTTAACGAGAAACAAATAGTTGATTGAAAAAGAAATGTTTAAGGGTATTTTCTAATCAATTATGTGTTTGCATCATTTTTATCGTATATTTAATGAATTAATAACAGTAAAATGAAAATTCACAAAAACGTGGAAAAACAGCAAAATATTGCTTAATTCGATGATATTTTGTTTATATCACGTAAAGGAAAAAGGGATGATAAACGTTAAAATATTGCCGAATTCGATGATTTTTAGTACGAAACAAAATGCAAGAAAACTTGCTTAAAATGCAATATTATGCGAAAATCTGAGATTTGAAGGCCAAATCACATATCGTGATACTACATGAAATAGTATCGAAATATTGGTAAAAACGAATATATTTACGTAATATCAAACTACATGAAAAACGTGAAAAAGTCACTATTATACCAAATTTGAGGATTTTAACTTCGAATCATAAAGCGAGGTTTCGTATTATTTAGATCCAAGAAAAGACATATGACAATGTTGTTCACATACAAATGATAAAAATCAATGTGTTTTCATTAGAATTAATTAAAATGTTCCTGATTTTCCGTGTATATAACCGATAGAAGATGTACACGTAAAACCGCTCAAATCCAGTTGAAACGTCGATATATGCAATAAAAACCGAACTTCTCTCCTTATCAATATTTTACTCAGGATTTTAACGAGAAACAAATAGTTGATTGAAAATGAAGTATTTAAGGATATTATCTAATCAATTATGTGTTTGCATCATTTTTATAGTATATTTAATGAATTAATAACAATAAAATGAAAATTCACAAAAACGTGGAAAAACAGCAAAATATTACCTAATTCGATGATATTTTGTTTAAATCACATAAAGGAAAAGGGGATGATAAAGGTAAAAAAATTGCTAAGTTCGATGATTTTTAGTTCGAAACAAAATGCAAGAAAACTTGCTTAAAATGCAATATTATGCGAAAATCTGAGATTTGAAGGCCAAATCACATATCGTGATACGACATTAAATAGTATCGAAATATTGGTAAAAACGAATATATTTACGTAATATCAAACTACATGAAAAACGTGAAAAAGTCATTATTATGCCAAATTTGAGGATTTTAACTTCGAATCATAAAGCGAGGTTTCGTGTTATTTAGATCCAAGAAAAGACATTTGACAATGTTGTTTCCAATACAAATGATAAAAATCAATGTGTTTCA
Organism: Procambarus clarkii; assembly: GCF_040958095.1. Taxonomy (NCBI): domain Eukaryota; kingdom Metazoa; phylum Arthropoda; class Malacostraca; order Decapoda; family Cambaridae; genus Procambarus; species Procambarus clarkii. The sequence continues at coordinate 7,104,213 of NC_091168.1, forward strand.
TTAGAATTAACTAAAATGTTCCTGATTTTCCGTTTATATTACCGATAGAAGATGTACACGTAAAACCGCTCTAATCCGGCAGAAACGTCAATATATGCAATAAAAACAGAACTTCTCCCCTTCCGATATCTTACTCAGTATTTTAACGAGAAACAAATAGTTGATTGAAAATGAAGTGTTTAAGGTTAATTTCTGTTCAATTATGTGTTTGCATCATTTTTATCGTATAATTAATGAATTAATAGCAATAAACTAAAAATTCACAAAAACGTGGAAAAACAGCAAAATATTGCCTAATTCGATGATATTTTGTTTATATCACATAAAGGAAAAGGGGATGATAAACGTCAAAATATTGCTGAATTCGATGATTTTTAATAAGAAACAAAATGCAAGAAAACTTACTTAAAATGCAATAATTTGTGAAAATCTGAGATTTGAAAGCCAAATCACATACCGTGATACTACATGAAATAGTATCGAAATATTGGTAAAAATGAATATATTTACGTAATATCAAACTACATGAAAAACGTGAAAAAGTCACTATTATACCAAATATGAGGATTTTAACTTCTAATCATAAAGCGAGGTTTCGTGTTATTTAGATCCAAGAAAAGACATTTGACAATGTTGTTTCCAATACAAATGATAAAAATCAATGTGTTTCATTAGAATTAACTAAAATGTTCCTGATTTTCCGTTTATATTACCGATGGAAGATGTACACGTAAAACCGCTCTAATCCAGTTGAAACGTAGATATATGCAATAAAAACCGAACTTCTCTCCTTTTCAATATTTTACTCAGGATTTTAACGAGAAACAAATAGTTGATTGAAAATGAAGTATTTAAGGATATTTTCTAATCAATTATGTGTTTGCATCATTTTTATCGTATATTTAATGAATTAATAACAATAAAATGAAAATTCACAAAAACGTGGAAAAACAGCAAAATATTGCCTAATTCGATGATATTTTGTTTATATCACGTAGAGGAGAAAGGGATGATAAACGTTAAAATATTGCCGAATTCGATGATTTTTAGTACGAAACAAAATGCAAGAAAACTTGCTTAAAATGCAATATTATGCAAAAATCTGAGATTCGAAGGCCAAATCACATATCGTGATACTACATGAAATAGTATCGAAATATTGGTAAAAATGTATATATTTACGTAATATCAAACTACATGAAAAACGTGAAAATGTCATTATTATGCCAAATTTGAGGATTTTAACTTCGAATCATAAAGCGAGGTTTCGTATTATTTAGACCCAAGAGAAGACATTTGACACTGTTGTTTCAAACACAAATGATAAAAATCAATGTGTTTCATTAGAATTAACTAAAATGTTCCTGATTTCCGTTTATATTACCGATGGAAGATGTACACGTAAATCCGTTCTAATCCGGCTGAAACGTCGATATATGCATAAAAAACAGAACTTCTCCCCTTTTCAATATCTTACTCGGTATTTTAACGAGAAACAAATAGTTGATTGAAAAAGAAATGTTTAAGGGTATTTTCTAATCAATTATGTGCTTGCATCATTTTTATCGTATATTTAATGAATTAATAACAATAAAATGAAAATTCACAAAAACGTGGAAAAACAGCAAAATATTGCTTAATTCGATGATATTTTGTTTATATCACGTAAAGGAAAAAGGGATGATAAACGTTAAAATATTGCCGAATTCGATGATTTTTAGTACGAAACAAAATGCAAGAAAACTTGCTTAAAATGCAATATTATGCGAAAATCTGAGATTTGAAGGCCAAATCACATATCGTGATACTACATGAAATAGTATCGAAATATTGGTAAAAACGAATATATTTACGTAATATCAAACTACATGAAAAACGTGAAAAAGTCACTATTATACCAAATTTGATGATTTTAACTTCGAATCATAAAGCGAGGTTTCGTATTATTTAGACCCAAGAGAAGACATTTGACACTGTTGTTTCAAACATAAATGATAAAAATCAATGTGTTTCATTAAAATTAACTAAAATGTTCCTGATTTTAGGTTTATATTACCGATAGACCGATCAAATCCAGTTAAAACGTCGATATATGCAATAAAAACCGAACTTCTCTCCTTTTCAATATTTTACTCAGGATTTTAACGAGAAACAAATAGTTGATTGGAAATGAAGTACTTAGAGATATTATCTAATCAATTATGTGTTTGCATCATTTTTATCGTATATATAATGAATTAATACAAATAAACTGAAAATTCACACAAACGTGGAAAAACGGCAAAATATTGCCTAATTCGATGATATTTTGTTTAAATCACATAAAGGAAAAGGGGATGATAAAGGTCAAAATATTGCTAAATTCGATGATTATTAGTTCAAAACAAAATGTAAGAAAACTTGCTTAAAAATGCAAAATTTGCGAAATTTTGAGATTTTAAGGCCAAATCACATATAGTGACACTACATGAAATAGTATCGAAATATTGGTAAAACGAATATATTTTCTACATAAAAAACGTGAAAAAGTCACTATTATACCAAATTTGAGGATTTTAACTTCGAATCATAAAGCGAGGTTTCGTATTATTGAGATCCAATAAAAGACATTTGACACTGTTGTTTCAAATATAAATGATAAAAATCAATGTGTTGTTATTAGAATTAACTAAAATGTTCCTGATTTTCCGTTTATATTACCGATGGAAGATGTACACGTAAAACCGTTCTAATCCGGCTGAAACGTCGATATATGCAATAAAAACAAAACTTCTCCTCTTTTCAATATCTAACTCAGTATTTTAACGAGAAACAAATAGATGATTAAAAATGGAGTATTTAAGGTTATTTTCTGACCAATTATGTGTTTGTATAATTTTTATCGTATATTTAATGAATTAATACCAATAAAGTGAAAATTCAGAAAAACGTTGCAAAAACGGCAAAATATTGCCTAATTCGATGATATTTTGTTTAAATCACATAAAGGAAAAACGGATGATAAAGGTCAAAAAATTGCTAAATTCGATGATTTTTAGTACAAAACAAAATGCAAGAAAACTTGCTTAAAAATGCAAAATTTGCGAAATTCTGAGATATGAAGGCCAAATCACATATCGTGATACTACATGAAATAGTATCGAAATATTGCTAAAAACGAATATATTTACGTAATATCAAACTACATGAAAAACGTGAAAAAGTCACTATTATACGAAATTTGATGATTTTAACTTCGAATCATAAAGCGAGGTTTCGTATTATTTAGATCAAAGAAAAGACATATGACAATGTTGTTCCCATACAAATGATAAAAATCAATGTGTTTTCATTAGAATTAACTAAAATGTTCCTGATTTTCCGTTTATATTACCGATAGACCGATCAAATCCAGTTAAAACGTCGATATATGCAATAAAAACCGAATTTCTCTCCTTTACAATATTTTACTCAGGATTTTAACGAGAAACAAATAGTTGATTGGAAATGAAGTATTTAGAGATATTATCTAATCAATTATGTGTTTGCGTCATTTTTATCGTATATTTAATTAATTAATAACAACAAAATGATAATTTACAAAAACGTGGAAAAACAGCAAAATATTGCCTAATTCGATGATATTTTGTTTATATCACATAAAGGAAAAGGGGATGATAAACGTCAAAATATTGCTGAATTCGATGATTTTTAGTACGAAACAAAATGCAAGAAAACTTGCTTAAAATGCAATATTATGCGAAAATCTGATATTTGAAGGCCAAATCACATACCGTGATACTACATGAAATAGTATCGAAATATTGATAAAAATGAATATATATACGTAATATCAAACTACATGAAAAACGTGAAAAAGTCATTATTATGCCAAATTTGAGAATTTTAACTTCGAATCATAAAGCGACGTTTCGTTATTTTTTAGACCCTAAAAAAAGACGTATAAAGATGTTGCTTCCAATACAAATGATAAAAATCAATGTGTTTTCATTAAAATTAACTAAAATATTCCTGATTTTCGGTTTATATTACCGATGGAAGATGTGCACGTAAAACCGTTCTAATCCGGCTGAAACGTCGATATATGCAATAAAAACAGAACTTCTCCCCTTTTCAATATCTTACTCTGTATTTTAGCGAGAAACAAATAGATGATTGAAAATGAAGTATTTAAGGTTATTTTCTGATCAATTATGTGTTTGCATAATTTTTATCGTATATTTAATGAATTAATACCAATAAAGTGAAAATTCAGAAAAACGTTGCAAAAACGGCAAAATATTGCCTAATTCGATGATATTTTGTTTAAATCACATAAAGGAAAAACGGATGATAAAGGTCAAAAAATTGCTAAATTCGATGATTTTTAGTACAAAACAAAATGCAAGAAAACTTGCTTAAAAATGCAAAATTTGCGAAATTCTGAGATATGAAGGCCAAATCACATATCGTGATACTACATGAAATAGTATCGAAATATTGCTAAAAACGAATATATTTACGTAATATCAAACTACATGAAAAACGTGAAAAAGTCATTATTATACGAAATTTGATGATTTTAACTTCGAATCATAAAGCGAGGTTTCGTATTATTTAGATCAAAGAAAAGACATATGACAATGTTGTTCCCATACAAATGATAAAAATCAATGTGTTTTCATTAGAATTAACTAAAATGTTCCTGATTTTCCGTTTATATTACCGATAGACCGATCAAATCCAGTTAAAACGTCGATATATGCAATAAAAACCGAATTTCTCTCCTTTACAATATTTTACTCGGGATTTTAACGAGAAACAAATAGTTGATTGGAAATGAAGTATTTAGAGATATTATCTAATCAATTATGTGTTTGCGTCATTTTTATCGTATATTTAATTAATTAATAACAACAAAATGATAATTTACAAAAACGTGGAAAAACAGCAAAATATTGCCTAATTCGATGATATTTTGTTTATATCACATAAAGGAAAAGGGGATGATAAACGTCAAAATATTGCTGAATTCGATGATTTTTAGTACGAAACAAAATGCAAGAAAACTTGCTTAAAATGCAATATTATGCGAAAATCTGATATTTGAAGGCCAAATCACATACCGTGATACTACATGAAATAGTATCGAAATATTGATAAAAATGAATATATATACGTAATATCAAACTACATGAAAAACGTGAAAAAGTCATTATTATGCCAAATTTGAGAATTTTAACTTCGAATCATAAAGCGACGTTTCGTTATTTTTTAGACCCTAAAAAAAGACGTATAAAGATGTTGCTTCCAATACAAATGATAAAAATCAATGTGTTTTCATTAAAATTAACTAAAATATTCCTGATTTTCGGTTTATATTACCGATGGAAGATGTGCACGTAAAACCGTTCTAATCCGGCTGAAACGTCGATATATGCAATAAAAACAGAACTTCTCCCCTTTTCAATATCTTACTCTGTATTTTAGCGAGAAACAAATAGATGATTGAAAATGAAGTATTTAAGGTTATTTTCTGATCAATTATGTGTTTGCATAATTTTTATCGTATATTTATGAATTAATAACAATAAACTGAAAATTCACAAAAACGTGGAAAAACGGCAAAATATTGCCTAATTCCATGATATTTTGTTTAAATCACATAGAGGAAAAGTGGATTCTAAAGGTCAAAATATTGCTAAATTCGATAATTTTTAGTACAAAACAAAATGCAAGAAAACTTGCTTAAAAATGCAAAATTTGCGAAATACTGAGATATGAAGGCCAAATCACATATCGTGATACTATATGAAATAGTATCGAAATATTGGTAAAAACGAATATATTTACGTAATATCAAACTACATGAAAAACGTGAAAAAGTCACTATTATACCAAATTTGATGATTTTAACTTCGAATCATAGGGCGAGGTTTCGTATTATTTTGATCCAAGAGAAGACATTTGACACTGTTGTTTCAAATACAAATGATAAAAATCAATGTGTTTTCATTAGAGTTAACTAAAATGTTCCTGATTTTCCGTTTATATTACCGATATAAGATGTACACTTAAACCGCTCTAATCCAGTTGAAACGTCGATATATGCAATAAAAACCGAACTTCTCTCTTTTTCAATATTTTACTCGGGATTTTAACGAGAAACAAATAGTTGATTGAAAATGAAGTATTTAAGGATATTATCTAATCAATTATGTGTTTGCATCATTTTTATCGTATATTTAATGAATTAATAACAATAAAATGAAAATTCACAAAAACGTGGAAAAACAGCAAAATATTGCCTAATTCGATGATATTTTGTTTATATCACGTAAAGGAAAAAGGGATGATAAACGTTAAAATATTGCTGAATTCGATGATTTTTAGTACGAAACAAAATGCAAGAAAACTTGATTAATATGCAATATTATGCGAAAATCTGAGATTTGAAGGCCAAATCACATATCGTGATACTACATGAAATAGTCTCGAAATATTGGTAAAAATAAATATATTTACGTAATATCAAACTACATGAAAAACGTGAAAAAGTCACTATTATACCAAATTTGGGGATTTTAACTTCGAATCATAAAGCGAGGTTTCGTATTATTTAGATCCAAGAAAAGACGTATGACAATGTTGTTCCCATACAAATGATAAAAATCAATGTGTTTTCATTAGAATTAACTAAAATGTTCCTGATTTTCCGTTTATATTACCGATAGACCGATCAAATCCAGTTAAAACGTCGATATATGCAATAAAAACCGAACTTCTCTCCTTTTTAATATTTTACTCAGGATTTTAACGAGAAACAAATAGTTGATTGGAAATGAAGTATTTAGAGATATTATCTAATCAATTATGTGTTTGCATCATTTTTATCGTATATTTAATGAATTAAAAACAGTAAAATAAAAATTTACAAAAACGTGGAAAAACAGCAAAATATTGCCTAACTCGATGATATTTTGTTTATATCACATAAAGGAAAAGGGGATGATAAACGTCAAAATATTGCTGAATTCGATGATTTTTAGTACGAAACAAAATGCAAGAAAACTTGACTAAAATGCAATATTATGCGAAAATCTGAGATTTGAAGGCCAAATCACATATCGTGATACCACATGAAATAGTATCGAAATATTGGTAAAAATAAATATATTTACGTATTATTGACTACATGAAAAACGTGAAAAAGTCATTATTATGCCAAATTTGAGGATTTTAACTTCGAATCATAAAGCGAGGTTTCGTATTTTTTTGGACCATAGAAAAGACGTATAAAGATGTTGCTTCCAATACTAATGATAAAAATCAATGTGTTTTCATTAAAATTAACTAAAATGTTCCTGATTTTCGGTTTATATTACCGATGGAAGATGTACACGTAAAACCGTTCTAATCCGGCTGAAACGTCGATATATGCAATAAAAACAGAACTTCTCCCCTTTTCAATATCTTACTCAGTATTTTAACGAGATCCATATAGATGATTAAAAATGAAGTATTTAAGGTTATTTCCTGATCAATTATGTGTTTGCATAATTTTTATCGTATATATAATGAATTAATATCAATCAACTGAAAATTCAGAAAAACGTTGAAAACGGCAAAATATTACCTAATTCGATGATATTTTGTTTAAATCACATAATAAAAAAGGGGATGATAAAGGTCAAAAAATTGCTAAATTCGATGATTTTTAGTACAAAACAAAATGCAAGAAAATTTGCTTAAAAATGCAAAATTTGCGAAATTCTGAGATATGAAGGCCAAATCACATATCGTGATACTACATGAAATAGTATCGAAATATTGGTAAAAACGAATATATTTACGTAATATCAAACTACATGAAAAACGTGAAAAAGTAACTATTATACCAAATTTGAGAATTTTAACTTCGAATCATAAAGCGAGGTTTCGTGTTATGTGTTTGCATAATTTTTATCGTATATTTAATGAATTAATACCAATAAACTGAAAATACAGAAAAACGTTGAAAAACGGCAAAATATTGCCTAATTCGATGATATTTTGTTTAAATCACATCAAGGAAAAGGGGATAATAAAGGTCAAAAAATTGTTAAATTCGATGATTTTTAGTACAAAACAAAATGCAAGAAAACATGCTTAAAAATGCAAAATTTACGAAATTCTGAGATATGACGGCCAAATCACAAATCGTGATACTACATGAAATAGTATCGAAATATTGGTAAAAACGAATATATTTACGTAATATCAAAGTACATAAAAAACGTGAAAAAGTCACTATTATACCAAATTTGAGGATTTTAACTTCGAATAATAAAGCGAGGTTTCGTATTATTTAGATCCAAGAAAAGACGTATGACAATGTTGTTCCCATACAAATGATAAAAATCAATGTGTTTTCATTAGAATTAACTAAAATGTTCCTGATTTTCCGTTTATATTACCGATAGACCGATCAAATCCAGTTAAAACGTCGATATATGCAATAAAAACCGAATTTCTCTCCTTTACAATATTTTACTCAGGATTTTAACGAGAAACAAATAGTTGATTGGAAATGAAGTATTTAGAGATATTATCTAATCAATTATGTGTTTGCGTCATTTTTATCGTATATTTAATTAATTAATAACAACAAAATGATAATTTACAAAACGTGGAAAAACAGCAAAATATTGCCTAATTCGATGATATTTTGTTTATATCACATAAAGGAAAAGGGGATGATAAACGTCAAAATATTGCTGAATTCGATGATTTTTAGTACGAAACAAAATGCAAGAAAACTTGCTTAAAATGCAATATTATGCGAAAATCTGATATTTGAAGGCCAAATCACATACCGTGATACTACATGAAATAGTATCGAAATATTGATAAAAATGAATATATATACGTAATATCAAACTACATGAAAAACGTGAAAAAGTCATTATTATGCCAAATTTGAGAATTTTAACTTCGAATCATAAAACGACGTTTCGTTATTTTTTAGACCCTAAAAAAAGACGTATAAAGATGTTGCTTCCAATACAAATGATAAAAATCAATGTGTTTTCATTAAAATTAACTAAAATATTCCTGATTTTCGGTTTATATTACCGATGGAAGATGTGCACGTAAAACCGTTCTAATCCGGCTGAAACGTCGATATATGCAATAAAAACAGAACTTCTCCCCTTTTCAATATCTTACTCTGTATTTTAGCGAGAAACAAATAGATGATTGAAAATGAAGTATTTAAGGTTATTTTCTGATCAATTATGTGTTTGCATAATTTTTATCGTATATTTATGAATTAATAACAATAAACTGAAAATTCACAAAAACGTGGAAAAACGGCAAAATATTGCCTAATTCCATGATATTTTGTTTAAATCACATAGAGGAAAAGTGGATTCTAAAGGTCAAAATATTGCTAAATTCGATAATTTTTAGTACAAAACAAAATGCAAGAAAACTTGCTTAAAAATGCAAAATTTGCGAAATACTGAGATATGAAGGCCAAATCACATATCGTGATACTATATGAAATAGTATCGAAATATTGGTAAAAACGAATATATTTACGTAATATCAAACTACATGAAAAACGTGAAAAAGTCACTATTATACCAAATTTGATGATTTTAACTTCGAATCATAGGGCTAGGTTTCGTATTATTTTGATCCAAGAGAAGACATTTGACACTGTTGTTTCAAATACAAATGATAAAAATCAATGTGTTTTCATTAGAGTTAACTAAAATGTTCCTGATTTTCCGTTTATATTACCGATATAAGATGTACACTTAAACCGCTCTAATCCAGTTGAAACGTCGATATATGCAATAAAAACCGAACTTCTCTCTTTTTCAATATTTTACTCAGGATTTTAACGAGAAACAAATAGTTGATTGAAAATGAAGTATTTAAGGATATTATCTAATCAATTATGTGTTTGCATCATTTTTATCGTATATTTAATGAATTAATAACAATAAAATGAAAATTCACAAAAACGTGGAAAAACAGCAAAATATTGCCTAATTCGATGATATTTTGTTTATATCACGTAAAGGAAAAAGGGATGATAAACGTTAAAATATTGCTGAATTCGATGATTTTTAGTACGAAACAAAATGCAAGAAAACTTGATTAATATGCAATATTATGCGAAAATCTGAGATTTGAAGGCCAAATCACATATCGTGATACTACATGAAATAGTCTCGAAATATTGGTAAAAATAAATATATTTACGTAATATCAAACTACATGAAAAACGTGAAAAAGTCAATATTATACCAAATTTGGGGATTTTAACTTCGAATCATAAAGCGAGGTTTCGTATTATTTAGATCCAAGAAAAGACGTATGACAATGTTGTTCCCATACAAATGATAAAAATCAATGTGTTTTCATTAGAATTAACTAAAATGTTCCTGATTTTCCGTTTATATTACCGATAGACCGATCAAATCCAGTTAAAACGTCGATATATGCAATAAAAACCGAACTTCTCTCCTTTTTAATATTTTACTCAGGATTTTAACGAGAAACAAATAGTTGATTGGAAATGAAGTATTTAGAGATATTATCTAATCAATTATGTGTTTGCATCATTTTTATCGTATATTTAATGAATTAAAAACAGTAAAATAAAAATTTACAAAAACGTGGAAAAACAGCAAAATATTGCCTAACTCGATGATATTTTGTTTATATCACATAAAGGAAAAGGGGATGATAAACGTCAAAATATTGCTGAATTCGATGATTTTTAGTACGAAACAAAATGCAAGAAAACTTGACTAAAATGCAATATTATGCGAAAATCTGAGATTTGAAGGCCAAATCACATATCGTGATACTACATGAAATAGTATCGAAATATTGGTAAAAATAAATATATTTACGTATTATTGACTACATGAAAAACGTGAAAAAGTCATTATTATGCCAAATTTGAGGATTTTAACTTCGAATCATAAAGCGAGGTTTCGTATTTTTTTGGACCATAGAAAAGACGTATAAAGATGTTGCTTCCAATACTAATGATAAAAATCAATGTGTTTTCATTAAAATTAACTAAAATGTTCCTGATTTTCGGTTTATATTACCGATGGAAGATGTACACGTAAAACCGTTCTAATCCGGCTGAAACGTCGATATATGCAATAAAAACAGAACTTCTCCCCTTTTCAATATCTTACTCAGTATTTTAACGAGATCCATATAGATGATTAAAAATGAAGTATTTAAGGTTATTTCCTGATCAATTATGTGTTTGCATAATTTTTATCGTATATATAATGAATTAATATCAATCAACTGAAAATTCAGAAAAACGTTGAAAACGGCAAAATATTACCTAATTCGATGATATTTTGTTTAAATCACATAATAAAAAAGGGGATGATAAAGGTCAAAAAATTGCTAAATTCGATGATTTTTAGTACAAAACAAAATGCAAGAAAATTTGCTTAAAAATGCAAAATTTGCGAAATTCTGAGATATGAAGGCCAAATAACATATCGTGATACTACATGAAATAGTATCGAAATATTGGTAAAAACGAATATATTTACGTAATATCAAACTACATGAAAAACGTGAAAAAGTAACTATTATACCAAATTTGAGAATTTTAACTTCGAATCATAAAGCGAGGTTTCGTGTTATGTGTTTGCATAATTTTTATCGTATATTTAATGAATTAATACCAATAAACTGAAAATACAGAAAAACGTTGAAAAACGGCAAAATATTGCCTAATTCGATGATATTTTGTTTAAATCACATCAAGGAAAAGGGGATAATAAAGGTCAAAAAATTGTTAAATTCGATGATTTTTAGTACAAAACAAAATGCAAGAAAACATGCTTAAAAATGCAAAATTTACGAAATTCAGAGATATGACGGCCAAATCACAAATCGTGATACTACATGAAATAGTATCGAAATATTGGTAAAAACGAATATATTTACGTAATATCAAAGTACATAAAAAACGTGAAAAAGTCACTATTATACCAAATTTGAGGATTTTAACTTCGAATAATAAAGCGAGGTTTCGTATTATTTAGATCCAAGAAAAGACATATGACAATATTGTTTACAATACAAATGATAAAAATATTGTGTTTTATTAGAATTAACTAAAATGTTCCTGATTTTCCGTTTATATTACCGATGGAAGATGTACACGTAAAACCGCTCTAATCCGGCTGAAACGTCGATATATGCAATAAAAACAGAACTTCTCCCCTTCCGATATCTTACTCGGTATTTTAACGAGAAACAAATAGTTGATTGAAAATGAAGTGTTTAAAGTTAATTTCTGTTCAATTATGTGTTTGCATCATTTTTATCGTATAATTAATGAATTAATAGCAATAAACTGAAAATTCAAAAAAACGTGGAAAAACAGCAAAATATTGCCTAATTCGATGATTTTTTGTATATATCACATAAAGGAAAAGGGGATGATAAACGTCAAAATATTGCTGAATTCGATGATTTTTAATACGAAACAAAATGCAAGAAAACTTGCTTAAAATGCAATATTATGCGAAAATCTGAGATTTGAAAGCCAAATCACATACCGTGATACTACATGAAATAGTATCGAAATATTGGTAAAAATGAATATATTTACGTAATATCAAACTACATGAATAACGTGAAAAAGTCACTATTATACCAAATTTGAGGATTTTAACTTCTAATCATAAAGCGAGGTTTCGTGTTATTTAGATCCAAGAAAAGACATTTGACAATGTTGTTTCCAATACAAATGATAAAAATCAATGTGTTTCATTGGAATTAACTAAAATGTTCCTGATTTTCCGTTTATATTACCGATGGAAGATGTACACGTAAAACCGCTCTAATCCGGCTGAAACGTCGATATATGCAATAAAAACAGAACTTCTCCCCTTTCCGATATCTTACTCAGTATTTTAACGAGAAACAAATAGTTGATTGAAAATGAAGTGTTTAAGGTTAATTTCTGTTCAATTATGTATTTGCATCATTTTTATCGTATAATTAATGAATTAATAGCAATAAACTGAAAATTCACAAAAACGTGAAAAAACAGCAAAATATTGCCTAATTCAATGATATTTTGTTTATATCACATAAAGGAAAAGGGGATGATAAACGTCAAAATATTGCTGAATTCGATGATTTTTAATACGAAACAAAATGCAATAAAACTTGCTTAAAATGCAATATTTTGCGAAAATCTGAGATTTGAAAGCCAAATCACATACCGTGATACTACATGAAATAGTATCGAAATATTGGTAAAAATGAATATATTTACGTAATATCAAACTACATGAAAAACGTGAAAAATCACTATTATACCAAATTTGAGGATTTTAACTTCTAATCATAAAGCGAGGTTTCGTGTTATTTGGATCCAAGAAAAGACATTTGACAATGTTGTTTCCAATTCAAATGATAAAAATCAATGTGTTTCATTAGAATTAACTAAAATGTTCCTGATTTTCCGTTTATATTACCGATAGAAGATGTACACGTAAAACCATTCTAATCCGGCTGAAACGTCGATATATGCAATAAAAACAGAACTTCTCCCCTTTTTAATATCTTACTCAGTATTTTAACGAGATACAAGTAGATGATTGAAAATGAAGTATTTAAGGTTATTTTCTGATCAATTATGTGTTTGCATAATTTTTATCGTATATATAATGAATTAATACAAATAAACTGAAAATTCACACAAACGTGGAAAAACGGCAAAATATTGCCAAATTCGATGATATTTTGTTTTAATCACATAAAGGAAAAGGGGATGATAAAGGTCAAAATACTGCTAAATTCGATGATTTTTAGTTCAAAACAAAATGTAAGAAAACTTGCTTAAAAATGCAAAATTTGCGAAATTCTGAGATTTGAAGGCCAAATCACATATAGTGACACTACATGAAATAGTATCGAAATATTGGTAAAAACGAAAATATTTTCTACATGAAAAACGTGAAAAAGTCACTATTATACCAAATTTGAGGATTTTAACTTCGAATCATAAAGCGAGGTTTCGTATTATTTAGATTCAATAAAAGACATTTGACACTGTTGTTTCAAATATAAATGATAAAAATCAATGTGTTGTTATTAGAATTAACTAAAATGTTCCTGATTTTCCGTTTATATTACCGATGGAAGATGTACACGTAAAACCGTTCTAATCCGGCTGAAACGTCGATATATGCAATAAAAACAAAACTTCTCCCCTTTTCAATATCTTACTCAGTATTTTAACGAGAAACAAATAGATGATTAAAAATGAAGTATTTAAGGTTATTTTCTGATCAATTATGTGTTTGCATAATTTGTATCGTATATTTAATGAATTAATACCAATAAAGTGAAAATTCAGAAAAACGTTGAAAAACGGCAAAATATTACCTAATTCGATGATATTTTCTTTAAATCACATAAAGGAAAAGAGGATGATAAAGGCCAAAAAATTGCTAAATTCGAGGATTTTTAGTACAAAACAAAATGCAAGAAAACTTGCTTAAAAATGCAAAATTTGCGAAATTCTGAGATATGAAGGCCAAATCACATATCGTGATACTACATGAAATAGTATCGAAATATTGGTAAAAACGAATATATTTACGTAATATCAAACTACATGAAAAACGTGAAAAAGTCACTATTATACCAAATTTGATGATTTTAACTTCGAATCATAGAGCGAGGTTTCGTATTATTTAGATCCAAGACAAGACATTTGACACTGTTGTTTCAAATACAAATTATAAAAACGAATGTGTTTTCATTAGAATTAACTAAAATGTTCCTGATTTTCCGTTTATATTACCGATATAAGATGTACACTTAAACCGCTCTACTCCAGTTGAAACGTCGATATATGCAATAAAAACCGAACTTCTCTCTTTTTCAATATTTTACTCAGGATTTTAACGAGAAACAAATAGTTGATTGAAAATGAAGTATTTAAGGATATTATCTAATCAATTATGTGTTTGCATCATTTTTATCGTATATTTAATAAATTAATAACAATAAAATGAAAATTCACAAAAACGTGGAAAAACAGCAAAATATTGCCTAATTCGATGATATTTTGTTTATATCACGTAAAGGAAAAAGGGATGATAAACGTTAAAATATTGCTGAATTCGATGATTTTTAGTACGAAACAAAATGCAAGAAAACTTGCTTAAAATGCAATATTATGCGAAAATCTGAGATTTGAAGGCCAAATCACATATCGTGATACTACATGAAATAGTCTCGAAATATTGGTAAAAATAAATATATAAATTATCAAACTACATGAAAAACGTGAAAAAGTCACTATTATACCAAATTTGGGGATTTTAACTTCGAATCATAGAGCGAGGTTTCGTATTATTTAGATCCAAGAAAAGACATATGACAATGTTGTTCCCATACAAATGATAAAAATCAATGTGTTTTCATTAGAATTAACTAAAATGTTCCTGATTTTCCGTTTATATTACCGATAGACCGATCAAATCCAGTTAAAACGTCGATATATGCAATAAAAACCGAACTTCTCTCCTTTTTAATATTTTACTCAGGATTTTAACGAGAAACAAATAGTTGATTGGAAATGAAGTATTTAGAGATATTATCTAATCAATTATGTGTTTGCATCATTTTTATCGTATATTTAATGAATTATTAACAGTAAAATAAAAATTTACAAAAACGTGGAAAAACAGCAAAATATTGCCTAACTCGATGATATTTTGTTTATATCACATAAAGGAAAAGGGGATGATAAACGTCAAAATATTGCTGAATTCGATGATTTTTAGTACGAAACAAAATGCAAGAAAACTTGCTTAAAATGCAATATTATGCGAAAATCTGAGATTTGAAGGCCAAATCACATATCGTGATACTACATGAAATAGTATCGAAATATTGGTAAAAATGAATATATTTACGTATTATCAAACTACATGAAAAACGTGAAAAAGTCATTATTATGCCAAATTTGAGGATTTTAACTTCGAATCATAAAGCGAGGTTTCGTATTTTTTTGGACCATAGAAAAGACGTATAAAGATGTTGCTTCCAATACTAATGATAAAAATCAATGTGTTTTCATTAAAATTATCTAAAATGTTCCTGATTTTCGGTGTATATTACCGATGGAAGATGTACACGTAAAACCGTTCTAATCCGGCTGAAACGTCGATATATGCAATAAAAACAGAACTTCTCCCCTTTTCAATATCTTACTCAGTATTTTAACGAGAAACATATAGATGATTAAAAATGAAGTATTTAAGGTTATTTTCTGATCAATTATGTGTTTGCATAATTTTTATCGTATATTTAATGAATTAACACCAATAAACTGAAAATTCAGAAAAACGTTGAAAACGACAAAATATTACCTAATTCGATGATATTTTGTTTAAATCACATAAAAGAAAAGGGGATGATAAAGGTCAAAAAATTGCTAAATTCGATGATTTTTAGTACAAAACAAAATGCAAGAAAACTTGCTTAAAAATGCAAAATTTGCGAAATTCTGAGATATGAAGGCCAAATCACATATCGTGATACTGCATGAAATAGTATCGAAATATTGGTAAAAACGAATATATTTATGTAATATCAAACTACATAAAAAACGTAAAAAAGTAACTATTATACCAAATTTGAGGATTTTAACTTCGAATAATAAAGCGAGGTTTCGTATTATTTAGATCCAAGAAAAGACATGACAATATTGTTTCCAATACAAATGATAAAAATATTGTGTTTTATTAGAATTAACTAAAATGTTCCTGATTTTCCGTTTATATTACCGATGGAAGATGTACACGTAAAACCGCTCTAATCCGGCTGAAACGTCGATATATGCAATAAAAACAGAACTTCTCCCCTTCCGATATCTTACTCAGTATTTTAACGTGAAACAAATAGTTGATTGAAAATGAAGTGTTTAAAGTTAATTTCTGTTCAATTATGTGTTTGCATCATTTTATCGTGTAATTAATGAATTAATAGCAATAAACTGAAAATTCACAAAAACGTGGAAAAACAGCAAAATATTGCCTAATTCGATGATTTTTTGTTTATATCACATAAAGGAAAAGGGGATAATAAACGTCAAAATATTGCTGAATTCGATGATTTTTAATACGAAACAAAATGCAAGAAAACTTGCTTAAAATGCAATATTATGCGAAAATCTGAGATTTGAAAGCCAAATCACATACCGTGATACTACATGAAATAGTATCGAAATATTGGTAAAAATGAATATATTTACGTAATATCAAACTACATGAAAAACGTAAAAAAGTCAATATTATCCCAAATTTGAGGATTTTAACTTCGAATCATAAAGCGAGGTCTCGTATTTTTTTGGACCATAGAAAAGACGTATAAAGATGTTGCTTCCAATACTAATGATAAAAATCAATGTGTTTCATTAGAATTAACTAAAATGTTCCTGATTTTCCGTTTATATTACCGATGGAAGATGTACACGTAAAACCATTCTAATCCGGCTGAAACGTCGATATATGCAATAAAAACAGAACTTCTCCCCTTTTTAATATCTTACTCAGTATTTTAACGAGATACAAGTAGATGATTGAAAATGAAGTATTTATGGTTATTTTCTGATCAATTATGTGTTTGCATAATTTTTATCGTATATATAATGAATTAATACAAATAAACTGAAAATTCACACAAACGTGGAAAAACGGCAAAATATTGCCTAATTCGATGATATTTTGTTTTAATCACATAAAGGAAAAGGGGATGATAAAGGTCAAAATACTGCTAAATTCGATGATTTTTAGTTCAAAACAAAATGTAAGAAAACTTGCTTAAAAATGCAAAATTTGCGAAATTCTGAGATTTGAAGGCCAAATCACATATAGTGACACTACATGAAATAGTATCGAAATATTGGTAAAAACGAATATATTTTCTACATGAAAAACGTGAAAAAGTCACTATTATACCAAATTTGAGGATTTTAACTTCGAATCATAAAGCGAGGTTTCGTATTATTTAGATTCAATAAAAGACATTTGACACTGTTGTTTCAAATATAAATGATAAAAATCAATGTGTTGTTATTAGAATTAACTAAATTGTTCCTGATTTTCCGTTTATATTACCGATGGAAGATGTACACGTAAAACCGTTCTAATCCGGCTGAAACGTCGATATATGCAATAAAAACAAAACTTCTCCCCTTTTCAATATCTTACTCAGTATTTTAACGAGAAACAAATAGATGATTAAAAATGAAGTATTTAAGGTTATTTTCTGATCAATTATGTGTTTGCATAATTTGTATCGTATATTTAATGAATTAATACCAATAAAGTGAAAATTCAGAAAAACGTTGAAAAACGGCAAAATATTACCTAATTCGATGATATTTTCTTTAAATCACATAAAGGAAAAGAGGATGATAAAGGCCAAAAAATTGCTAAATTCGAGGATTTTTAGTACAAAACAAAATGCAAGAAAACTTGCTTAAAAATGCAAAATTTGCGAAATTCTGAGATATGAAGGCCAAATCACATATCGTGATACTACAAGAAATAGTATCGAAATATTGGTAAAAACGAATATATTTACGTAATATCAAACTGCATGAAAAACGTGAAAAAGTCACTATTATACCAAATTTGATGATTTTAACTTCGAATCATAGAGCGAGGTTTCGTATTATTTAGATCCAAGACAAGACATTTGACACTGTTGTTTCAAATACAAATGATAAAAACGAATGAGTTTTCATTAGAATTAACTAAAATGTTCCTGATTTTCCGTTTATATTACCGATATAAGATGTACACTTAAACCGCTCTAATCCAGTTGAAACGTCGAGATATGCAATAAAAACCGAACTTCTCTCTTTTTCAATATATTACTCAGGATTTTAACGAGAAACAAATAGTTGATTGAAAATGAAGTATTTAAGGATATTATCTAATCAATTATGTGTTTGCATCATTTTTATCGTATATTTAATAAATTAATAACAATAAAATGAAAATTCACAAAAACGTGGAAAAACAGCAAAATATTGCCTAATTCGATGATATTTTGTTTATATCACGTAAAGGAAAAAGGGATGATAAACGTTAAAATATTGCTGAATTCGATGATTTTTAGTACGAAACAAAATGCAAGAAAACTTGCTTAAAATGCAATATTATGCGAAAATCTGAGATTTGAAGGCCAAATCACATATCGTGATACTACATGAAATAGTCTCGAAATATTGGTAAAAATAAATATATAAATTATCAAACTACATGAAAAACGTGAAAAAGTCACTATTATACCAAATTTGGGGATTTTAACTTCGAATCATAAAGCGAGGTTTCGTATTATTTAGATCCAAGAAAAGACATATGACAATGTTGTTCCCATACAAATGATAAAAATCAATGTGTTTTCATTAGAATTAACTAAAATGTTCCTGATTTTCGATTTATATTACCGATGGAAGATGTACACGTAAAACCGTTCTAATCCGGCTGAAACGTCGATATATGCAATAAAAACAGAACTTCTCCCCTTCCGATATCTTACTCAGTATTTTAACGTGAAACAAATAGTTGATTGAAAATGAAGTGTTTAAAGTTAATTTCTGTTCAATTATGTGTTTGCATCATTTTATCGTGTAATTAATGAATTAAAAACAGTAAAATAAAAATTTACAAAAACGTGGAAAAACAGCAAAATATTGCCTAACTCGATGATATTTTGTTTATATCACATAAAGGAAAAGGGGATGATAAACGTCAAAATATTGCTGAATTCGATGATTTTTAATACGAAACAAAATGCAAGAAAACTTGCTTAAAATGCAATATTATGCGAAAATCTGAGATTTGAAGGCCAAATCACATATCGTGATACTACATGAAATAGTATCGAAATATTGGTAAAAATGAATATATTTACGTATTATCAAACTACATGAAAAACGTGAAAAAGTCATTATTATGCCAAATTTGAGGATTTTAACTTCGAATCATAAAGCGAGGTTTCGTATTTTTTTGGACCATAGAAAAGACGTATAAAGATGTTGCTTCCAATACTAATGATAAAAATCAATGTGTTTTCATTAAAATTAACTAAAATGTTCCTGATTTTCGGTGTATATTACCGATAGAAGATGTACACGTAAAACCGTTCTAATCCGGCTGAAACGTCGATATATGCAATAAAAACAGAACTTCTCCCCTTTTCAATATCTTACTCAGTATTTTAACGAGAAATATATAGATGATTAAAAATGAATAATTTAAGGTTATTTTCTGATCAATTATGTGTTTGCATAATTTTTATCGTATATTTAATGAATTAACACCAATAAACTGAAAATTCAGAAAAACGTTGAAAACGACAAAATATTACCTAATTCGATGATATTTTGTTTAAATCACATAAAAGAAAAGGGGATGATAAAGGTCAAAAAATTGCTAAATTCGATGATTTTTAGTACAAAACAAAATGCAAGAAAACTTGCTTAAAAATGCAAAATTTGCGAAATTCTGAGATATGAAGGCCAAATCACATATCGTGATACTACATGAAATAGTATCGAAATATTGGTAAAAACGAATATATTTACGTAATATCAAACTACATAAAAAACGTAAAAAAGTAACTATTATACCAAATTTGAGGATTTTAACTTCGAATAATAAAGCGAGGTTTCGTATTATTTAGATCCAAGAAAAGACATGACAATATTGTTTCCAATACAAATGATAAAAATATTGTGTTTTATTAGAATTAACTAAAATGTTCCTGATTTTCCGTTTATATTACCGATGGAAGATGTACACGTAAAACCGCTCTAATCCGGCTGAAACGTCGATATATGCAATAAAAACAGAACTTCTCCCCTTCCGATATCTTACTCAGTATTTTAACGTGAAACAAATAGTTGATTGAAAATGAAGTGTTTAAAGTTAATTTCTGTTCAATTATGTGTTTGCATCATTTTATCGTGTAATTAATGAATTAATAGCAATAAACTGAAAATTCACAAAAACGTGGAAAAACAGCAAAATATTGCCTAATTCGATGATTTTTTGTTTATATCACATAAAGGAAAAGGGGATAATAAACGTCAAAATATTGCTGAATTCGATGATTTTTAATACGAAACAAAATGCAAGAAAACTTGCTTAAAATGCAATATTATGCGAAAATCTGAGATTTGAAAGCCAAATCACATACCGTGATACTACATGAAATAGTATCGAAATATTGGTAAAAATGAATATATTTACGTAATATCAAACTACATGAAAAACGTAAAAAAGTCAATATTATCCCAAATTTGAGGATTTTAACTTCGAATCATAAAGCGAGGTCTCGTATTTTTTTGGACCATAGAAAAGACGTATAAAGATGTTGCTTCCAATACTAATGATAAAAATCAATGTGTTTCATTAGAATTAACTAAAATGTTCCTGATTTTCCGTTTATATTACCGATAGAAGATGTACACGTAAAACCATTCTAATCCGGCTGAAACGTCGATATATGCAATAAAAACAGAACTTCTCCCCTTTTTAATATCTTACTCAGTATTTTAACGAGATACAAGTAGATGATTGAAAATGAAGTATTTATGGTTATTTTCTGATCAATTATGTGTTTGCATAATTTTTATCGTATATATAATGAATTAATACAAATAAACTGAAAATTCACACAAACGTGGAAAAACGGCAAAATATTGCCTAATTCGATGATATTTTGTTTTAATCACATAAAGGAAAAGGGGATGATAAAGGTCAAAATACTGCTAAATTCGATGATTTTTAGTTCAAAACAAAATGTAAGAAAACTTGCTTAAAAATGCAAAATTTGCGAAATTCTGAGATTTGAAGGCCAAATCACATATAGTGACACTACATGAAATAGTATCGAAATATTGGTAAAAACGAATATATTTTCTACATGAAAAACGTGAAAAAGTCACTATTATACCAAATTTGAGGATTTTAACTTCGAATCATAAAGCGAGGTTTCGTATTATTTAGATTCAATAAAAGACATTTGACACTGTTGTTTCAAATATAAATGATAAAAATCAATGTGTTGTTATTAGAATTAACTAAATTGTTCCTGATTTTCCGTTTATATTACCGATGGAAGATGTACACGTAAAACCGTTCTAATCCGGCTGAAACGTCGATATATGCAATAAAAACAAAACTTCTCCCTTTTTCAATATCTTACTCAGTATTTTAACGAGAAACAAATAGATGATTAAAAATGAAGTATTTAAGGTTATTTTCTGATCAATTATGTGTTTGCATAATTTGTATCGTATATTTAATGAATTAATACCAATAAAGTGAAAATTCAGAAAAACGTTGAAAAACGGCAAAATATTACCTAATTCGATGATATTTTCTTTAAATCACATAAAGGAAAAGAGGATGATAAAGGCCAAAAAATTGCTAAATTCGAGGATTTTTAGTACAAAACAAAATGCAAGAAAACTTGCTTAAAAATGCAAAATTTGCGAAATTCTGAGATATGAAGGCCAAAACACATATCGTGATACTACAAGAAATAGTATCGAAATATTGGTAAAAACGAATATATTTACGTAATATCAAACTGCATGAAAAACGTGAAAAAGTCACTATTATACCAAATTTGATGATTTTAACTTCGAATCATAGAGCGAGGTTTCGTATTATTTAGATCCAAGACAAGACATTTGACACTGTTGTTTCAAATACAAATGATAAAAACGAATGTGTTTTCATTAGAATTAACTAAAATGTTCCTGATTTTCCGTTTATATTACCGATATAAGATGTACACTTAAACCGCTCTAATCCAGTTGAAACGTCGAGATATGCAATAAAAACCGAACTTCTCTCTTTTTCAATATATTACTCAGGATTTTAACGAGAAACAAATAGTTGATTGAAAATGAAGTATTTAAGGATATTATCTAATCAATTATGTGTTTGCATCATTTTTATCGTATATTTAATAAATTAATAACAATAAAATGAAAATTCACAAAAACGTGGAAAAACAGCAAAATATTGCCTAATTCGATGATATTTTGTTTATATCACGTAAAGGAAAAAGGGATGATAAACGTTAAAATATTGCTGAATTCGATGATTTTTAGTACGAAACAAAATGCAAGAAAACTTGCTTAAAATGCAATATTATGCGAAAATCTGAGATTTGAAGGCCAAATCACATATCGTGATACTACATGAAATAGTCTCGAAATATTGGTAAAAATAAATATATAAATTATCAAACTACATGAAAAACGTGAAAAAGTCACTATTATACCAAATTTGGGGATTTTAACTTCGAATCATAAAGCGAGGTTTCGTATTATTTAGATCCAAGAAAAGACATATGACAATGTTGTTCCCATACAAATGATAAAAATCAATGTGTTTTCATTAGAATTAACTAAAATGTTCCTGATTTTCGATTTATATTACCGATGGAAGATGTACACGTAAAACCGTTCTAATCCGGCTGAAACGTCGATATATGCAATAAAAACAGAACTTCTCCCCTTCCGATATCTTACTCAGTATTTTAACGTGAAACAAATAGTTGATTGAAAATGAAGTGTTTAAAGTTAATTTCTGTTCAATTATGTGTTTGCATCATTTTATCGTGTAATTAATGAATTAAAAACAGTAAAATAAAAATTTACAAAAACGTGGAAAAACAGCAAAATATTGCCTAACTCGATGATATTTTGTTTATATCACATAAAGGAAAAGGGGATGATAAACGTCAAAATATTGCTGAATTCGATGATTTTTAATACGAAACAAAATGCAAGAAAACTTGCTTAAAATGCAATATTATGCGAAAATCTGAGATTTGAAGGCCAAATCACATATCGTGATACTACATGAAATAGTATCGAAATATTGGTAAAAATGAATATATTTACGTATTATCAAACTACATGAAAAACGTGAAAAAGTCATTATTATGCCAAATTTGAGGATTTTAACTTCGAATCATAAAGCGAGGTTTCGTATTTTTTTGGACCATAGAAAAGACGTATAAAGATGTTGCTTCCAATACTAATGATAAAAATCAATGTGTTTTCATTAAAATTAACTAAAATGTTCCTGATTTTCGGTGTATATTACCAATGAAAGATGTACACGTAAAACCGTTCTAATCCGGCTGAAACGTCGATATATGCAATAAAAACAGAACTTCTCCCCTTTTCAATATCTTACTCAGTATTTTAACGAGAAATATATAGATGATTAAAAATGAATAATTTAAGGTTATTTTCTGATCAATTATGTGTTTGCATAATTTTTATCGTATATTTAATGAATTAACACCAATAAACTGAAAATTCAGAAAAACGTTGAAAACGACAAAATATTACCTAATTCGATGATATTTTGTTTAAATCACATAAAAGAAAAGGGGATGATAAAGGTCAAAAAATTGCTAAATTCGATGATTTTTAGTACAAAACAAAATGCAAGAAAACTTGCTTAAAAATGCAAAATTTGCGAAATTCTGAGATATGAAGGCCAAATCACATATCGTGATACTACATGAAATAGTATCGAAATATTGGTAAAAACGAATATATTTACGTAATATCAAACTTCATAAAAAACGTAAAAAAGTAACTATTATACCAAATTTGAGGATTTTAACTTCGAATAATAAAGCGAGGTTTCGTATTATTTAGATCCAAGAAAAGACATATGACAATATTGTTTCCAATACAAATGATAAAAATATTGAGTTTATTAGAATTAACTAAAATGTTCCTGATTTTCCGTTTATATTACCGATGGAAGATGTACACGTAAAACCGCTCTAATCCGGCTGAAACGTCGATATATGCAATAAAAACAGAACTTCTCCCCTTCCGATATCTTACTCAGTATTTTAACGTGAAACAAATAGTTGATTGAAAATGAAGTGTTTAAAGTTAATTTCTGTTCAATTATGTGTTTGCATCATTTTATCGTGTAATTAATGAATTAATAGCAATAAACTGAAAATTCACAAAAACGTGGAAAAACAGCAAAATATTGCCTAATTCGATGATTTTTTGTTTTATCACATAAAGGAAAAGGGGATGATAAACGTCAAAATATTGCTGAATTCGATGATTTTTAATACGAAACAAAATGCAAGAAAACTTGCTTAAAATGCAATATTATGCGAAAATCTGAGATTTGAAAGCCAAATCACATACCGTGATACTACATGAAATAGTATCGAAATATTGGTAAAAATGAATATATTTACGTAATATCAAACTACATGAAAAACGTGAAAAAGTCAATATTATCCCAAATTTGAGGATTTTAACTTCGAATCATAAAGCGAGGTCTCGTATTTTTTTGGACCATAGAAAAGACGTATAAAGATGTTGCTTCCAATACTAATGATAAAAATCAATGTGTTTTCATTAAAATTAACTAAAATGTTCCTGATTTTCGGTTTATATTACCGATGGAAGATGTACACGTAAAACCGTTCTAATCCGGCTGAAACATCGATATATGCAATAAAAACAGAACTTCTCCCCTTTTCAATATCTTACTCAGTATTTTAATGAGAAACATATAGATGATTAAAAATGAAGTATTTAAGGTTATTTTCTGATCAATTATGTGTTTGCATAATTTGTATCGTATATTTAATGAATTAATACCAATAAAGTGAAAATTCAGAAAAACGTTGAAAAACGGCAAAATATTACCTAATTCGATGATATTTTGTTTAAATCACAAAAAGGAAAAAAGGATGATAAAGGTCAAAAAATTGCTAAATTCGAGGATTTTTAGTACAAAACAAAATGCAAGAAAACTTGCTTAAAAATGCAAAATTTGCGAAATTCTGAGATATGAAGGCCAAATCACATATCGTGATACTACATGAAATAGTATCGAAATATTGGTAAAAACGAATATATTTACGTAATATCAAACTACATGAAAAACGTGAAAAAGTCACTATTATACCAAATTTGATGATTTTAACTTCGAATCATAGAGCGAGGTTTCGTATTATTTAGATCCAAGAGAAGACATTTGACACTGTTGTTTCAAATACAAATGATAAAAACCAATGTGTTTTCATTAGAATTAACTAAAATGTTCCTGATTTTCCGTTTATATTACCGATATAAGACGTACACTTAAACCGCTTTAATCCAGTTGAAACGTCGATATATGCAATAAAAACAGAACTTCTCTCTTTTTCAATATTTTACTCAGGATTTTAACGAGAAACAAATAGTTGATTGAAAATGAAGTATTTAAGGATATTATCTAATCAATTATGTGTTTGCATCATTTTTATCGTATATTTAATGAATTAATAACAATAAAATGAAAATTCACAAAAACGTGGAAAAACAGCAAAATATTGCCTAATTCGATGATATTTTGTTTATATCACGTAAAGGAAAAAGGGATGATAAACGTTAAAATATTGCTGAATTCGATGATTTTTAGTACGAAACAAAATGCAAGAAAACTTGCTTAATATGCAATATTATGCGAAAATCTGAGATTTGAAGGCCAAATCACATATCGTGATACTACATGAAATAGTCTCGAAATATTGGTAAAAATAAATATATTTACGTAATATCAAACTACATGAAAAACGTGAAAAAGTCACTATTATACCAAATTTGGGGATTTTAACTTCGAATCATAAAGCGAGGTTTCGTATTATTTAGATCCAAGAAAAGACATATGACAATGTTGTTCCCATACAAATAATAAAAATCAATGTGTTTTCATTAGAATTAACTAAAATGTTCCTGATTTTCCGTTTATATTACCGATAGACCGATCAAATCCAGTTAAAACGTCGATATATGCAATAAAAACCGAACTTCTCTCCTTTTTAATATTTTACTCAGGATTTTAACGAGAAACAAATAGTTGATTGGAAATGAAGTATTTAGAGATATTATCTAATCAATTATGTGTTTGCATCATTTTTATCGTATATTTAATGAATTAAAAACAGTAAAATAAAAATTTACAAAAACGTGGAAAAACAGCAAAATATTGCCTAACTCGATGATATTTTGTTTATATCACATAAAGGAAAAGGGGATGATAAACGTCAAAATATTGCTGAATTCGATGATTTTTAGTACGAAACAAAATGCAAGAAAACTTGCTTAAAATGCAATATTATGCGAAAATCTGAGAGTTGAAGGCCAAATCACATATCGTGATACTACATGAAATAGTATCAAAATATCGGTAAAAATGAATATATTTACGTATTATCAAACTACATGAAAAACGTGAAAAAGTCATTATTATGCCAAATTTGAGGATTTTAACTTCGAATCATAAAGCGAGGTTTCGTATTTTTTTGGACCATAGAAAAGACGTATAAAGATGTTGCTTCCAATACTAATGATAAAAATCAATGTGTTTTCATTAAAATTAACTAAAATGTTCCTGATTTTCGGTTTATATTACCGATGGAAGATGTACACGTAAAACCGTTCTAATCCGGCTGAAACGTCGATATATGCAATAAAAACAGAACTTCTCCCCTTTTCAATATCTTACTCAGTATTTTAACGAGAAACATATAGATGATTAAAAATGAAGTATTTAAGGTTATTTTCTGATCAATTATGTGTTTGCATAATTTGTATCGTATATTTAATGAATTAATACCAATAAACTGAAAATTCAGAAAAACGTTGAAAACGACAAAATATTACCTAATTCGATGATATTTTGTTTAAATCACATAAAAGAAAAGGGGATGATAAAGGTCAATAAATTGCTAAATTCGATGATTTTTAGTACAAAACAAAATGCAAGAAAACTTGCTTAAAAATGCAAAATTTGCGAAATTCTGAGATATGAAGGCCAAATCACATATCGTGATACTACATGAAATAGTATCGAAATATTGGTAAAAACGAATATATTTACGTAATATCAAACTACATGAAAAACGTAAAAAAGTAACTATTATACCAAATTTGAGGATTTTAACTTCGAATAATAAAACGAGGTTTCGTATTATTTAGATCCAAGAAAAGACATATGACAATATTGTTTCCAATACAAATGATAAAAATATTGTGTTTTATTAGAATTAACTAAAATGTTCCTGATTTTCCGTTTATATTACCGATGGAAGAAGTACACGTAAAACCGCTCTAATCCGGCTGAAACGTCGATATATGCAATAAAAACAGAACTTCTCTCCTTCCGATATCTTACTCAGTATTTTAACGTGAAACAAATAGTTGATTGAAAATGAAGTGTTTAAAGTTAATTTCTGTTCAATTATGTGTTTGCATCATTTTATCGTGTAATTAAGGAATTAATAGCAATAAACTGAAAATTCACAAAAACGTGGAAAAACAGCAAAATATTGCCTAATTCGATGATTTTTTGTTTATATCACATAAAGGAAAAGGGGATGATAAACGTCAAAATATTACTGAATTCGATGATTTTTAATACGAAACAAAATGCAAGAAAACTTGCTTAAAATGCAATATTATGCGAAAATCTGAGATTTGAAAGCCAAATCACATACCGTGATACTACATGAAATAGTATCGAAATATTGGTAAAAATGAATATATTTACGTAATATCAAACTACATGAAAAACGTGAAAAAGTCATTATTATCCCAAATTTGAGGATTTTAACTTCGAATCATAGAGCGAGGTTTCGTATTTTTTTGGACCATAGAAAAGACGTATAAAGATGTTGCTTCAAATACTAATGATAAAAATCAATGTGTTTTCATTAAAATTAACTAAAATGTTCCTGATTTTCGGTTTATATTACAGATGGAAGATGTACACGTAAAACCGTTCTAATCCGGCTGAAACGTCGATATATGCAATAAAAACAGAACTTCTCCCCTTTTCAATATCTTACTCAGTATTTTAACGAGAAACATATAGATGATTAAAAATGAAGTATTTAAGGTTAATTTATGATCAATTATGTGTTTGCATAATTTGTATCGTATATTTAATGAATTAATACCAATAAAGTGAAAATTCAGAAAAACGTTGAAAAACGGCAAAATATTACCTAATTCGATGATATTTTGTTTAAATCACATAAAGGAAAAAAGGATGATAAAGGTCAAAAAATTGCTAAATTCGAGGATTTTTAGTACAAAACAAAATGCAAGAAAACTTGCTTAAAAATGCAAAATTTGCGAAATTCTGAGATATGAAGGCCAAATCACATATCGTGATACTACATGAAATAGTATCGAAATATTGGTAAAAACGAATATATTTACGTAATATCAAACTACATGAAAAACGTGAAAAAGTAACTATTATACCAAATTTGAGGATTTTAACTTCGAATCATAAAGCGAGGTTTCGTGTTATGTGTTTGCATAATTTTTATCGTATATTTAATGAATTAATACCAATAAACTGAAAATACAGAAAAACGTTGAAAAACGGCAAAATATTGCCTAATTCGATGATATTTTGTTTAAATCACATCAAGGAAAAGAGGATAATAAAGGTCAAAAAATTGTTAAATTCGATGATTTTTAGTACAAAACAAAATGCAAGAAAACATGCTTAAAAATGCAAAATTTACGAAATTTTGATATATGACGGCCAAATCACAAATCGTGATACTACATGAAATAGTATCGAAATATTGGTAAAAACGAATATATTTACGTAATATCAAAGTACATAAAAAACGTGAAAAAGTCACTATTATACCAAATTTGAGGATTTTAACTTCGAATAATAAAGCGAGGTTTCGTATTATTTAGATCCAAGAAAAGACATATGACAATATTGTTTCCAATACAAATGATAAAAATATTGTGTTTTATTAGAATTAACTAAAATGTTCCTGATTTTCCGTTTATATTACCGATGGAAGATGTACACGTAAAACCGCTCTAATCCGGCTGAAACGTCGATATATGCAATAAAAACAGAACTTCTCCCCTTCCGATATCTTACTCAGTATTTTAACGAGAAACAAATAGTTGATTGAAAATGAAGTGTTTAAAGTTAATTTCTGTTCAATTATGTGTTTGCATCATTTTTATCGTATAATTAATGAATTAATAGCAATAAACTGAAAATTCACAAAAACGTGGAAAAACAGCAAAATATTGCCTAATTCGATGATTTTTTGTTTATATCACATAAAGGAAAAGGGGATGATAAACGTCAAAAAATTGCTGAATTCGATGATTTTTAATACGAAACAAAATGCAAGAAAACTTGCTAAAAATGCAATATTATGCGAAAATCTGAGATTTGAAAGCCAAATCACATACCGTGATACTACATGAAATAGTATCGAAATATTGGTAAAAATGAATATATTTACGTAATATCAAACTACATGAAAAACGTGAAAAAGTCACTATTATACCAAATTTGAGAATTTTAACTTCTAATCATAAAGCGAGGTTTCGTGTTATTTAGATCCAAGAAAAGACATTTGACAATGTTGTTTCCAATACAAATGATAAAAATCAATGTGTTTCATTGGAATTAACTAAAATGTTCCTGATTTTCCGTTTATATTACCGATGGAAGATGTACACGTAAAACCGCACTAATCCGGCTGAAACGTCGATATATGCAATAAAAACAGAACTTCGCCCCTTTCCGATATCTTACTCAGTATTTTAACGAGAAACAAATAGTTGATTGAAAAGGAAGTGTTTAAGGTTAATTTCTGTTCAATTATGTATTTGCATCATTTTTATCGTATAATTAATGAATTAATAGCAATAAACTGAAAATTCACAAAAACGTGAAAAAACAGCAAAATATTGCCTAATTCAATGATATTTTGTTTATATCACATAAAGGAAAAGGGGATGATAAACGTCAAAATATTGCTGAATTCGATGATTTTTAATACGAAACAAAATGCAATAAAACTTGCTTAAAATGCAATATTTTGCGAAAATCTGAGATTTGAAAGCCAAATCACATACCGTGATACTACATGAAATAGTATCGAAATATTGTTAAAAATGAATATATTTACGTAATATCAAACTACCTGAAAAACGTGAAACACTATTATACCAAATTTGAGGATTTTAACTTCTAATCATAAAGCGAGGTTTCGTGTTATTTAGATCCAAGAAAAGACATTTGACAATGTTGTTTCCAATTCAAATGATAAAAATCAATGTGTTTCATTAGAATTAACTAAAATGTTCCTGATTTTCCTTTTATATTACCGATAGAAGATGTACACGTAAAACCGTTCTAATCCGGCTGAAACGTCGATATATGCAATAAAAACAGAACTTCTCCCCTTTTTAATATCTTACTCAGTATTTTAACGAGACACAAGTAGATGATTGAAAATGAAGTATTTAAGGTTATTTTCTGATCAATTATGTGTTTGCATAATTTTTATCGTATATATAATGAATTAATACAAATAAACTGAAAATTCACACAAACGTGGAAAAACGGCCAAATATTGCCTAATTCGATGATATTTTGTTTTAATCACATAAAGGAAAAGGGGATGATAAAGGTCAAAATACTGCTAAATTCGATGATTTTTAGTTCAAAACAAAATGTAAGAAACCTTGCTTAAAAATGCAAAATTTGCGAAATTCTGAGATTTGAAGGCCAAATCACATATAGTGACACTACATGAAATAGTATCGAAATATTGGTAAAAACGAATATATTTACTACATGAAAAACGTGAAAAAGTCACTATTATACCAAATTTGAAGATTTTAACTTCGAATCATAAAGCGAGGTTTCGTATTATTTAGATTCAATAAAAGACATTTGACACTGTTGTTTCAAATATAAATGATAAAAATCAATGTGTTGTTATTAGAATTAACTAAAATGTTCCTGATTTTCGGTTTATATTACCGATGGAAGATGTACACGTAAAACCGTTCTAATCCGGCTGAAACGTCGATATATGCAATTAAAACAAAACTTCTCCCCTTTTCAATATCTTACTCAGTATTTTAACGAGAAACAAATAGATGATAAAAAATGAAGTATTTAAGGTTATTTTCTGATCAATTATGTGTTTGCATAATTTGTATCGTATATTTAATGAATTAATACCAATAAAGTGAAAATTCAGAAAAACGTTGAAAAACGGCAAAATATTACCTAATTCGATGATATTTTCTTTAAATCACATAAAGGAAAAAAGGATGATAAAGGTCAAAAAATTGCTAAATTCGAGGATTTTTAGTACAAAACAAAATGCAAGAAAACTTGCTTAAAAATGCAAAATTTGCGAAATTCTGAGATATGAAGGCCAAATCACATATCGTGATACTACATGAAATAGTATCGAAATATTGGTAAATACGAATATATTTACGTAATATCAAACTACATGAAAAACGTGAAAAAGTCACTATTATACCAAATTTGATGATTTTAACTTCGAATCATAGAGCGAGGTTTCGTATTATTTAGATCCAAGAGAAGACATTTGACACTGTTGTTTCAAATACAAATGATAAAAACGAATGTGTTTTCATTAGAATTAACTAAAATGTTCCTGATTTTCCGTTTATATTACCGATATAAGATGTACACTTAAACCGCTCTAATCCAGTTGAAACGTCGATATATGCAATAAAAACCGAATTTCTCTCTTTTTCAATATTTTACTCAGGATTTTAACGAGAAACAAATAGTTGATTGAAAATGAAGTATTTAAGGATATTATCTAATCAATTATGTGTTTGCATCATTTTTATCGTATATTTAATAAATTAATAACAATAAAATGACAATTCACAAAAACGTGGAAAAACAGCAAAATATTGCCTAATTCGATGATATTTTGTTTATATCACGTAAAGGAAAAAGGGATGATAAACGTTAAAATATTGCTGAATTCGATGATTTTTAGTACGAAACAAAATGCAAGAAAACTTGCTTAAAATGCAGTATTATGCGAAAATCTGAGATTTGAAGGCCAAATCACATATCGTGATACTACATGAAATAGTCTCAAAATATTGGTAAAAATAAATATATAAATTATCAAACTACATGAAAAACGTGAAAAAGTCACTATTATACCAAATTTGGGGATTTTAACTTCGAATCATAAAGCGAGGTTTCGTATTATTTAGATCCAAGAAAAGACATATGACAATGTTGTTCCCATACAAATGATAAAAATCAATGTGTTTTCATTAGAATTAACTAAAATGTTCCTGATTTTCCGTTTGTGTTACCGATAGACCGATCAAATCCAGTTAAAACGTCGATATATGCAATAAAAACCGAACTTCTCTCCTTTTTAATATTTTACTCAGGATTTTAACGAGAAACAAATAGTTGATTGGAAATGAAGTATTTAGAGATATTATCTAATCAATTATGTGTTTGCATCATTTTTATCGTATATTTAATGAATTAATAACAGTAAAATAAAAATTTACAAAAACGTGGAAAAACAGCAAAATATTGCCTAACTCGATGATATTTTCTTTATATCACATAAAGGAAAAGGGGATGATAAACGTCAAAATATTGCTGAATTCGATGATTTTTAGTAGGAAACAAAATGCAAGAAAACTTGCTTAAAATGCAATATTATGCGAAAATCTGAGATTTGAAGGCCAAATCACATATCGTGATACTACATGAAATAGTATCGAAATATTGGTAAAAATGAATATATTTACGTATTATCAAACTACATGAAAAACGTGAGAAAGTCATTATTATGCCAAATTTGAGGATTTTAACTTCGAATCATAAAGCGAGGTTTCGTATTTTTTTGGACCATAGAAAAGACGTATAAAGATGTTGCTTCCAATACTAATGATAAAAATCAATGTGTTTTCATTAAAATTAACTAAAATGTTCCTGATTTTCGGTTTATATTACCGATGGAAGATGTACACGTAAAACCGTTCTAATCCGGCTGAAACGTCGATATATGCAATAAAAACAGAACTTCTCCCCTTTTCAATATCTTACTCAGTAATTTAACGAGAACCATATAGATGATTAAAAATGAAGTATTTATGGTTATTTTCTGATCAATTATGTGTTTGCATAATTTTTATCGTATATATAATGAATTAATACCAATAAACTGAAAATTCAGAAAAACATTGAAAACGGCAAAATATTACCTAATTCGATGATATTTTGTTTAAATCACATAATAAAAAAGGGGATGATAAAGGTCAAAAAATTCCTAAATTCGATGATTTTTAGTACAAAACAAAATGCAAGAAAATTTGCTTAAAAATGCAAAATTAGCGAAATTCTGAGATATGAAGGCCAAATCACATATCGTGATACTACATGAAATAGTATCGAAATATTGGTAAAAACGAATATATTTACGTAATATCAAACTACATGAAAAACGTGAAAAAGTAACTATTATACCAAATTTGAGGATTTTAACTTCGAATCATAAAGCGAGGTTTCGTGTTATGTGTTTGCATAATTTTTATCGTATATTTAATGAATTAATACCAATAAACTGAAAATACAGAAAAACGTTGAAAAACGGCAAAATATTGCCTAATTCGATGATATTTTGTTTAAATCACATCAACGAAAAGGGGATAATAAAGGTAAAAAAATTGTTAAATTCGATGATTTTTAGTACAAAACAAAATGCAAGAAAACATGCTTAAAAATGCAAAATTTACGAAATTCTGAGATATGACGGCCAAATCACAAATCGTGATACTACATGAAATAGTATCGAAATATTGGTAAAAACGAATATATTTACGTAATATCAAACTACATGAAAAACGTGAAAAAGTCACTATTATACCAAATTTGAGAATTTTAACTTCTAATCATAAAGCGAGGTTTCGTGTTATTTAGATCCAAGAAAAGACATTTGACAATGTTGTTTCCAATACAAATGATAAAAATCAATGAGTTTCATTGGAATTAACTAAAATGTTCCTGATTTTCCATTTATATTACCGATGGAAGATGTACACGTAAAACCGCTCTAATCCGGCTGAAACGTCGATATATGCAATAAAAACAGAATTTCTCCTCTTTTCGATATCTTACTCAGTATTTTAACGAGAAACAAATAGTTGATTGAAAATGAAGTGTTTAAGGTTAATTTCTGTTCAATTATGTGTTTGCATCATTTTTATCGTATAATTAATGAATTAATAGCAATAAACTGAAAATTCACAAAAACGTGAAAAAACAGCAAAATATTGCCTAATTCAATGATATTTTGTTTATATCACATAAAGGAAAAGGGGATGATAAACGTCAAAATATTGCTGAATTCGATGATTTTTAATACGAAACAA
This sequence comes from Procambarus clarkii, assembly GCF_040958095.1. Lineage (NCBI taxonomy): Eukaryota > Metazoa > Arthropoda > Malacostraca > Decapoda > Cambaridae > Procambarus > Procambarus clarkii. The sequence goes on from NC_091168.1 coordinate 7,139,572, forward strand.
AATGCAATAAAACTTGCTTAAAATGCAATATTTTGCGAAAATCTGAGATTTGAAAGCCAAATCACATACCGTGATACTACATGAAATAGTATCGAAATATTGGTAAAAATGAATATATTTACGTAATATCAAACTACATGAAAATACGTGAAAAAGTCACTATTATACCAAATTTGAGGATTTTAACTTCTAATCATAAAGCGAGGTTTCGTGTTATTTAGATCCAAGAAAAGACATTTGACAATGTTGTTTCCAATTCAAATGATAAAAATCAATGTGTTTCATTAGAATTAACTAAAAAGGTTCCTGATTTTCCGTTTATATTACCGATAGAAGATGTACACGTAAAACCGTTCTAATCCGGCTGAAACGTCGATATATGCAATAAAAACAGAACTTCTCCCCTTTTTAATATCTTACTCAGTAATTTAACGAGATACAAGTAGATGATTGAAAATGAAGTATTTAAGGTTATTTTCTGATCAATTATGTGTTTGCATAATTTTTATCGTATATATAATGAATTAATACAAATAAACTGAAAATTCACACAAACGTGGAAAAACGGCAAAATATTGCCTAATTCGATGATATTTTGTTTTAATCACATAAAGGAAAAGGGAATGATAAAGGTCAAAATATTGCTAAATTCGATGATTTTTAGTTCAAAACAAAATATAAGAAAACTTGCTTAAAAATGCAAAATTTGCGAAATTCTGAGATTTGAAGGCCAAATCACATATAGTGACACTACATGAAATAGTATCGAAATATTGGTAAAAACGAATATATTTACTACATAAAAAAGGTGAAAAAGTCACTATTATACCAAATTTGAGGATTTTAACTTCGAATCATAAAGCGAGGTTTCGTATTATTTAGATCCAATAAAAGACATTTGACACTGTTGTTTCAAATATAAATGATAAAAATCAATGTGTTGTTATTAGAATTAACTAAAATGTTCCTGATTTTCCGTTTATATTACCAATGGAAGATGTACACGTAAAACCGTTCTAATCCGGCTGAAATGTCGATATATGCAATAAAAGCAAAACTTCTCTTCTTTTCAATATCTTACTCAGTATTTTAACGAGAAACAAATAGATGATTAAAAATGAAGTATTTAAGGTTATTTTCTGATCAATTATGTGTTTGCATAATTTTTATCGTATATTTAATGAATTAATACTAATAAAGTGAAAATTCAGAAAAACATTGAAAAACGGCAAAATATAGCCTAATTCGATGATATTTTGTTTAAATCACATAAAGGAAAAACGGAAGATAAAGGTCAAAAAATTGCTAAATTCGATGATTTTTAGTACAAAACAAAATGCAAGAAAACTTGCTTAAAAATACAAAATTTGCGAAATTCTGAGATATGAAGGCCAAATCACATATCGTGATACTACATGAAATAGTATCGAAATATTGGTAAAAACGAATATATTTACGTAATTTCAAACTACATGAAAAACGTGAAAAAGTCACTATTATACCAAATTTGATGATTTTAACTTCGAATCATAAAGCGAGGTTTCGTATTATTTAGATCAAAGAAAAGCCATATGACAATGTTGTTCCCATACAAATGATAAAAATCAATGTGTTTTCATTAGAATTAACTAAAATGTTCCTGATTTTCCGTTTATATTACCGATAGACCGATCAAATCCAGTTAAAACGTCGATATATGCAATAAAAACCGAACTTCTCTCCTTTACAATATTTTACTCAGGATTTTAACGAGAAACAAATAGTTGATTGGAAATGAAGTATTTAGAGATATTATCTAATCAATTATGTGTTTGCATCATTTTTATCGTATATTTAATGAATTAATAACATTAAATGAAAATTTACAAAAACGTGGAAAAACAGCAAAATATTGCCTAATTCGATGATATTTTGTTTATATCACATAAAGGAAAAGGGGATGATAAACGTCAAAATATTGCTGAATTCGATGATTTTTAGTACGAAACAAAATGCAAGAAAACTTGCTTAAAATGCAATATTATGCGAAAATCTGAGATTTGAAGGCCAAATCACATATCGTTATACTACATGAAATAGTATCGAAATATTGGTAAAAATGAATATATTTACGTAATATCAAACTACATGAAAAACGTGAAAAAGTCAATATTATCCCAAATTTGAGGATTTTAACTTCGAATCATAAAGCGAGGTCTCGTATTTTTTTGGACCATAGAAAAGACGTATAAAGATGTTGCTTCCAATACTAATGATAAAAATCAATGTGTTTTCATTAAAATTAACTAAAATGTTCCTGATTTTCGGTTTATATTACCGATGGAAGATGTACACGTAAAACCGTTCTAATCCGGCTGAAACGTCGATATATGCAATAAAAACAGAACTTCTCCCCTTTTCAATATCTTACTCAGTATTTTAACGAGAAACATATAGATGATTAAAAATGAAGTATTTAAGGTTATTTTCTGATCAATTATGTGTTTGCATAATTTTTATCGTATATTTAATGAATTAACACCAATAAACTGAAAATTCAAAAAACGTTGCAAACGGCAAAATATTACCTAATTCGATGATATTTGGTTTAAATCACATAAAAGAAAAGGGGATGATAAAGGTCAAAAAATTGCTAAATTCGATGATTTTTAGTACAAAATAAAATGCAAGAAAACTTGCTTAAAAATGCAAAATTTGCGAAATTCTGAGATATGAAGGCCTAATCACATATCGTGATACTACATGAAATAGTATCGAAATATTGGTAAAAACGAATATATTTACGTAATATCAAACTACATGAAAAACGTGAAAAAGTAACTATTATATCAAATTTGAGGATTTTAACTTCGAATCATAAAGCGAGGTTTCGTGTTATTTAGATCCAAGAAAAGACTTTTGACAATGTTGTTTCCAATACAAATGATAAAAATCAATGTGTTTCATTAGAACTAACTAAAATGTTCTTGATTTTCCATTAATATTACTGATAGAAGATGTACACGTAAAACCGCTCTAATCCAGTTGAAACGTCGATATATGCAATAAAAACCGAACTTCTCTCCTTTTCAATATTTTACTCAGGATTTTAACGAGAAACAAATAGTTGATTGAAAATGAAGTATTTAAGGATATTATCTAATCAATTATGTGTTTGCATCATTTTTATCGTATATTTAATGAATTAATAACAATAAAATGAAAATTCACAAAAACGTGGAAAAACAGCAAAATATTGCCTAATTCAATGATATTTTGTTTATATCACATAAAGGAAAACGGGACGATAAACGTCAAAATATTGCTGAATTCGATGATTTTTAATACGAAACAAAATGCAATAAAACTTGCTTAAAATGCAATATTATGCGAAAATCTGAGATTTGAAGGCCAAATCACATATCGTGATACTACATGAAATAGTATCGAAATATTGGTAAAAATTTAAATTTATTTACGTAATATCAAACTACATGAAAAACGTGAAAATGTCATTATTATGCCAAATTTGAGGATTTTAACTTCGAATCATAGAGTGAGGTTTCGTATTTTTTAGACCCTAGAAAAAACGTATAGAGATGTTGCTTCCAATACAAATGATAAAAATCAGTGTGTTTTCATTAAAATTAACTAAAATGTTCCTGATTTTCCGTTTATATTACCGATAGAAGATGTACACGTAAAACCGTTCTAATCCGGCTGAAACGTCGATATATGCAATAAAAACAGAACTTCTCCCCTTTTTAATATCTTACTCAGTATTTTAACGAGATACAAGTAGATGATTGAAAATGAAGTATTTAAGGTTATTTTCTGATCAATTATGTGTTTGCATAATTTTTACCGTATATATAATGAATTAATACAAATAAACTGAAAATTCACACAAACGTGGAAAAACGGCAAAATATTGCCTAATTCGATGATATTTTGTTTAAATCACATAAAGGAAAAGGGGATGATAAAGGTCCAAAATATTGCTAAATTCGATGATTTTTAGTACAAAACAAAATGTAAGAAAACTTGCTTATAAATGCAAAATTTGCGAAATTTTGAGATTTGAAGGCCAAATCACATATAGTGACACTATATGAAATAGTATCAAAATATTGGTAAAAACGAATATATTTGCTACACGAAAAACGTGAAAAAGTCACTATTATACCAAATTTGAGGATTTTAACTTCGAATCATAAAGCGAGGTTTCATATTATTTAGATCCAAGAAAAGACATTTGACACTGTTGTTTCAAATATAAATGATAAAAATCAATGTGTTGTTATTAGAATTTACTAAAATGTTCCTCATTTTCCGTTTATATTACCGATGGAAGATGTACACGTAAAACCGCTCTAATCCGGCTGAAACGTCGATATATGCAATAAAAACAGAACTTCTCCCTTTTCCGATATCTTACTCAGTATTTTAACGAGAAACAAATAGTTGATTGAAAATGAAGTGTTTAAGGTTAATTTCTATTCAATTATGTGTTTGCATCATTTTTATCGTATAATTAATGAATTAATAGCAATAAACTGAAAATTCACAAAAACGTGGAAAAACAGCAAAATATTGCCTAATTCGATGATATTTTGTTTATATCATATAAAGGAAAAGGGGATGATAAACGTCAAAATATTGCTGAATTCTATGATTTTTAATACGAAACAAAATGCAAGAAAACTTGCTTAAAATGCAATATTATGCGAAAATCTGAGATTTGAAAGCCAAATCATATACAGTGATACTACATGAAATAGTATCGAAATATTGGTAAAAATGAATATATTTACGTAATATCAAACTACATGAAAAACGTGAAAAAGTCACTATTATACCAAATTTGAGGATTTTAACTTCTAATCATAAAGCGAAATTTCGTGTTATTTAGATCCAAGAAAAGACATTTGACAATGTTGTTTCCAATACAAATGATAAAAATCAATGTGTTTCATTAGAATTAACTAAAATGTTCCTGATTTTCCGTTTATATTACCGATAGAAGATGTACACGTAAAACCGCTCTAATCCAGTTGCAACGTCGATATATGCAATAAAAACCGAACTTCTCTCCTTTTCAATATTTTATTCAGAATTTTAACGAGAAACAAATAGTTGATTGAAAATGAAGTATTTAAGGATATTTTCTAATCAATTATGTGTTTGCATCATTTTTATCGTATATTTAATGAATTAATAACAATAAAATGAAAATTCACGAAAACGTGGAAAAACAGCAAAATATTGCCTAATTCATTGATATTTTGTTTATATCACGTAAAGGAAAAAGGGATGATAAACGGTAAAATATTGCTGAATTCGATGATTTTTAGTACGAAACAAAATGGAAGAAAACTTGCTTAAAATGCAATATTATGCGAAAATCTGAGATTTGAAGGCCAAATCACATATCGTGATACTACATGAAATAGTATCGAAATATTGGTAAAAATTTAAATTTATTTACGTAATGTCAAACTACATGAAAAACGTGAAAATGTCATTATTATGCCAAATTTGAGGATTTTAACTTCGAATCATAGAGCGAGGTTTCGTATTTTTTAGACCCTAGAAAAGATGTATAAAGATGTTGCTTCCAATTTTTAAGCAAGAAAACTTGCTTAAAAATGCAAAATTTCCGAAATTTTGAGATATGAAGGCCAAATCACATATAGTGACACTACATGAAATAGTATCGAAATATTGGTAAAAACGAATATATTTACTACATGAAAAACGTGAAAAGGTCACTATTATACCAAATTTGAGGATTTTAACTTCGAATCATAGAGCGAGGTTTCGTATTATTTAGATCCAAGAAAAGACATTTGACACTGTTGTTTCAAATATAAATGATAAAAATCAATGTGTTGTTATTAGAATTAACTAAAATGTTCCTGATTTTCCGTTTATATTACCGATGGAAGATGTACACGTAAAACCGCTCTAATCCGGCTGAAACGTCGATATATGCAATAAAAACAGAACTTCTCCCTTTTCCGATACCTTACTCAGTATTTTAACGAGAAACAAATAGTTGATTGAAAATAAAGTGTTTAAGGTTAATTTCTGTTCAATTATGTGTTTGCATCATTTTTATCGTATAATTAATGAATTAATAGCAAACTGAAAATTCACAAAAACGTGGAAAAACAGCAAAATATTGCCTAATTCGATGATATTTTGTTTATATCACATAAAGGAAAAGGGGATGATAAACGTCAAAATATTGCCGAATTCGATGATTTTTAGTACGAAACAAAATGCAAGAAAACTTGCTTAAAATGCAATATTATGCGAAAATCTGAGATTTGAAGGCCAAATCACATATCGTGATACTACATGAAATAGTATCGAAATATTGGTAAAAATGTATATATTTACGTAATATCAAACTACATGAAAAACGTGAAAATGTCATTATTATGCCAAATTTGAGGATTTTAACTTCGAATCATAGAGCGAGATTTCGTATATTTAGACCCTAGAAAAGACGTATAAAGATGTTGCTTCCAATACAAATGATAAAAATCAGTGTGTTTTCATTAAAAATAACTAAAATGTTTCTGATTTTCGGTTTATATTACCGATGGAAGATGTACACGTAAAACCGTTCTAATCCGGCTGAAACGTCGATATATGCAATAAAAACAAAACTTCTCCCCTTTTCAATATCTTACTCAGTATTTTAACGAGAAACAAATAGATGATTAAAAATGAAGTATTTAAGGTTATTTTCTGATCAATTATGTGTTTGCATAATTTTTATCGTATATTTAATGAATTAATACCAATAAAGTGAAAATTCAGAAAAACGTTGAAAAACGGCAAAATATTGCCTAATTCGTTAATATTTTGTTTAAATCACATAAAGGAAAAAAGGATGATAAAGGTCAAAAATTTGCTAAATTCGATGATTTTTAGTACAAAACAAAATGCAAGAAAACTTGCTTAAAAATGCAAAATTTGCGAAATTCTGAGATATGAAGGCCAAATCACATATCGTGATACTACATGAAATAGTATCGAAATATTGGTAAAAACGAAAATATTTACGTAATATCAAACTACATGAAAAACGTGAAAAAGTCACTATTATACCAAATTTGAGGATTTTAACTTCGAATCATAGAGCGAGGTTTCGTATTATTTAGATCCAAGAGAAGACATTTGACACTGTTGTTTCAAATACAAATGATAAAAATCAATGTGTTTTCATTAGAATTAACTAAAATGTTCCTGATTTTCCGTTTATATTACCGATATAAGATGTACACTTAAACCGCTCTAATCCAGTTGAAACGTCGATATATGCAATAAAAACCGAACTTCTCTCTTTTTCAATATTTTACTCAGGATTTTAACGAGAAACAAATAGTTGATTGAAAATGGTGTATTTAAGGATATTATCTAATCAATTATGTGTTTGCATCATTTTTATCGTATATTTAATGAATTAATAACAATAAAATGAAAATTCATAAAAACGTGGAAAAACAGCAAAATATTGCCTAATTCGATGATATTTTGTTTATATCACGTAAAGGAAAAAGGGATGATAAACGTTAAAATATTGCTGAATTCGATGATTTTTAGTACGAAACAAAATGCAAGAAAACTTGCTTAAAATGCAATATTATGCGAAAATCTGAGATTTGAAGGCCAAATCACATATCGTGATACTACATGAAAGAGTCTCGAAATATTGGTAAATATAAATATATTTACGTAATATCAAACTACATGAAAAACGTGAAAAAGTCACTATTATACAAAATTTGGGGATTTTAACTTCGAATCATAAAGCGAGGTTTCGTATTTTTTTGGACCATAGAAAAGACGTATAAAGATGTTGCTTCCAATACTAATGATAAAAATCAATGTGTTTTCATTAAAATTAACTAAAATGTTCTTGATTTTCGGTTTATATTACCGATGGAAGATGTACACGTAAAACCGTTCTAATCCGGCTGAAACGTAGATATATATGCAATAAAAACAGAACTTCTCCCTTTTTCAACCCGTTCTCACACAAGACAGCACATATATGACTTAATGCTTAAAGTCAATATATTGAATATGAATTAGTATATATGTGATATATTCCCAGTTACTTTTTTTACCAAGGCCCAAACTCTTCCTCACGTACCAATTTACGTGTCACAGTACCCGTCCGTCAACATAGATAGCAGAATATTCGTGATTGGTTCAATTATAAGGAAAATTGTAGTTTTCAGGTCCCACATGGGTTTTGAAATTTACCTACTATTGTCCATGCTCTTAGAATATTACAGATCAGCTACTTCCTATTGAAGGCTCGTAGTTTTGTTTTGAGAAATATTAGTTGTTCTTAGTAAATTATAATAAGCACTAAAAATTATTACATAGAATAACAGTCCTTCACCAATCAATATTATATACCATAGTTTGTGCTTTACAAATCTTTAAAGGATGTTTTGTAGGAACGCTAACAGAAAACGATGTTACGTTGGAATGTCTATGGGGTAAACTACTGTAAACAGGACGGTATTGTGTCTACTATACCAACTATAGCTCGGATGGGTATATTGTCACCTACCGCCTGTTAGGTGGGAAAGGGTTCCAATACCACCCACAGGATGGGTATGAGGGTCACATCCACCCACAGGATGAGTATGGGGATCACATCCACCCACAGGAAGGGTATGGGGTCCAATACCACCCACAGGATGAGTATGGCGTCCACTACAACCCACAGGATGGGTATGGGGCTCCAGCCACCCATAGAATGGGTATGGGGCTCCAACCACCCATAGAATGGGTATGGGGCTCCAACCACAAATAAAATGGGTATAGGGTCCAATAACACCCACTGGATGTGTATTGCGTCCATTGCCGCGCGTCGAGCTCGAAAACCGAAGCATTCATCTCAGAACCATACCTATTTCACACAGATTCCTTAATAAACGTAAGAGTTTTATATGTCACAAGAAAGATAGAAATATAAGCTTCATTCTAAATACCTTACCATGGGCATATTTAAATTTAAAGCGAAGATACGTGTACAATCTGTACCGAGCTTTAACCCCGGACAGATTGATCGACCGAGCAACTCTCTCTCAGAACAATGTTTATTTCACGTGAATTCGTTAATAAACATATATGTTTTATATGTCTCAAGAAAGGCAGACATATAAGCTTCACTTTAAACACTTTACCATGGACAGATTTAAAGTTCTAATGAAGATACATGTATTTTAAAAATTACGGAGCTCCCACCCCGTACAGACTGAACGACAGAGCAACTCTCTCAGATCAATGTTTATTTCACGTAAATTCGTTAATAAACACAAATGTTTTATGTCTTAAGCAAGATAGAAATAAGAGCTTCATTTTAAATACATTACAATAGACATATTTATAGCTCAAGTGAAGATACATATGTTTTTATTGTAGCGCTCAGTAGCTTGTCGGGCATGGAGTGCAGACGCCAACGCACTTGCCGATATATTGTATAATTAACAAAGATACGCTAATAAAACCTAAAATCTTATATGCCTCCAGAAAGATCGAGATATGAACATTATTATGATTTCACCAAATGAAATATATCATGTTCGAGAACAAAGATATATCAATTTTAAATTAAGTTTCGACTCTTGCTCGGGCGAGAGAGAGGGAGCGACTCTCGCCCCATCTATTGGAGATTCTGTCCACTAAAGACCCAAAGCAACTCAAACCCTCCTAGCATTATTTAAGTAATGAAGTAATATGGTATATTTACTATAATGTGGGTGCTGAATGCAGAACATGAGAAAACATATATTTACTCCAAACTAATATAATTTCATTATGAAATAAGTAAATAAGTAGCATCAAAGGAAGTCGACGGTCCAAGCGTCAATGTTGTGGAGCGACTTATCCAAGATATATCGTTGTTTGGAAAGTGTTTGTTGGCATATCCAGTTGTCGCACTTCTCTGCACAAATTATCACAAATTTAAATTATAATGTTAACAAGTAGAATACGTATTTTTAATAAAATCTAACATAACTAGCCAGAAAACATTTAACATTTATTAAAAAAATATATGTTTGGAAGTTAAATCGACTTCATAGGACAATTGTTTTGTTATATCAACCAATATATCTTTGTTATATTGTTTTTGTTATATCAACCAATCCTTGTAAAAAATTATTGTATGTATGTACCTTACCTAAATAAAATTGTATTGTATTGTATTGTATATATACTCGTTATTCGTTGACATGCGTTCGCTACTTAAACTACCATGTACTGTACTTATGTAAAATCTCCCATGTCTCTTCGCTCATCTCACCGAACCCTACAGGCTCTTTGATATATTGTTTAATTAATTGAGCTTCACAAATAAAGCTTATAATTGTATATGTTATCAAAAAGGCAGAGCTTATTTTAGTTCATTTATTATGCACCCCATACCCATCCTATGAGCGATAGTGGAGTGTTACAGAGGCACATAATGGGCTCAGGGACTGAGCCCCACAATTCATATAGCCAAGCAAGTTATAATCTTGATAAGCTAGTTACAAAAGTCAATGCACATTGTCACATCAACAATGGGCTCGAGTCCGACCACAAGTACAGTTTATAATTTAAGCAACTGACATATATGGAGGGCTAGTGTCACAATTGATATGTTTATCCTAAACATAACCCCT